>NC_136905.1:79169191-79186691 GCF_949606895.1 Notothenia rossii | reverse complement strand
GAAGTCTTGTCTTGCTTTTTTTAAATATAGATTTATAACAGAAATACTGCCTTTAGATAGTTACAAACACAATACAATTGACTACCACCACCAAAACAGAAGTTGTATTTCACTGCAGCAGAAATGAATGCATTAAAAAGTGAGCACCTCCACGAAGGCTGCATCTTTGTGAAGCCGGTAAACACAGATGTTTGCAACTGTTCATACAGTTTCAGCCACCGAGCCACACTGGAGCAGTAAACCCCGTCGCCCCGCCGGAGGCAGGCTGTCGCCGTCTGCACTCACTTCCTGTTCCTGCAGCAGAGCAGTGCTAACGTCGCGTCAGGGGGATACAGAGGAGAAGGCAAGATGGAGAAGTGGGGTAGAAGAGGAGATGAAGGGGAGGGAAATGAGCAGAGACTTATGCAACAGGACTTTGTTTGCATACATTAAGAAAGTCTGAGAGTTATTCTCATCAAACCTAGATTGTTACAGGAATCATATCTTTTATAGCATCGAGTCCCTGCCTGTAGCTGAGCTGTAAAGTTGGTGACATACAAAAATATCTCCGCTATGCAGCATTTCCCTTCCAATCCTCAGCATCAACAAGGATGACATTTACTGAGAGGGTTTAAGAAAAATCTTGATCCTATATTTTAACTTCATGTTCTGTAGATCAGGGGTGTCCACACTTTTTCAGCTTGGGAGCTACTTTTAAAATGACCACGCCCAAGTGATCTATCTACTGGGCCGCCCTGCCCAGTCTGTGTCGCGAGCGGGTGGGAGGGGGTGCTAGTGGACTAAACGGCGCATAAACGGTGGGGCACTTACACTAATTGCGCCGCATAAGCGTATAATACAACACACTCTCACTCCATAATCGTCCAGGAGCGACGTTTGGTCAGGGTCCCCTGGCGTGAAGTTGTGACGCTCCTAGGCTCCTTCAGCTTCATAAAGGGACGCAAATAGCTTTCAACTGATTGCAATGTATTCCCATCTGCTGCGGGATTTGATGCTCATGGAAGCACGGCATTCGATTGTGTCGGCTGCCCTTAAAGGCAATGTGAGCGTCGATTCCCATTGGATAACGGAGAATTGTACACCCGGAAGTAAGTATTCCCCTTACTGTCGATTGATTTTACAGTGATATCTGCACTACTCATCGACTAAAAAACACCAGATTATCCTTGTTAATTACACAACATTGATTGGTTTAAATTGTGTGCAATGCTTTTGTATTTTTCCCCTTCGATTCGGAGAAACAAATATTTTTTCGGAGTAAAGGATGGCAGAAGACACTACACTACCCAGAATCCCCAGCTATCGTTTAGGACTAGACAATCTGCTCTGTTTGACAAACCCCGTGATTAGTTCTCAAGCTCTGTGATTGGTTGACCTCCAACTGCATTCCATATGAAAAAAAACATTTCGTAAAAGATAAAATCATACTTTATTCAGCAGTGCTTGCTTTACTCTTTGAAAGTCATCACATGAATGCATTGTAATAAATGGTTCGACTACATTAAATATATTACACATCAGTTCTTTACTTTTATTTATCTACAGAGATCGGGCTCAGAATAGACCGGAAACTATTCTTTTACCGTTCAGTTTGAATTTCACAATAAAGTTAGTAGTAATATTTTGTTTTGATATTATTGTTTTTTATTAACTACTAGACCGCTGGGTCATGTTAAGACCATCTTTTCTGTGTTGCTGTGGGTTTTTTCCATCGCTTTTGTGTTAAAAAATATCAAAACAATAACTAAATATATCCGTCATAAACTAAACCAGAAACAGCAGTATATTTTATTTTGTTAACACTGTAAACTTGACAGCTTTTTAACCCAAACCACCTACTGGTTAAAGCACGTTATTACACGTTTAGAGTAATGCAATGCAGGTAGATTGTGCTACCTGCTTGAAATGGGATGGAACCACGGCAGACTGTCCAAAACTGGATTTGAACGGGTCCACCGCGTCCCCCTCTCCCCCACCCCGTCCCCAGAACTACACATGCTGGCTATTGTGTTTCGCAACATGTTCTCTATCTATGGCACGTCTCTACTGGGAGTTGTAGTTTTAAAAGACGTTTTCGTATTTCCCATAATAAGAAGTTGCCAGTATTCAACTGTGTACATCCCTGGAGGTTTAGGGGATAGGAAACACTCAAATTTAAAACATATAATTAATAAATGGGTGAAAATTGCTTGTGCCCATAATGGGCAGCATTAATATATATACCCACATGGCAGCTATGTCAGAAGAGCTTTATTTAACAGCTGGTCTTATGTTTGTGACCCCTCCTGTTGTGAATTGATAACATTACATTACATTAATTGATAAACCTGAAACATGTACTTGTCAAGGTTCAGAGGCACATTTTTCAAATATGGCAGTAGCCATCGATCATCTTAAGATAAGATATACTTTATTGATCCCAATTTGGAAACATTTGCGTTACATCAGCATGTGTAACAGTTGTAAATATGCAGTGGTGTTTATTTATAAATCATTTAGTATAATCACACAAATTCTGTGGTTTATATTTAATAATTCTGTGTTCTTTTTTTATTGATTGTTCAATACCTTACAAGGCCGGAGATTAAATATCTATACATCCGAGAGTATAATACATATGTATAATATCAGTTGAAATAAGTGCTTCAAAATAGTTAACATTGCTGGAGGTATGCACAAATATTGATAAATGTCTTGTAATGCACTATTGAGGAACCTGCGACCCAAGTTTTTCATTCATTGCATAACTACACCGTTTGTGTATATATGTCAATAAACCTTAGAAAATCTTGAAAGGGATGTGCAAATTAGTCATTATATACAGTCTTTAATTAACTATTAGTAGAGAATAACGAGTAATGAATATACTTTATAGAGATCCTATTAATATCTAATAATAAAAATAATGAAATTCAATAACATGCTTTAACCAACCCTTTATATCAGCAGTGCACCTTTATGGTGTAAATACAGCCTATCTACCAATTGGATCAAATATAAAAGTCAGCCGAATTAGTGTTGATCCTGCGAGGAGACGTGTTGTGTGAGAAGAAATGTGAGATGTTGTTTAATTGCTGATATATTTATGATCCACGTCACGTTTTCAGTGTTGGCGGCACTTCCTCATGTTTGTCTAGAAGTCTTCTCATCAGGGCTCTATAAATAGAGAACTACGGCAGATATGTAATATTTAATGCAGCCGAACCGTGTATTACAATGCCGTTATGTGATGACTTTCAAAGAGAAAAGCAAGCACACTCGGAATAAAGTATTATTTTATTTTTTTAAATGTTTTCGGTCTGTTTCCGGTATTTGTTAATGACGATGTGATGTGAGATGTGAGACTGGAATTGCACAGGGGAAAATAACGTATCTTTAGATGCAGATTTTGTTAAACTAATAAGTTTGCGCTGTGGACCAACACTATACATTGACGGGGAAAGGGGTAGCAATAAAGATAACACCATTAAACAGTTAAACAACATAACAGAAATAATATCGATAGCAGCGTCCCTAGCAACCACCTTGGTAACAATAACAACGTTCTATGGACGCAATTTCCTGAAGTAATCTTCGTAATAACTAGCAAACTAAAGATCATGTACATCCACTGCACACGTAATCTGAAATAACAACTCATATTTCTCGCATCAAATGACATCAAAACGCATTTTAATGGCCAAACTAACTTTAAAATAGGCATTTTCCACCGAGAATAAAACGAAGTTCGGCCATGTTTTTTTTTTCTGCCGGGAGAAATTTGAAGATCACGTGACATAGACGCCAGCCATTGGAATGAATGGGGTTTGTCAAACAGGGCAGACGGTGTAGTCCTAAACGATAGCTGGGGATTCTGGGTAGTGTAGTGTCTTCTGCCATCCTTTACTCCGAAAAAATATTTTTTTCTCCGAATCGAAGGGGAAAAATACAAAAGCATTGCACACAATTTAAATCAATCAATGTTGTGTAATTAACAAGGATAATCTGGTGTTTTTTAGTCGATGAGTAGTGCAGATATCACTGTAAAATCAATCGACAGTAAGGGGAAATTCTCCGTTATCCAATGGGAATGGACGCTCACATTGCCTTTAAGGGCAGCCGACACAAACGAATGCCGTGCTTCCATGAGCGTCAAATCCCGCAGCAGATGGGAATACATTGCAACCAGTTGAAAGCTATTTGCGTCCCTTTATGAAGCTGAAGGAGCCTAGGAGCGTCACAACTGCACGCCAGGGGACCCTGACCAAACGTCGCTCCTGGACGATTATGGAGTGAGAGTGTGTTGTATAATAGTGCGCCGCATTTGCGCTTCAGATGAGGAGGTGAGGCCCCCTCATAACTGCATGAACCCGTATGGCACAATACAACTCAGACTGGCTTACCTGTACGTTTTTTTTTTCCTTTTTTTTTTTTTAAAAGCCATGCGATCTACCCACACTACTCTTGCGATCGACGTATTGAGCACCCCTGCTGTAGATGATGTACATTTTACAACATGGCAACACTGGAAAAGTCCCAGTTAACTTTATGTGTTATTTGTTTTATATGTTGATGCTCTGATCTGAAAATAGTCTCAAGTACTTAAACAATATACAGTATCGACAAACCGTCAACCGGTGAGTTAAAGACAGTAAGGTACACACTCGTGCAAACACAGGTGCAATTTATTTTTGAAATCTTTGCCCCCCTCTGAACCAATCTCCTGGGACACATTTTAAAAAAGGAAAAGACAACAGTCTGGGTCTGTGTCTACGGTGTGTGTGTGTGTGTGTGTGTGTGTGTGTGTGTGTGTGTGTGTGTGTGTGTGTGTGTGTGTGTGTGTGTGTGTGTGTGTGTGTGTGTGTGTGTGTGTGTGTGTGTGTGTGTGTGTGTGTGTGTGTGTGTGTGTGTGTGTGTGTGTGTGTGTGTGTGTGTGTGTGTGTGTGTGTGTGTGTGTGTGTCCTTCCACTATATGCATTTATGCTCTGGCAGTTGGAAGTGTGTGTGTGTGTGTGTGTGTGTGTGTGTGTGTGTGTGTGTGTGTGTGTGTGTGTGTGTGTGTGTGTGTGTGTGTGTGTGTGTGTGTGTGTGTGTGTGTGTGTGTGTGTGTGTGTGTGTGTGTGTGTGTGTGTGTGTGTGTGTGTGTGTGTGTGTCCTTCCACTATATGCATTTATGCTCTGGCAGTTGGAAGTGTATGTGTGTGTGTGTGTGTGTGTGTGTGTGTGTTGTTGAAAGGAAAGGCTGGAGGCTTTATGTGTGTGAGTGTGTTTCTTTCGTTTCTTCCCTTAGCGAATGCCTATTTCTAGATCGGTTTGAGGGTCAAGGTTTGGCCACCGGTGGAGAAAAGCTGTGTTCCCATTTAAAAGGGAAAAAAATCTCTCTCTCTCTCTCTCTCTTTACAATGAAAGAAGACTGAACACACACCATCCTCTTAAAGCCTTAACCCTTGCTCGGCCATATCGCTTTTCCCAGCATAAATCCTCCCAAGACCAACCTGCTGCTTCGTATCTGATCTGGGATGAAAGAGCAGAGATAAACATACATTCCTGCCATTATGACATGTTACTGTCTGACCGTTGAGCCAAGCTGTTTGGATTGAACTCAAAGCATCTTTGGCAGCTGAGTGAATCTCATTGGTGTGTTCCCAAGAAAATGTGAAAATGTAGCTCATCTTAAAGTCAAGGCGAACAAAATACTAACTTTTCACTTGTTTATTTGGCCTGATGACAATTTTGAGTTTTGCAATTCATTTAGAACGCTGTGGTTGAAGCACAACCTATTTTCCAATACAAATATAATATGCCACAGAGTGATTTCATCAGTAACCCTTCGCCTGCCTCATAGCTCCGTACAGACAAAGGCTCTTAATGGCTGTCTTAAAACAGCCGCTTATTGTTGGCCTTTTAGCATAATTCTGGTACATTTGTGGAGTGCCATTGTGCATAAAATGTTCTCATTTCTAATCAATTAAATAAGAAAGAAAAATATTTTTTGAATTCTGTGTTACTGATGGGAGGTTTATAATCAGCATGCATTATTCAAACCCACATTGGTCACCTGGATTAGGAGTTTTAACGAGCTTTTATGAATTGAGAGACAGGCTCACTGTGACTCAGACTGACTCATAGGTCAGCGCAGGCTTTAAATCCATTAGGCTGTAAAACACTTCAAATGCAGCATCTGTGACGTCACCTGCAGGTTTCTCTGGGAAACGAGGAAGCCTGGGACCTTGTTTATTAAACTTCTAAGAAATACTCTTATAAATACTCATGAGAGCCTTTTAACGATTAAAGGATATATTTTTAGTGTGATGAATAAGATGCTTTTATCTAGTTGTTTTACCCTAAATGTTTAGGTATACCCTAGTAGTCGTTCTCAAGTGATCACATAGAAGTAAAAAAAACCTTACAATTAAATTAGGATTAAAGTCTGCTGCTGATGAAAGAGATTAAATGTGTGCATCATCCTGTCACACATATCTATTATTTAATATTTTTTCTTGAGTTTATGAGTAGAAATTAAAAGTAAATGGAATAATTTTCACTGTTATTTTTGACTTAAGTACACATTTACAGCAATCAGCAGTTTGATAAACGCGGGCCCTGGAGTCTGATGAACTACTCCCAGCAATGCTGTCATCTGTTTGGCAGCAGATAAAACTCATTTGGCAACACAGTGGGGCCTGGTTGTAGCAGAGTGTGTTAGGCTCAGATATCTCTCAATTAAGCAAATACGTATCCAAAATACACCTCTTTACAGTAGGTCATAATATTTTAGGATTTTGAAATAGGTATCTTTGTTCACTTATGCATTTAACCTTGGTGTTTGCCACTGCATTTCTTTTTTTTAAAGCAAATAAGAAGTCATTTGGAAAAGTGCCAAAACCATAAAGCCGATACATTTAGACTACAAAGCCAAGACAATACATGTATAACACTTATCAAAAAACTGTTTTTTCTGTTGGCTTGACAAACCATCAGTCTTCATAATTTCACCATCCGGAAATAAAACGCTTTGACTTTGGAAAGAGCTCAAAACATAACAGTTAAAATGCTAAACAAATCAAACACTTAGCAACATTTATATGACAGATGGTGACAGCTTTCCCACTGTGTTTTTTTGACTCTGTGTGAAGTATGAAAAGTAATTACCCCCATACCTTTTACTGGCATCACCTGGCAGATATTTTTCAACAGAGATAAATGTGGGTGGCATGTGAAAGAAAAAAAATTGTGAAAACAGAAAAAGTCATACCGCTGCAACTTAATATTCCCCTAAAACTGAGCAGTGCTACTTTTAATGGGATATATATTTTGACATTAGTCGAGTGAAAATCCTGGACCTATTTCAGCTACCCTTAAGAAGCAAATCTGAGACTTTCCTTCATCTAAAATCTGTCCAATAAAGCATGCCAATATAACATAGTTTATACATGTTATGGTGGTTCTTCCCCTTCATTATGCTCTACCATATTGATCGCAGCCAAGTCATCCAAAATGGCAATGTCCTCATCAACAAGCCATGAGCTGTTGAGTATTACCATTTCTGAATGTCAAGGATTCACAGCAGCCAGATGTGTTCCCAACTGTGAATTTTAATATCAGAATCAGCTGCAGCCTCCTTCACGGCCGTGCCTGCTGCCAGTGCAGAGTGTTTGTTTGATAAGGTACATTCATTACTCAGTTAGTGACTTGCTTTGACTCGCCAGTGATGAATCGGCCTCAAAAACAACTGCAGGATATCTTTGCACAATTTGTCCCCTCGTAGTGAAAATGCAAGTTTAAGATAGATGAGAGACTCCTCAACCAAAGTAGCCTCAGGCCAGGTTGAAATCATAACTGAGATTGACTAATGTTTATGGATTGCTGTGTGTTTGGTGGTGGGTGGGGGGGCTATCTGTGACTATACCAGGAGAAAAAAAGAGCAAGACTGAAGGAGAGAGACTCAGAGAGAGAGAGAGCGAGCAGCGAGTCTCTGTGGAGTTGTTTTGGTCATGGTGCTTGAGCACTCTGATTAATGCTCATAGAGAGACACCAGATGGAAAGGGAGAGAGAGTGGGCAGAGAATGAGAGGGTAGAGAAGGAAATTTGGGGAGAAGAGTACCGTGGAAGAAGATGATCAGAGGGTGGGAGTGAGAGAAAAGGGCTGGTGGAGGCAGGAGGTGGGGGGAGATAAGACTTAACCCTTAGATCCATAAGTGGGTCTTTTTGGACCCGGTGAGGTGGTTTTCTGGAAGTATCTTTGTAATTAAAAATGTTTATCATTTCATATTCCAGCTATTCCTCAAAAAACATGTTTTGGATATCATGCCATTCAAATTTTAAATTTAAATTTTAAGAAATTGTAGTTTTTGTATTTCTACCCCAAGCTTCCATAAGTGGGTCAAAAATGACCCGCATGCATTTTCTATGGGATCCTATGGGAACCTTTGATTCTTATCACCTGTTGCTGTCAGGAATACATTCACTGTAGACCACACAGACGACATCACAAGTGACACCTCTCAGGAAGATTATTTTACACAGCAAGATCTGATACCTGTCAGTATAATAATAATAATAATACAAATATATTATATTTGTATAGGGCTTTTCAATTACTCAAAATCGCTTTACAATATAAGGGAAGGTTAGGGTGGGGGAGGTATAGGACTATCAAACTTGATCAACCGGCATGGATTGATGGGGGGTGGGCTATGAGTAGACAAGAGGAGAAGAGATGAGTTTTGAAAAGGGACTGGAATACTGCGAGGGTCTCAGAATAGCGGAGATCTTTGCATCAACATGTTCAAAACGTTTTTTTTTTAAATGTAAAAAAATGTCTAAAATTATAAATTGTGAAAAATTAAATATAAAATATTTCTAGTGTGAACCAAAATATAATACTAAATATTATACAAGTGATTTTTCTTAACCAAAATGACAAAAATGGCATAAAAACACATTATTCTAATACGGGTCCTTTTTGACCCGCTTATGGAAGAGTAGGGTCCAGTCACTCGTGCATCTAAGGGTTTTAACGTAGAGATGATGAGAGAAAGAAAGTGAAAGTGAAACTGCACATTATTTTGTGGATTATGGTCCCAGCAGTGCACTGTAAAAAAAGATCGTAATTTTACAGGAAATAACTGTAAATTGTTTTAGTAATTATCATGTTTTTTTAAATAACTTGCAAAATCCTGTAAAATGACAGATATTAACTATAAACAACCCAAAACATTATTTTAAGTATTTTGACAATAACAGTAAATTTACTATATAATATTTACAGTATTTTTGCACTTTCAGAAAATACATGCAGATGTATGTAAAATAAAAAGTATTATCTGTAATTAAATATGTAACTCGTAATATACAAGTGTATTACTATTATAAGACTTTAAGATATGTCTTTGTAATTTTAAGGTAAACGTAAAACTGTAAAAAAAAAGCGTCAAATAAAAGAAATCTAAAATGTAAATAAAACATTTTTACATAAATCATTTTCTCAAGTCATTATAATGACTTAGTTATCTCATTATATTGACTTATGTTCTTTAATCTTTAGTGACCAATAAAGACTTCAAAGTCACAAATACAGTATCTATGTTTTTATTTTTGGTAGAAAGAAAGTGGTGTTTGGCTTAGGGTTAGCGTTTTAAATGATTTAATGTATATTATGTTTCTTTCGGCACTATTTTTATTGTTTTTTTGTATTGTTTTATATCCTATAGTACATACAATATGACGATAAAGCCTTGAGGAATTGAATCTTTGATTGACAGCTGATCTGGCAGTGAAGGAGGGACAATCGGTAGGTTTTTGTATACACAGGAAACAAGTAATTCAGAGCTATAAGATTTCATTGAAAACCCCCTCTGTGCTCTGGAATAACCTGGTGACTGTACATTTGCAAATACATGCAGCAGGTCAGTATGGGGGCGAATGATTTCCCCCAAAACGTAGGAATAGACAAATGTCCAGCTGTGGAAACCAATTTATTTAGATTTACACTTTTGTGTGAGTCTTAGTTTGACTTTGGATTACATTATTTTGAATAGATGGTTTCATTGCTACGCATAATGATCTCTTCTTTGTTCCAGCTGTTCAGCTAGATACTCTCCCCCCCCCTCTCTAAATTCTTTGTCATGCACATGCATAATATATGTAACAAGTAGATTAGCCTAAGAAATCACTGTGAGAAACCAGCTTGGGAAATCAGGTCCCTCTGTTCCTCTTGCAAAATGCATACACTTGATCTTGTTGTAATGTAATGATTTGTTAGCAGAATAAGGTCCACGGAATCAAACCTTTAAACGATTGACATTTGCAGATATGTTTTCAAGCTGTTACATTTAAAGAAGCAAATGTATGGTTGCTTGTTCAACAAGTGGAGTTGCAAGACACATATGTGTCCTTGTTTGTAGGAGTTATTAGCTTGAAAGCTAACGTGGGATGCAGTTCAAATTCATGCCTCCTGTTGGTTTGTGCGGCTCCTAAAAGTGACCGTACCATTTTATGTAAAATACAGTTTGAAATGCACTGATTTGATTGGCTGTGCACAGAAGTTGGGTAATCTGGGTAATCACTCTTGCACAGAAAAATGGTGCTGGAAGAACCTGAATATTTTTTAACGATACATTTCTGAGAACCCTTTTGGGGATTATCCTATTCTCAAAAGAGGTCACAGGACATGTAATTAACAGAGCGGTGTTATATACTCTGTGATTTAAAGAAAGCTCAACTCTACGACAACAGAGGAGAGAGCGGTGTGTGTGTGTGTGTGTGTGTGTGTGTGTGTGTGTGTGTGTGTGTGTGTGTGTGTGTGTGTGTGTGTGTGTGTGTGTGTGTGTGTGTGTGTGTGTGTGTGTGTGTGTGTGTGTGTGTGTGTGTGTGTGTGTGTGTGTGTGTGTGTGTGTGTGTGTGTGTGTGTGTGTGTGTGTGTGTGTGTGTGTGTGAGAGCTGATTTGTGGCATCGCACATGCTGTTAGGGGTCTATGCCAACTATTTGAGCGTGGTTCTACAAAGAGCATCTGCAAAAAGCGTTCATTATCTCACCAAGATGTGGTACAAGCCTTAAGAATACATATTCTGGTTAAGACTTTAGTTGGAGATGTAAGGTTTGCAGAGGAGACATGGAGGGGGGGGGGGGTAGGAATTTGGGGAGATCAGTGGCAGGGAAGAAGATGAGAAAAGAGGGTTTGGGCACAGTGGGATTGAAGATGTGGTGAGTGGGAGACAGGAATATGAAAAGACGGAGAGAGACAGCAGTAGCAAGGAAGACACTAACTCATGTTTCATAAGTAGCAAAGAAGGAGACAGTTCCCCAAATGATGAAAATGAAATGTTGGAACTATTATTTAACCTGAAATGTGTTTCTTTCGCTTTAATTGAACTGATCGAAAGATGTAGTGTATAGCACCTTAACGGCCACCTTCATGTCCATTCTGAATGATAAAACAGGTGGTTTTCATTCCCTTTAAAAACAGCACATTTGGTATGCAGTAAAGCATGGTTTATTGCCAAGTAGTTTAACACATGTATACGAGAAATGTGTCTTGGTGTACATGGTGCATACATCAAAACAGTTAAAGACAGACTACTATCAGACACACTACTTAGTTACACCGCATCAAACAATGTCAAGTTACTTCCTCTGATTGCTCATGAGAGTCAGAATATACCGTTCTTTAGAGGTCAACAGAGGTCATTTCAAAGTGTTGGACATACAAACTTCTGCTGTCGTCTTTCTTGTGAGGACTATCTCGGTTCAGAATCTGTTTGTTGGTTCTTTTGGCTTTTGCAACTTCGAATTGGCCCCGAGATTGAATTTGAAGCTGAGTGACAGACAGATAGATTGACACAAAGAGAAATAGACAGAACATTGGAGAAAGAAAGAGTTGCAGATCAAGATGGAGACACAATCACAGGGAGAAGAGAAAGACAAAATGGAACAGACGGAGGGGGGGGGGACTCGCTTTTAGAGTCAGACGGCATTGACCTTCACTCCATTCAGAACCATGCACAACATTCAGCACATAAGGCTCCACCTAATGTGGCGAGACCTGTGTGTGTGAGTTTGGCTATTAGCGTGAGTGCTTCCATATGTGTGTCATTTTTGTTTACATGCTGATGTTTTTAATGCTAAGATGCATGCAATATGCATACGTGTGTGTGTGTGTGTGTGTGTGTGTGTGTGTGTGTGTGTGTGTGTGTGTGTGTGTGTGTGTGTGTGTGTGTGTGTGTGTGTGTGTGTGTGTGTCTGTGTGTCTGCAAACACAGTGTGTATCTTAATTGGACTCCATTCAAGTGTTTAATTACTCATTAGGGATGCTGCAAAGCAATCTATACACCAGCTTTCCCCCGTTCGCTCCCTCTGCGACTTCCAACCCAAAGAGGCTCAAACGCTTTGACCCAAACTACATGGATTAGTTCACCTCGTCAATCTGGATCAACCCATCCATATTAAATGAAGATCCTCGAGGCATACAGTTAATAAGTCAGTCAGTCAGCCGGTGGGTTTGACACACTTTTTCATGTGAAAGATTAGTAGCCAGTCAGTCAGTCCGTCCGTCAGTCAGATTGCTGCCCATTTTTTTCACCCAGTCTGATAGTGAGGTGATCAGTTAATAAGGCAGTCAGTCAGTGGGCCAACCAGCCTTAAGGCATTTTATCTGGCTGATTCAGGGAGTTACATAATCGTGTTGTCACTCCGACAATCAATCTGTCAGTCAGACTGTCAATCAAAGAGTAAGAACCCGATAAACCAGGGCGACCCGAGGGTGCACACCGCACTGGCCCATTTCCTGTCCCTCTCTATCAATATCAAATATAGGCATACAAATGAGTATCTTAAAACCCATTCAGTTAACTATGTCAACATTACCTATAGCAACTTTGCAAGTGCGCAGTCTTTGTGTGTGCACCCCATGTCCATTACGGTAGCCTCAATAACAGAAGATCCTCTCTTAGGAAAACTAATTCCTACAAAATACTCAATAAAACAGTTTAAAGAAAAACAGAACATTATAACCATCATGAAAGTAGGATTTGTTGCATAGACTGCATTATTTGTGTCTATAATTAACTGTGGAATAAAGTGGATAACCAAACAAGTATAAAAACAAATAGATTAATAACTTCAAAAGGGGATATTATGAGCATCAAACAATACGCTCTTTCTCTGGTACCTAGACTTTTTACAGCAACACCTGAGTAATCTTTGTGCAGATTCGTCGTGCAAGACACACAATGTAGTCTTTGGTTATGCAAAGTTGCTATCCTTGCCAAATGTAGAATTTTTTGTTGAAATGTATAAAAGGACGGAAATGAAAGAAATATATTGTTGGACATTTTTGATCGACATCCGACCGTGTCCCAATCTGTAAAAAAAGAAGGGGAAAAAAGTGTTTAAAATTTCATCAAAACTAAAGAATTCATGCTGGAATGAAAAATAAATCAGTGAAGTTCTCCTCTCTGTTCTTTAAACATTGACACTGCGGATACGTGACATTCCTGCAGGGTGCTGACACAAATCCCTTCTGGTCTCCGCGTTGAGAGATTCCCATTGGTGCGCTCGGAGACCAGCCGTCAACTCCTTCTCACTGAGCTGTGGGCCAAACCTGTCGATACCAATACTGCCTTACTGCTGTTTACGCTGGCAAAGCTGGTGCTGCCTCATGGCAAAAAGCCCCCTCAGAAAACAGGGAGAGTGATACAGGCATATCATGCACTCTGTCTGTCAGCCTGTCAGCTTGTCCTCTCCTCCGTCTGACTCACTCGTCCTGCTTGTCCATCCATCAGTGGCTTTGTCGCCGTGTCTGTCTGGCTTTAGGTCTCCTTTCTCTCCTCTTTTTTTGTTTTTGCTGCCACATCAGCAAGGTGACAATAACCCTTCCGGGGGTTTTCTGGAGATTCTTTCCTGACAGGTTTTGTTATGTTAATTCAGTGCAGTGGGTGTCGGGTTGTCTGCATGTATGATGGGGTGTGTGTGTGTGTGTGTGTGTGTGTGTGTGCGTGTGTGTGTGTGTGTGTGTGTGTGTGTGTGTGTGTGTGTGTGTGTGTGTGTGTGTGTGTGTGTGTGTGTGTGTGTGTGTGTGTGTGTGTGTGTGTGTGTGTGTGTGTGTGTGTGTGTGTGTGTGTGTGTGTGTGTGTGTGTGTGTGTGTGTGTGTGTGAATTTGCCAGGGATTGGCACAGGCGGCGGTTAACCCCCCAGGGGGTCCGTGTTGTTGCCCGTCTTGAAGAAATACATAATAACCTTTCAGAAGTGCTGAATGTCACCGCGCTGATCCACGGGCGACATCATTCAGAGTGACAGATGTGGAACTGAAAACAAAACAAACTTGAGCTCGGGAATGTGAGTGTGTGACGGTTGCTGCAGTGTGTGATGTACAGTATCATATTCATGTGTTTTGTTTGGGATATTTCTTGTAGTCAGTGTTTGTGTGCATGTGTTTACGTAGTAAGTGAGGATCAAGAGCTAATTTGCATAATTAAACAGCGTTGATTATGAATCCCAGTTCTTCCTTGTACACCAATTCCATTGTGTACTGTATGTTCTGAATGAATGTGTAATGTGTTTATATATATATATATATACATGAGCCCTGGTATTTTATATTTATGTACATACTGTATATGTGCAGTTATGTTTCTCACCATGTGTTTGTGTAGGGGGAGGTAAAGTATTTTCTTTGCCTCATATAGGCTACCTAAGAAAGCTTCAGCAGCAATGCAGCGGGAGGCTCAGGCAGAGATGACAGCATGAGAAAGGAACATCTCCTGCTGAGAGAAAAGCAGCGAAAGAGTCTTAGCAAGATGTGTGTGTGTGTGTGTGTGTGTGTGTGTGTGTGTGTGTGTGTGTGTGTGTGTGTGTGTGTGTGTGTGTGTGTGTGTGTGTGTGTGTGTGTGTGTGTGTGTGTGTGTGTGTGTGTGTGTGTGTGTGTGTGTGTGTGTGTGTGTGTGTGTGTGTGTGTGTGTGTGTGTGAATCAATTTGAAGCAGTAGGAGGCAAGGTGGGGGGAAGTGAAAATGCTCGGATATGGGGGGAGAAGTTAAGACTAAGGAGAGAATAAGGAAGAGAAAACTGAACCAAGAATTAGAGTCATGAAAATTGAGAATAAGACAAAGTAACAATGTCAAAAGATGTGTAGCTCCTGGAGAGAAAGAAAAAGCAGAGCTAATAAATGAATCTGAAAGGAGAAGCGATGAAGATTGAGCGAAAGAAAGAGAAAAAGGAGCAAGAGACAGAGAAGAGACAGGAGAAGATGAAGATGGAGGAATAGAAACGGAGAGTAATGTGGAGTTAATTGGAGAGACATCAGCGCTGCAGACAGAGAGAGCAACGTGATTGAGGCTACGTACGTTTTCTCCCTGCCAAAAACCAAAATGAGGTGAAATTGTGCATGTTTCAGATGCTTAATTTGAAATTTCACATTCAAAGGACTCCATATTTCCCTTTTAACTGGGCCTGGAATCGGCCGTAATTAGCCGGTGATGATGGTGCAATCTCTCCGTGTTGGTGTGTGGTGAGAGCCTACCGGATGTCCATTACTGTCAATAAGAGAATGATGATGTTTATTTATTCAACACATTTAATACGGCAGGAGTAGACTCAAAGTGCTTAGAGAAAGTATTACACACAGTGCCTGCAGTTCGAAGTTTCCGAACTTCGAACTGCAAGAGCGAAGATGTTTAAAAGATGGAAATCGATCCACAGCTGATTCCTCCACTTGCTCTTCTTGACTCCTTCTTCCTAGAAACGTGGAGAAATGTGGATACTAAGCAATATGTTTTTCTCTACTATCAAAGAGAATAAGAAGTTTGATTTCACTGGGATATGTAATTGCTTGTTATTTACCGTAGGATTCTGGTTTAAGGGTTTTTCGAAATAAACACAGGTTATGTTAGCATTCAGTTTTACTCAGCTCAGAGTGCATTTCCTTCCTCATAAAACATTTGGAAAGTATCATTTGAATTGCCTTTGTGGGAATATGATACGTTATAGGCTCGGTATTACCAATACAGTTGATCAGGAATGTAGCATCGTGCTAGCGCAGAATATGAATGGCACCCACCTGCTCTTGGTCGTTCCTATACACGAGAAATCCTCCAAAGTTTAAGAAAATGAAGACCCAATCATCATGGGTCTGTGCCTACCAATTCATGTGCAGAAATCTCCTGCAGTGGAAGCTTTGTTGTCATGCTTTTGCTAATGAACACGTGGTGATGTTTAGGAAGTGACTGTGGTCGTTGAACAGCTGTGTCCCGTGTTAAAGTAGTGTTTTGTTGACTCATCCATCCATTCTAATTACTGCTGCCACTCGAGACTGTCATTTGAACATAAGCATCTGTTGTTTTTGCGGCACCTGCTGAAACAACTCAGTCTGTCGTCGTTCTTTAGGGCCAGTCTCTGTGCTTGATGCAGCAGAACAGGGTGATACTTGTTAAAATGGAGGAAGGAGTATATTTAATAATTTATCCAAATAATAACACACATAGGGCATTGAAAAAACAGCACACATTGGAAAAGGAAAAGTTGTCATAGTGCTTTTGTTTACAAGGATGTTTTCCCGACCTTGCCAAACCCAGTAGGTCGAAGCGTTACATCGATACATTTCTCCGAGCTTCCCTTTGAAGCATCTTTTGATCCAAAAACACGATGGAGTTTGGAGAGCAGTTTTTGTTGACTGACGTCCCGCACCTAGAGCAGTGTTTTCTGTACTTTTTCCTTAGTCTGAGTGATGGAGGGAGATGAAGAAAAGCTGCAGCTAAGAAAAAAGAAACGTCTGAATGGAGCGAGTGGTGACGACATAGTGAGGAGTGAGAGACAGCGAGGCGTCCTTTGATGTGTCGGTTGATCCGGCCTGCTGTTTAGGACGCAGGCAGGTATGGTAAACATCCGAGGCTTCTCCAACAAGCTTTGATCACAGCCATGCGGAGAGTTGATGTTGATGACTCACCAGAATACTAAGAAGAGTCCACTACAAACAGACACACACACTTTTACTGTACGTACATCTACAGTACTTACATTTAACGCACACTAAGACTTAAGCTTCCATTATTTTTTCCCCTTAATCTTTCATTTCAACTTTTAAACTTTTCAGTTTCTATTTTCTTTTCAGCCTGACCTGCGTTCACAATACCATAAAACCTCAGTAAGAGATTTTGACATCTATTTGAGATCCAGCAGCCAAAAGCCGAGTCCTTTCGGCTGCCTCTGACTAACCTCACCACACAATTCAATCGCAGTGAAAGAGTGAGGAGAATCTGTGAGACATCAGGGGATTAGGGACTAAGCAAACCATCATAAAACATTGCACAGGTTTACACACTGACAATATTAAAAAGAAATTGCTTCAAGCTGCGGAACAGAAATTTGAAAAAAAGATGGTGTACCGAAACACAGTGCCCTTCAACAGCAATCTTTTTTATGGTCATTTTTTAGGATAATGCTTTTTTTCAATCGAGACTCTGCTAGGATTGAAATCAAAAATATAGTATTAAATATTTTCCTGTCCTCCTGAATTTAATTATCAGG
>NC_136905.1:79163061-79168991 GCF_949606895.1 Notothenia rossii | reverse complement strand
ATCTTAATCTTAAATATCATGTATGTATTGTAGCCTATTATTGCACAGCAGGGGGCTGATATTACATTACATTACATTGCATTTAGCTGACGCTTTTATCCAAAGCGACTTACAATAAGTGCGTTCGACCAACAAAATACAAACTTGAAGAAAACAGAATCATATAGGGGAGAGTGGGGTAAGTTGAGCCATTTTTTAGTTTTGCTGTCCTCTAAGCAAGGAGAAATGACACATAGTACAAATGAAAACACACACCTATAATTCAGGATGTCTCCTATCAATGGCAATGATCATAATTAATATTTGATCAAGGGCAGTGAAAATCTTACTTCTAAAAAAAAGAAAGTCTTGTGGCTCAACTTGCCCCAGTATAGGGGTAAATTGATCCAAGTCAGGGGGTAAACTGGCTTCAGATAAGCCAGTCATTTATTACTTATTAGTATATAAGTGCTTTGTTAATAATTCTATCGCTCGAAGTGGAGTCGAAAGAGATGAGTTTTCAGTCTGCGCCGGAAGATGTGTAGGCTTTCTGCTGTCCTGATATGAAAGCAAAATTATACATGATACACTGTTATGTATTTTACGACTTGTGGTTGGACGAATACTACAATGTGGAGCCCTGACTCAGCGTTAAATGTGAAAAAATATGAGTTAAGCTTTAGTAAAATGTTGCAAATAGGTTACCACACGGTAAATATTAAAGGTAGGGTATGTACGTTTGAGAAACCGGCTCGAGATCGCTAGAATTTGAAAATACACGACCGGAAAAAATCTGCCACTTCCTTATAGAGCCCTTCCTTCAACACACACGAACGCGCACATGACCAATGAGGGCACGAGATAAGTTTGTGCACAGATGGAAGGCTGACAGGCAGGTAGGCCATCCAGTTATTTTAGCTGGGCCGGCTAAAATGATTGGTCGTGCTTTTTACAGTACTACGGCTTCCACAGATGACTTTTTTTAATGGATTTTTTTCTCTTGGGCTATTCCTATTATCTTTTCGTCAAAAAATAGACCAAAACCAGCAATTAAATTGATCTAACTATCAAGTATTGTGTGGGTAGCCTGAAGGGAGACATACAGTAACTCATTTTCTAAAAACTACAATGCCTAGCTGCTTTTTAAGATACAAATGTATTCGTTTTAAGGAAGATGTATATCCAGAATCTCATTCATTACATATAAGATATATACCAGCCAAACCCACATTGTAGAAGCCATATAGAGTATGGAGAGAGAGAGACTCCATATTGTTGGTTTTAATCGTTTAATGGCATTTGTTGACAATAACAAAAATATAGAATATCGTAGCTTCATCCTTAAGAGAGACTGTTTCACTCCAGTGAGTTTAAAATGATAAACATATGTAGTTCCTATTTGAACAACATTGGCATCAAAACACAAACATAAATAAAGCCTTTATAATGTAAGCAGCAATATGTTTTTAATATACTCTAACTGCCTTCAGACTGAAAAGCGATTGGGGGGCCTCCAACTGGGTTCAAGCACCACATTATGAATCCATATGCTCCATGCATTATTAGAACAAGCTCTTTCACTAAGTGCCAGAAGCAGACATCTAACACAATGTATACCATGGACAATGTGTGCATATACTAATATTTCTTCTCCAGTAACCTCTGACCCACTTCTTTTCACCATGCCTACCCTTGGTGATCCGATGTGTACGGAGCTAAGTGGGCATTCACCACAAACTCTATACTCTGCTTTAGGGGCTGAGGGATAATAATGTGCGCTCTCTACCATCACATGACCCACTTCTCTTGAGTATCTGAGGAGAAGCCTATCAGTGCAAAAAAATATTCCTCACATGCTAATAATTCCCATGAAGCATAGCTCGGCAAGCTTTATTTGAATTAAATTGGGTTACCATGCAAGGTTTTATGGCGTAACCAGAGGGATTGTTATTGATTTTTTTCCATCTTCCTCTTGTTTATTAAATCGAAAAAAAAAGCATCCTCCGGGTTTGAATTTTTGCTGCAGTTTGAAATGAAATCTTTGGAGACTCCACGCATTGCTCAAGGACGCTTCAACAAATTCTTTCTGATAGAGGGTCATCAAACCATGCGTGGAGTCTCCAAAGGTTGCTTTTTTGGAGCTGACTTTTACAGATCTTCCTGTGGAGATGTTCAGGCACACATAAATGTCCTCACAGCGAGGATAAGATTGCATATAATTACGGCCACAGCATGACTGAACTAAGTGGACACTCAGGGCTGTCCTCTGTATGCTGTGCAATCATACAGAAATCTAATACAACTCGTAAATATTCATAGTATTGTGCTAGATGTATGGAAAGATGTAGGTTTTTGTTCTTAAAACAAGCTTGACAGTATCTCATTACACCTCAGTAAACCTTTCCCCAAGCCTTCTCACCCCTGTAAACTGATTCTCCGTGTATCCTTGAGACTGTTAGTGAGTATTTATATTCATGTTTTTATTCATTGTTGGCTCTGTGTCTTGCAGGTTCTGGCACGGAGAGTACAGGGTGGCAGTGAACATCAACGACTACCTGGACATCTACTGCCCTTACTACGAGGGCCTTCCGTCCCACGGGCGCATGGAACGCTACATCCTGTTCATGGTCAACCACGAGGGCTACACTTCCTGCCAGCACAGGATGCGTGGCTTCAAGCGCTGGGAGTGCAACCGTCCCAGCGGCCCCGACGGGCCCCTGCGCTTCTCGGAGAAGTTCCAGCTCTTCACTCCCTTCTCCCTGGGCTTTGAGTTCAGGCCTGGACACGAGTACTACTACATCTGTAGGTTATCAGCCAGGCAGTGTGTGTTTCTGTGTGACATTGAGTAGAGAGTGTTTGTCCTGTGTGAATGTGTCTTTGCTTGCGTGTTAGCCAAAATATGATTTTATAAACGATATGTAAATACGCAATCAAGATGAGTTGATTGAGAGAGTTCTCAAACACAACACACACCCACTGGCGGGCACACACACACCTTCCATCTCTCAGTCGCTCCCCTTAATCTCTCACTCTCTTTATTTCTTGATGTATCTCTCTGCATCTGTCGCGATCATAAGTGGTGTGCTCAGCAAAGTGGTAAAAATGTCACCAGGCGTAGTTTGTAATCATTTTTATATTAGCTGTATTGATGTGTCTGCTCACTTCAACAAGTGATGTATTAGTATCGCAGATGGGCTTTACCCCCTGAGACTGTTTTCTGAACAGTTAAAAAGCTATCATTCGTGCACCAGGCATGGGGACAAGTAGTAGCTTCAAATTACTCTTAAACATTGTTTTCAGCTGCTCGCTGTGCCAGATGGATGGGATAGATTTACACCATCCGGACTGTTTAGTGCAAGATCAGTGAGTAATCGCAGAAAAGCACGTTAAATTGACTTTCAAAAGCTTTCCTGTCAATGCCTAAACTTTCTGTCACTGCGCAGAGAAGTGCCACTTGTTTCGTTGTGGAAACTGCAAGAGCTGCTGGGCTTGTGACAAAACCTTTCACTGTTTGAAGTGGCACACCAGAAGGGAGAATGTGTGGAAAGTAAATGACTCTTCTGAGAGAACACAGTCATCATTCACAAAATCACAAGAAAGCACATGTTAGGAGAATGTATGCTTAGGTTTTTGGAAGTGTTTGAACAAAGTTTTTAGTCCGTCACCGCCTTGCCAGCTGAGGATTGAAATTCATTTACAAAAAGCCATCCTATAGCAGTTCATTATTTCTCTCCTATATCTCTAATAAAATGACTTTTCTTTAAAACCAATGTAAAAGGTCCTCTTCTAGCTAGTTTTTTGTTAACTCTCTGAAAGTCATTCCAAACCTTACCTGCCATTGGTATCTTTTTCAGAATTTGTCACATAGAAAATGACCCCTACGGCATTTCAGCCACTGTGCGCTGGTCTCTTTATTTCCCAGCTGTGTTTCTGCCGACTGACAGCTGACCTTAACCTTTCAGTAGGAGATGATGCATTCTCGCCGTGACTCATAATGGGATAAGGGTCCTCTTCCATCAGTTTCAGGCCAGCATACAAGTGGGACATATCTCTTGATGGAGTTTTTTGCCCTTGGGTACAGAATCTGACCTTACAGTAATACTGTCCTTATTCGGTCATCGGCTGGAGTGATCAGCAAAGGCAAACAAATATTCCTTGGCAGATATAGAGGCTTCAATTCAATATGTTGTAATATTTTTTTTCTTCGAATGCAGTGACACCATTTAAAGAGTCTCTATTATGTGTATATTTAATGAGTTCCCTCCATCACTATTAGATTTATTTACTTTTATTAATGAGCACTTATTATTTGCAGATACTTAATCACCCCATTCTGTTGTCCACACTGTCACAAAGACACAGCAGGCGAGAGTCACAGAGCCAAAGAGGCGAAGATAACAGCCACCCGATGTCCTACACACACACACACACACACACACACACACACACACACACACACACACACACACACACACACACACACACACACACTTTTGTTTTCAGCCTCATGTAAGGATGGACAGGGCCCCTCCAGAGTTGTATAGTTGCTGACTATAGTATTGTATTTCTAGGACCCCTGAGGGGAATGTGTAGTCCACAAGATTGGAGTGTGTGTGTGTGTGTGTGTGTGTGTGTGTGTGTGTGTGTGTGTGTGTGTGTGTGTGTGTGTGTGTGTGTGTGTGTGTGTGTGTGTGTGTGTGTGTGTGTGTGTGTGTGTGTGTGTGTGTGTGTGTGTGTGTGTGTGTGTGTGTGTGTGTGTGTGTGTGTGTGTGTGTGTGTGTGTGTGTGTGTGTTATGGGGGGAGGACTGGTTGTGGGGTCAGTTGTCAAGTGATTGTGAGTCCGTGAAAGGCCATGTCCATCATCCTGACTGACAACCCTGCATGTTTTGTCTTTCACCGTCCCTCACTAGCTCTTACACACTGTCACACACACACACACACACACACACACACACACACACACACACACACACACACACACACACACACACACACACACACACACACACACACACACAAGCACACACACACAGGTCGGTAATGATGTGGAACTACAAAGGCATTTTGACATTCGAGCCACCCATCCATTCAAATGAGTTGGTGTTATTTGTGTGGATACTCCACAAAGTAAAAATACATCATCAACCTGCGATGGGGATGTGCGGCCAAACCTGTGTGAGTGTGTGCCTGTGTGTGCACGTTGGTGTGTGTATTTGTCATGAGGTTGACGTGTTGACAGGTCTGCTCCACCCTTTACTTCTCCCAGCTGCCATCTGATGAGGTTGAGTGATTTTCAATGGCTTTTTTCAGCAGAGGCTGGATTGTGGATGTGCTGGGAAACAGAGGCACTGGAAGAGCTGATAAGGCTTTCAAGAAATGACAAAAGTCAACATTTTTAGAGGTCACAGAGAAAAGAAACAACGGGTGGATGGAGGGGATGGGGGATATCTTTCCACTTAGCTCTTTGTCACCAAAATGTAGCCATTTGTCAGTGAACCAGCAGGGGACCCAAAACAAAGGGACGCAGCAGGAGAGAAAGTTTGTTTCATAGCTTGCCAGGCTTCATAGGTGACCAAGATACAGTTTCTAGGTGGATGATTTGAAGAAATTTGAGGAAAAGGAAGGGGGGCTACAGGGAAGGGATACAAGGTTAAAGGAGGTGAAGGGCAGAGAGAGGGTGGAGGGAGGAGAAGTGGACAGAAAGCGAGGGAGGAGAGGGTCACAGGAAGGGTCAGATTTATTTCCTGTGCGCTGCAGATCCTGATGATGGTCCTCTCCGGGGTCACACGGGGCTTTGGCTATACGGACTTCCACAAGGGAGAAGGCCAATAGGTCTCCACACACGTCTGCAAGCACCAGTGTGTGTGTGTGTGTGTGTGTGTGTGTGTGTGTGTGTGTGTGTGTGTGTGTGTGTGTGTGTGTGTGTGTGTGTGTGTGTGTGTGTGTGTGT
>NC_136905.1:78723061-79158061 GCF_949606895.1 Notothenia rossii | reverse complement strand
TTTACAAAGACATGGCATGCACATACACACATGTACAAACACACACAAACAAGGGGAAGCACTTCCTTCCCCGTTTCATCTTATTTTTGTAGCATTTAAAATCACTGTTAATTACTCCTGTGTGGGATGCAGTGATGGGGTATAGCCTGTGGAAGATTAAAAAAAAAAGTGTTTTCTCTTCTTCTATTCCACTGATGCTGTCCTTCTATCGTTCTTCTTCTCTGGTTTGTGGTCCATGGTTGGTAGTGGTAGGATGCCTCCAGGTCTGAGCGTCATGTATGAGTTTGTCTCCTTTTCTGTTTGTGATGTTTTTGTGGGAGCTGACCTCAGTCATTAAAGTCAGTCAGTGAAAAGTAAACACAGAAGTCAGAGCGAGGAGAGAAACACACAAATAAAGATTGTTTTTTTGTCTACTCGAAATAATCCAAGTGAGTGGAATTTCTTCAGCCGAGATGTGAATTAATTTTCATTTGATTGGTTTTTGTTTTTGTTCCCAAAGGACACATGATTGTATATTCATATATTAGACTGCACCTTGATATTATTTTTGCTCAGTCTATCTTCTTCCGACGTCTAAGTCTTGGGATGGTGAGCATTGAGCTCTGCCAGTCAAAGCATGAAATTATTCAGATGAAATCACTTTCTCCAATCTTCAGCTGTTTCTCCCTCAGTGATGTGACAGCTAATCTGAACTGCTGACAACATGGAGGCTGAATAGCTTGATAACCTTTCGTCTCTTGTTTCCATCAGATTTCCAGCAGTGTGGCCTCAGTGATGGAAAAGAACCAAGTGCATTTCCTCAAGAACTGTACATATGCATTGTTTACTTTACTTGAGTATTTCCATGTTCTGCTACTTCATACATCTGTCTCACTACATTTGGAGGGAAATATTATATTTTAAACTCAACAAAATGTACTTTAGATCTATATTTAAGATTGACTTTTCAGATTTTCCTTAAAAAAACATATGATACGAGATCTTTGTTACCCGAAATTGTTACACAAGTCCCCAGTTTTTATTCTAGCTCTGTTTGATATAGCCACAACATTTCCAGTCTCCCTCTCACTTTCATTGGTTTTATAAAAGCACAAACATATATTTTTTTAAATACACATGATGAGGTTTTAAAATACACTGTTCAACATGTTGTTATCAACAGTTTGGGATTGTGACCATTTACGAAAAATCGGTTTAGTAGAGGCACCTGTCACACTTCAGATGCAATGCACTTTCATTGCAGAATTAGTACCAGTAACTGTTTACCTTAAAGTCCTAATATTTGCATATAGTGAGTAAAAGTGTTCATGATTGTTTTTTCTTTCTGCTCAGTCTGGATATTTGGTGCAGTTGGACAGAAAGTTGACGAATGAGTTGTTAAAATTTCCACCAAAAACATAATTACCCTCTAATAATTTCATACTGTTTAATTGTAATCAATGTTTGAGGCCCAACGAGGTAACATGTTTCTATTATTTAGAGAGAAAAAAAGCAAAAATAAGAGAAGAAAGGTATGCAAATGTGTGTTCCAGCACTGTCTCTTTTTTTTTGACCTCGTAATTCCTTTTTCTAAATAATATATCTGTAGTTGTACAAAAATAGAACTTTAATGTAGTACTAATTTAAAGTATTTCTCCATTTTGCCAAAACTTGTATGTCGAAAGTCAGATGTCCTTGAGGAAGACATGGAACCATTAAATTATGTTAATGCCTAAAGGCTTAATGTCCCAAAAATTGCATATGAAATGCTTCCTCTCCTCTTTGAGCTCAGTAGGTTTTCTTTAGATCCAGACTTGAATAGACAGATGGACAATAGACTCTTACCCCCCATTAGGGCTTGCACCGGCCAGTGCTATAGCTTGAAACATTTATCAGTCCTGTTCTGAAAGCGTTATTTGAAACCACTGAGTTGCCGCTGGTGCAAAAAGAATATCAGAAACGTTGTTTTTGGGGAAAAGCGAGGCGCATGAATAATAAATGAACCTTGGCTGTCCATGTTTGGCCCTCCTGTGAAAAGCGGGCTAATGGCTATCGATGTCTCTGGTTTCCATCAAATTGCTTCATATGGGAGCCCAATTCAAACGGAGGAAGAGTAGATTTCAGTGAAAAGGAGACGAGGGAATGAAATTATCTGTGAATATAGAAACGCACGCTTGGTCAGCCAATTCTTTGCCCTGACAACTATCAGGTACCAGTGGGATTGGCCTAACGTAAAATTAAGCCCCATCAAGCGAGGCCTTGAAAGCTTCCCGTGTCTCAATCCTTGTGAGAGGAAAGATGGATGTGTGATCTGACTGGAACAGCGCCAGGATTTAACAGATGTGCTGCTTCAAATCATGGGAAACTGCTGATCTGGGCTGTGCCAGTGAAACACATGCACATACACACACACACACACACACACACACACACACACACACACACACACACACACACACACACACACACACACACACACACACACACACACACACACACACACACACACACACACACACACACACAGACACACACACACCCCCACACACAAACACACACACACACACACACACACACACACACACACACACACACAGACAGACACACACTGTTTTATCCCCATGTATTCTCTTCTAGATCTTATTAATCACCTGATTATTCCAGCTATTTTCATTGGCTGGCGTACACATGGGAAATTAATTGGCGAGAATACATTTGGCCTATAAGATGTTGGTTTTGGCAACAACCAAAAAGAATTGCCAGGAAATGCAGATGGCGACCCCGCTCCGTTCTTCTCCTCTCTTCATCTCTTTCTGTGTTGATTTCTCGCTCTCACTGACACATTATCGGGCTATAGGCTAATCTATTCCTCTCTATCCTGTATTTTTGTCTCCTCGTATTCAACTAACTGGCACTATTTAGGAATTATGGAATTAGGGCAGCGCTCTATTAATGAGGGACTGCATGATGAAAGAACTTGATCCTGAACGTGCCATCTGTAGTCACTATTACACATGCTCTTAATCTATCACTCTTACTCTCACTACTTTCTATTCTTTCTTTCCTCTCCTTCCCCTCTCGCACTCTCCCTCACACACACATCCCCTGTCAAACACACTCACATTATAATTGTAATTACAGAGGAAGTACTAATAGCTCTTCAAGCACTGTTGGATGTGGCGTGAAATGGTGAAATCGCACAGCAGGAAAGTTAACTATAGACCACACACTCATGCATAGGAGTCCAGATGGACCGTGTGTTATTGCTGAATAATGCATGCTATGTAGACTCTATAAAAGATACATGGGTAGAGAGAGCTGGGCACCATTCAGGCACAGTGCGCAGTTCAAAGAGGGCGTCTCTGGAGCATCCCTTGTGCAAATTTGGAGTTGTTATAAAATGTTCAGCTTGTAGGTATTAAGCGATAGGTGACCCAACAGGGACACATATTTAGCTCGCCTTAGAGAGGGTAACAAAAAAAACCACTAGGCTTTTAGACATTGTCAGTTGATATCTTGGCTGGCACTCTGCCCGGTGTCTTTGCAGTCACCTTGAATGGGCTTTGGTGGTTTAAACCATAAAACTTTGGGAATTACACATTCAATGCTAGAGGCTCGTATTTCAGAGCACCTCTCAGAAGCACTATGAAAAATATTCAGCAGCAGTCTATCTTCATGTAAAGTAGAGGGGGGAAGGGGAGGGGGAGGTCTGGGTGAAGGGTAAATGCTGCACTCATGTGGGGAAAATGAGCAGCGCCTCTTTCCTCTGGAGTCATATGACAGGACATGCGCACGACCATGTGCTGCATTCAAGAGCTCATAGAAAGCTCCTTCCTCTGAGAATTTGTTTGAATTACAATTAATCCCCAAAAAATTAGGCCATGAACTTTCTCATATTCAGTACTTCCCTTTTCGGTGCTACTTTTCTCCTTTTAAGTACACATTTGACTGTAGCATTTTTCATTGCGTGAATAGTGCTGTTTGAGTTAAGTATAATATCTGAGTACTCCACCATTGCTTAGTTGCAAACTTCCTCCGTATTTATAAAGCCAGTAAACATTTGCTCGGCTTTGGAAATCGCGATATTTCCGACAGTCCATAAAGGCACCACGCGACACACTTCGGGACGACCACACGGTGAAAAGCCACTGAAGGAATCCAGAAGTTACCAAGTTCACATACCGTGAAGAAGGAGGAGTGACCAGCTGGTTTTTAATAAGGGGAGGTTTACCTGTAAGTATTGACTCCCAAGATAAATATCTGTCTTCCTTTCGCCTGTCAACATAGTTGTTCGAGTTGTGGCAGTTGACAGGGAAGCGGAAGTAGCTAACTACCCTGCTAGCCGCACATTAGCTGGTTTAACGAGTTCTCAACGGATACCTTGTTTACAACACTACAGAAACTTTTCAAACAATGTAAGAAAACCTTATATGCTTTGACAGACACTTCGGCGTTGTTCTCTGTCGTTTTCAAGTTGTTTTAATTCAGTTTAAAAGTGTCATGTTGGGGAGTTTACAGTCACAACGCTGGTGTCTTGGGTGTGGGACACTGTGTTTCCTTACTTTTATTATCGAGCCTAAAGTCACCTGTTTTTCAAGTGAACCTCGTTAAATACTTGCTCAGCACTTTACTGTTTTCCTCTGCTGTTGAGATAACCAAGGACAGGTGCATTGGTGTAAAGTAACTAAGTACATTTACTCAAGTACTGTACTTAAGTACAATTTTGAGGAACTTGTACTGTACTTGCGTATTTCAATTTGTTGCTTCTTTGTACTTCTACCCCACTACAATTCAGAGGGGAATATAGTACTTTTACTCCACTTCATTTTTTGTATACCTTTTTAGTTATTTTACCGATTTGGATAATTCTTAATGAGACTTTAGTTACACCTGGAGTAAATTCATAATCGACCCTGGAGTATACGAAGCAATAATAACTAGCTTCACCTTTAACAGCTTGATAAACACATTGAATGTATCAATAATTATAATCTAACGTATAATATATTATACTGAAATGTGCCAATCTGCATAATGAGTACTTTAAGTATATTTTGATGCTCATACTTTTGTAACATTTTGAATGCCGGACTTTTACTTTTAACAGAGTATTTCTACACTCTGGTACCTATACTTTTACTTAAGTACAAGATCTGAATTCTTCTTCCACTTCTGGTCAGGTGTGTGTGGACACAGTGTTGCATATATTTAAATGAAACGATGGAAATGATTAACAATATCATACGTGTACCTATTTCTTCCATTATGATTGGCTGCTGTAGTAAAAAGAGTTGACGATTTGTAAAACCCTCCGACACATAATGCTATGAAATAAATTAAACGTCATGTTTCTTTTATGTTTTTCCTGTACAGCATGATGTCATTGACCTTCCTTCTGGCTGTTTGTTATTGTAACATTAGGTCAGCATTATCAGTAAACCACCCTGCCCGAAACGTTTCACACTTAACCGTAATGTGTTGTCATCAATGAGGAGTGGGTGTTGGGGAACTGTTGAAAAATTAGCCTTTTAAGCTTGCTTGTGAAAAAAGATTAAGCTGGAGGATATGCATATAGAAAGATATGAATAAGAAAAGACGTGAGTGTGTGGTGTACTCACATCTGGAGGAACAGGTTTGGGTAGAAGAACAAGAAATGTGCTTCCCTGTTTGAGCTATTGTGTTAAGAAACAGGCTGTTGGTGCTGTCAGGACACTTCAACATGAATGTCCTATAGGCTTGGTAAATGATTCTTCTTGTGGCTGTGAACACATGTAAAGTGGTGTCAGAGTCTAGGGTTGTTATTGGGTGTGATGTGTGAAAACATATGGCTTCCTTTTGTATTATTATGGGCTCAAATTGCTCAGGGAATAAACAGATCTAGTGTTTACCCGTGTGTGGCTAGGCTGTAACCTTCTCATCACCTTTTCATGAGGATAGATCAATATTCAGCGATGGAGAGGTTTACGCTTTACTGGCACTTGTTATTGAAATGTAAGTGTTGACATGTTCATCTGCTCTTGTTGTGGTTTGACATTTCAAAATGAAGCATTGTGTGTAAATGAGTTCACCTACAGTGTTATGGTGGTAAGAGCACATCAATATCTTGCCAAGTTCAATAATCGGTTAGAAAAGCAGTCGAGCCTGTGTGAACCGAGTGCCCTATTTGCAAAAAAGCAGAGTCAACAACATTAAATCATCTGAACTGTCTGCCAAGTAGACTTTCCCTTTTCCCTTTTTGTTTCTATCTCAGGATGTTTGGTTGCTGCAGGTCTGAAAGGCAACTCAAAGTTCAGGGGTCATTTAGAAAAACAGGAAAAAGCTACTTAAACTTTTAAAGGAAAGAGTAGACCGGAGAGGAAGAAGGGAATACAGCTGTTTCCTGATCTTTAAAACAAAACAAAAAGTCCGAGCTTGTGTTTTATGACTAGCCACGTCTTTGCTGAAACGTACAGTGTTCCTGCATCACAGAAAAACCAGCTCAAGTTGTTTACTTTCAATGATCTCCATCTCATGTTACCTTGTGCACCGAAGGCTGACATTACACCGGTGTATTCAGTGCACGCTGTGACGCTGGGCTGCAGGAAGATCACTTGATGCGCAAATTAGATATAGTTAGGATTTGATCTGCTAAATCTCTCTGCAAGGTAGCCTAGATCATGCTGTGATCAGAATGTTTCCCCATGGATTAAAACGCAGTGAAACCACACCCATAGCATTGCTCAAGTTCTGTCTGCTTCCATCCGTCAGTGTAGGGGTTATACCTGGAATCCTAAAATACTGGCCAAGATATACGTGACATAATCGTCCGATCCTTACCTCTAATGGCGCATTTCCACTGCAGCGGGTAGTCCCGTTTAAGCGTCCTTAATCGTCCTCAAGTGGCCAGGCTAGCGTAGCACCGGCTAGCGGGTACTTTTTCCAGCCCCATAAAATCGTAGTTCTATCAGGCCAGGGCTGAACTAGTGACGTCAACACTCTCGACTGCTGATTGGTCAGAGAGAATCGTCACAAGATCGCGCGCGAGATCATCCCTAGCGTCGCATAGATATATATATCTAGAAGCAAACTTGTAGCATTTTTATACACGGAGGAGCTACAAAAATGGCGACGTCAAAGAAAAGCACACCTTGGTCGACCGAGGAGGTGACGGCGTTCCTACATCTCATTGGGGATGATCAAATCCAGCGGGAGCTCGACGGAACAACTCGAAATGTGAAAGTGTTCCAGGATGTCTCTGCACAGATGCCCCGCCTACTGCGTTGCTACCCCAGGTCCTAAACTGTAATGGAAATGCGCCATGGCCTCGGACGGCCATCGAGGCACCCCAAGGCCTGAGGGAGGACGCTTAGGGACGCTTAAACGGGGCTACCCCGCTGCAGTGGAAATGTTCCATAATAGGGGCTTTTATTCTGATCCACTTCTCTTAGTTATACCTTGCCTGAACTCCAAAGTCTACTAAGAACAAAATGTAAAATTGCACAACAAGTAGCCCTTAGTGGTCAACCACGATGAGCACTTCCTGCTTCTGGTTAACGGTGAAAACCTCTCAGCGGCACTTCCTCACATCATGCCCGCTGTGCTGTGGTACATTTTGTGCAAGCTCATGACATCTCCATTTTAATCAGAACACAGACTCTGCATGGAGCTATTAAGTGAGGATGCAATTTATCCTAATGTGATTAACTGTGGGAGTTCATTCCACAGGAAGTCACATGAGATCACTTGTAGCCTATAACTAAAGTATCTGGGCTTTCTTAAAACTAAAGCTTTCTTTTTCTCACCGAGAACTTCTAAGGCCCCATTTTTTGTAACTTTTGAGGAACAAAAGTGAATGTCTTCACCATTGCTCTTTAGCCAATTCAAAAGCAGATTGTATCACCTCTGCTGTTACGCAATCCGACCTTGTGAGCATGTAGGCTTACAACGAAACAAAACGGCTCATCATTTCATGCAGTTTACGGGGCTGTATGAAATGAAAACTAAAATGGTCATCCAAGCTTTGTCATTGATTTAGTTTCTTGTTCCTTTTCTATCAGCGTGTCCAGATTCCAAACACTCTTCCAGGGGAATGGCTCAATTTGTATAGGTTTTGCATCTCCTTCTTCCCCCTGACATCAACATGTTGTTTTCATGCGGTGACATGTTTGGTCCTTTTTAGAATAGTTCTCCAAATTAATTTTATATGAGTAACCCTCTGGATTAAAGTGTCCACTACAGAATGCTCTATGTATTCAGTCTTAATGTAAAACTGAGTCTAGGTACCTTTTACCAAACATGTTTGTTTATGTTTTGTGTTCATTTTAAGAAATTGATATCAGCGTGTGTGTTATTAGTTTTTCTAAACTACCAAATATTGATATCAATATAGCTCTCAAGAAAACAGTATCTATTATCCATAATTAAAACATTGAATTGACATCAAGCTAATTAAATCTCAGTGCTATATTTTGCTCTTGGTCTTTCACATCTTTAGAGTATCTTTTTATAGTTGCCTACAGTCAAGCTGGGTCTCAGGTTTGTTTGAGTCTTGGAGTTTTATGATAGCCGATGCCCACTGATGGGATCTCTCTTAATCCTCCTCTCTTTCAGGCCGCAGAATATCGAGCTCGGAGCAACGGGGGAAACCTCCAAAATGGACAGCAGCAAAAGGGAAGACATGAGTGTGGAGCAGATGACCATGAGGGTCAACCAAGTGACTGACGAGGTACTGAGACACACGTGTGCACACACACACACACACACACACACACACACACACACACACACACACACACACACACACACACACACACACACACACACACACACACACTTCTTTCTTCCTTGAAGCGATATTCTGTCCAAAATCGTTCAGTATCGCTAAAACTGTATTAGTACTTGCTAATGCTCAAACTGCGCAAGCTACAGACAAAAGCTGTTGAGCTCAGAGTATTTGTGGATAATGTGGCAGGAGTGTTTTTTAAAAGTTTCTATGGTAGATATTTTTTAAACCTTTCTTTGGGAACACTTCATTTTAATAGTCAATCATTTCTAACTCATTCTCTTGGACATTTGTTGGAAAATAAAAACAAATATATTGCTCTAACTGTTAGGTGTCCAATTCATTCATCTGCAATGCGACATTAGTCCGAACAGTCTTATTAATATTCATGAAAGTTAAATGTCAATCTAGATAGAAATGAATCACAATGTTTGGCCTGCGGGAGTAACTTAGGGAATACAAATAAAGGTAAAAGGTAGCAGCAACAAAAATGCTGGTTCTTTTTCTCCTCGTCCACCATGGTGTTTGTGAACTCAAGTCAAGGCACGAAGGACGAGCTGAACATGCAAACATTTTGATTTGTCTAGTTAGAAAAATGTATTGTAATATGTCCAATGAAGGTTAGACTATTACATTCATAATGAATCAATATTTACTTCAGTTTAACTTGAGCTTTTATTCAAAGGGAAAAAATATCTTCGCTGCCAACTTTTACAAAACACCGTTTCCCTTCAATCTGGAAAGGGAGATTTTGGGTGGAAATCCCTTCTTTCTTTTTTTTATTCAAGACAAAATTAGTAATTTGCACACATGCTAATTATGCACAAACAAACAAAAGCAATCAGGACAATGGGATTGTTGTTGCGACTAATTAAATGCTGCGAAAACTAAGGGAATAGTTTAAATTGCTCTTTTACTTTGAATCTCATGATATGTCCAACTACATGTATAAAGCAGCAGCCAGTTAGCTTAGCTGCTTAGCATTAAACACTAAAGAAGGAGAGGGAAACTGTTAGCCTGGCTCTGTCTAAAGGTTAGTTAATAAAAGACCCCCATGCAGACATTAGAGCATTAAAAATCCTTTAAAGGTCACCTATTATCCAAAATCCACTTCTTCATGTCTCTTCATCAACATGTGTCCCCTCTGTGGAAAGAGACTCTGAAAGTTTCAGGAAAAAAGATTCGCTCTCTTTTTGTCCTGATCCATTTCTATAAAACCTGTCTGAAAATGAGCTGATCAGATTTTGGCCACTTTATGATGTCATAACGATTTTTTGGCTTGTGTAACCATTAGCCAATCAGCAACCAAGGTAACCCCCCCCCCCTTATCACCTGAATCTCCTCCTAGAGCACCATTGAGTTCTTTTTAACCAAATCTCTCTCAGAGGGGCGTGGGGAGGGGCTCCTTATTTTCATCTAAATTAACAGACAGAGAATCAGCACTTTGGAAACAGGGCTGAAACAGAGGGGATTATGGGATGCTACAAATATCTGTTGGTATTTCAGAAAAACACTTCAGAGACATGTTTGTATATATATCTGAGACCTGTAATATATTGATGGAAAACAGAATAATAGGGGACCTTTAATTTAAAATAATCAAGATTATCATTGTTGTGATGAAATAATCATTTCAGACATGCCCACGTTGAAGACCGAACAATTTGACAAGTGTGTCATCATCACTAGGGCAACATAATACCAGGCACATATTATCCTGGGGTTGCTTAAATATTCAGTAGCATGGAAAGAGCAGAGGGTCTGTAATTAGACTCATTGTGTTCACAGTTGATTATAAAGCCACGCATTAATGGGAAGTGTGTGTGTGTGTGTGTGTGTGTGTGTGTGTGTGTGTGGCTTTACGCCTAATTTAGCTTTAGCTCCCTTTACCCATCTGCGCTTTTGATGGTTTGAATGTTGTCAGCTATATCCAAGTGTTTTATTATCAAGGAGATAATTGTTTCATCGGCACCCCAGGGTATGATCAGCCATCTGATTCAAACGGAGAAACATTGATTTACTCTAGCTGTGGTTTTAGCTGTGCTCTTCACCTTCCTGTAATTCTAATTGTTTACTTTTTTCTTCTTGACTGCGCTGTTTCTCTCGTGTGTGTTTCCGACTTAACCTCTTTCTCCTTTTCCTCCTCCTGCTGCTGGCATGGCAGTGTCCTTCTGCTCACACTTCTTCACACTCTTTGGGTAACAACTCATAGCTGAAAAAAAAGCATGTCTCGAAATATATCAGGGCAGCGATGGATTGTTGTTGGGGAGACTATCATAAGGCTGTTTCCATGTCCTCAATTTAAAAATGGCTTCCACATTGTGTCAAAGTTAATTAAAGGCATTGTTTGTGTGCTACTTTCTTATAATTCTGGTATATTGCAGCCAATTAAAACCCGTACTTTGTTTGATTCTCTCTGTGTTAGAATAGGACTTGAATTAAAAAGCATGTCGCTTGCTGGAACCTGAATGCACATCGCCTCACTGTACTTCCATTTAAGCCGTCCCAAACAATGATTTTAAAAATACCACACCATTGTCTGTATCTCAGAGATCCGTCCCAGCAACCCAATCTGGGAAATTTGGCTAAGACAGCAGCTTTCAGGGCTTAATTAGCCAAGTTTGAGGATTTTTAGAGACATAACTTAATGTTTATCCACCCAAATGATGTTCTGGCAAGGCCAACAGAAACCTGGCTGAGCTCAACACATCCATCTCGCCAATTCCTTGCTTGTCTGTGTCTCAACTCGCTGATTAATGTATTCAGAGCAAACATAACACAGAGAGGAGGCAGAATCTGGTCCCCTCTCTCTTGTTAACACTTCATTAGTGATGGGAACAATGGAGTCATGCCCTGAGTCACTTCCGCGCTCTGCTGCTTGGGATGCTCTGTTCACTGTGTACACATCTTGCTATTAATAGAGACATGAAGGCGTAACTCACCTGAACTGACTGCATTCCTGTTCACCAACAACTTTAGTGTGTTTTTGACCGTGTCCTGCTTTTAGATTAACTTTTGTGCTAGCTGCAGCCATATCACTTCAATAGTGAGTAGACACGGTGACACAGTTAGAGATTAGTCACAGAAAAAATGTAGCTGTGTCCCAAACACATGCTAATCTAATGCTGGTTAGTATGGAGTGGTCACACAAAATGAAGTGTACTCCAACCAGCATTATTCATACCAGACACTCATTTGTGAGTTGTGCCTCATAACGTCCTCTCTACGACCGAAGATAAAAAAACATTCACTTTATTGTAGGGCTGCTCGATTATGGCAAAAATCATAATCTCGATTATTTGGGTCAATAATTGATATCACGATTATTAAAAACGATTTACTATGAAAACATCCATTTATTGGAAAACAAATTTGAACAGTATGTTTTTAACAGTTGATTGCCTTGAACTTTAAGTATAATTCAACTGAAAAAACAAAAATTAATAATAATTAAAAAATAATCGTTTTATTTCGATTACGTTGTTTTTGTAATCGTTGCAAGCCAAAATCGTAATTACGATTAATTGAGCAGCCCTTCTTTATTGTCACGAAACGTTTAGACTCATACTCACACTGAAAATGCAACAACTTTAGAATAGTAGTTGATGATTCATATTCTGTCGAGGAATTTACTGATAAATTGACCAAAAGTTTTATCTCAATTAGAGGACTGCTCATCACTCAGGGGGGGACTAAGCTGCTTTTGTTTCATCTTTAAAATGTCAAACTAATGAAAATACAAACTCCAAAATGAAATGTTTTGTTTTACCAACAAGATTAATTACGATCAATTCATAAACATGTTAATGTCTCTAAGCTTGAACAGCCAAATAAGCTCTAGAGCTGAGAGACTAATTTCCAAATGAATAGAATTATGTTTAAGCAACAAGCACTCTTTTGTTGTCCGGATCGTCTGCATGTATTCATATTATAGGGTCGGAAACTGCTCTGTAAACTCACTATAACCAAATTACTTCATGTTCAATTGCATAGTTCCCTGTTGTGGTCTGATCAAATGAACAACATTATTTCCATGATGGGAAAGGACATGATCTGCACATGTTCCATCTTTGACTACAATTGTTCGATCATTGTCTCAAACCCAGTAGTGTCCGGTCAAAGGGTCGCGTGCTGCTAAAAATCCTCTAGTATTAACTTTAAAGGTGACCTATCATTTTATACATGAATATGTGTCCCCGGTGTTCCAGGGAACTCACCAAGTGTCAGAAAACACAACCCTCTCTATTTTCTCTTAAAAAGGGTCTGCAACGGATCTGATACAGACTGATCCAGATTTGAACACTTCTATGACGTCACAGAAGTGGCGCTACGGCTATTGGGCCAACTCCACCAATCAGGAGGAGACAGCCACGGACATTGCCGTTGGAAAGCGCTGGAGATGCTGTAGTACATATGCCAGGCCTGTAGATGGTGCTGTTCTCACAGAATCAGCCCATGCAAAGACGGTGTTAAATTGAGCGAAATGCGAAATGGCTAAAATGCATGATCTGTTTGGTATTTTGAAAAATAAAAAGTATAAATATGCCTTATATAGGTATGGTCCTATACTATGTTATTCAAATATAGCATGATAGGTCCACTTTAAATTGCACAGAACAGAGCAGCCAGTTCTGCATTGTTGTTCCTGTGTTCATTTATGTTTGATGCATAATTACTGCTGCGTATAGGGCTAATTAAAATGGTCTAGTAGTCATTTGGACTCATACACCTTCCTCACTTTCCTTTGCAAATCGGTAGTTGGCTGTCCAAGATAATCCACGTTAAAGGAACTGGTCATCTGTTGTTGCCAAGTCTACAAACAAATAGTTTGATGAGAAATGTTTTTAAAGTTTTTTCATCTTAGAAAAGCAAAGTGACTTCAACAAACTTGATGAATCTAATGTTCAATAGGCTTGATGTTATTTTTATGAATTGCCATATTTGAATCTTTTGATTGTTTTTATTAATCTTGCTCATAATAATTATAATTTGTTTTATATATATTTCTTATTTTTTGTACTAAAACCCCCTGTTTATCCTCTCCAGTCGCTGGAGAGCACTCGCAGGATGCTGCAGATGGCGGAGGAGGTGAGACTTCTGACACACATTCGTTTTCCCTGCTGCTGTGTTTTGATCACAAGAATGTGACTGTGTTGGTTATTAATCACCCCCGCCTGCATGACGATATGGAACATTTTCTAAATGACTCGGCCTTTATATGCTTGAATAATGAACTGTTAATAATTTGATATTCAGATAGTAATAGCACTTATTACAAGGAAATTGTTAGGAAAAATATCACTCGTCACCGGCTTGAGCTTCAATATCAGGATCCATGTATTTATTATCTCAAGAATGGAAGTAGTCACATACAGAGCATTTGGAACAACTAGTTCCTGAACAGTGTCCTTCACATGCTGATGTGCAAGAAAGTGTTACAGTAACAAGATGGAGGAATACCGGTTCAAAGCGGTATTCAATGTTTAGTTCAGATTAGCTAGGGCCTGCGTACACAATAAACATGACAGTCATATGCCTATCTCCATAGAGAATCATCATGTTAATCACATAGCTATCATATGCCTCAAACAGTCCTGATGCTCTTCTGGGTAATCACACATCCTGTTACATACACAGCTACGTAGGACCTTTGTTATCTTCTGCTACTCTGATAAGAACAGTTAGTACATTCAGTATTTTCCCCAACAGAAATGATTGTAACTAAAACACTTTTTTAATGAATAATAGTGGTAGAATTCTGAACAGACAACATCCTCATCAAATCGTTTGATTCTGTCCAACCCTGATTATTTCCATTCTTTGTGATGTATTACTGTCTGTAATGGTGTCATTAGTTCTGATCCGTCTTCTTGTGTTTTCAGAGCAGACAGACCGGCACCAACACCGTCGTGATGTTGGACCAGCAAGGAGGTAGATATATTAATGACAACACTGCAAGCTTTGATGTTTCCTCTTGTTGTCTGTGCCCAACAGTGTTAATTTCGTCAACGAAAACTATGACTTCAAATGTTCGTCAACGACCTTTTTTACATGACTAAGACGAGACGATGACGAGCTAAAAATAGATTTTCAGATGACGAAATGTATATTTTGTTTTCGTTGACGAGACGGGACTAAGGTGTTAATGGTGGACTATTGGACATTCAAAATACATGATATTTTCCCCCAATTGTCCGTCTTGTCTGTCAAAATGCATCCCTGTCATTGGTTGAATTAGTTGGGATTCTGGGAATTTGCACACGTCACTCACATTACACAAGTAAAGTGTTAAGAGAGTGAAATGTTGCTTTATGAATTTCAACAACTGATACGGTCACCTTGAATTCAATTTCAGATACCTGTATTTGCCTAACTGAATTAGTTTAAAGAGAGAAAACATTGTGACTAAAAGTTGACTAAAATCTAATGAGTTGTCATCGACTAAAACTGGACTAAAACTATGAAGGATAAAAAGGACTAGAATGTGAATAAAACTAATGCAAATTTTCTTTTTTCTTAAGACTAAATCTAAAATAGCTGCCAAAAATAACACTGGTGCCAAATGCTGACTTAGACGTATTTTGTGCTAACCTTCCTGAGTTAATATAAGCACCTAGAAAACTGGGTAGTTTTAAATATTAAAAAGCTGTGCTAATAAAGGTGTGTTCTTAACAGTAACCATGCATCACAAATATAAAAGATTAAGGAATTAAATGGTTATTTGTAGTAATTTATTTTATTTAAGTGTTTATGAATGCTCTCCAGATTTTCTCTGGACGGGTTATTTTTCTACATTTGTGCAAACTGGGGTTTTGTTTCATGCCTGTTAACTTTAAGTCTATCCAAGGGATGCTTTCCCATTTGGGAAATATCTGTCATTTTTATTATTTGTTAAACAAAGTGCATTATGTTCTTTTTTTGTTATATCCCTCTTGTTGCTGCTGCTATGACCCCATTAAAGAATCCTCACAGGGACAATTACACTCTAATTGAATCCATTCTAGAAAGGGATAGGTCAAGGTGATAAACAAAACAAAGTTAAGAATAAGAACTCCTGAGGCCTGTACGACGAAGCTGGTTCAACCTAACCTGGATATGTTTGAGTTAGCCGGTTGGCCTAATCCAAAACATACGTGCTCTCACTAAACGGTCCTACGACGCGGGTTATCAAGTGGATCGCTCAAGACAGCCGTGTCCTATCTAGTTATGCACGTTCACATAAAAGGGGCGGGGTTAGCAACATTTGACCAATCACAAACATGGAGAAGCGCACTGACAGCGCAGCGTCATACTTCCTGAATGAAAAGTGAATTATAATATTAGACAAATATGAAGACGTTAAACTTCAAACATCCATGACTTGGCAAACACTTTATCCAGGATAAAAGCCACATAGGTGAATACAGCTGGTAAAAGAAAAAGTGTTTGAATGCGTTTATGATATCACTGCCCCGCCAAGACACGAGTCATTTCATTTCAAACCTTTATTTAACGACATTGGTCCCTTGAGATCATAGATCTCTTTTTCAAGGGAGACCTGCAGCATATAGGTTCCACATGAAACATAAAACAATAAAGGACATCATACATTATATTTACAGGATACATTTACATAGTTAACGTCAACGAGCATTTCATTTAGCCTAGCTTTAAAAACATGCAGAGGAATGAGATTGCTCAGTTTCAATTCTTGCTGAAGATTGTTCCAAGCAAGTGGAGCTGCGCACATAAAAGCTGTCTTACCTAAGACAGTCCTTGCTCTTGGCACATCTAACAAGACTACATCATGCGATCTCAGACAATAGCTGCTTGCAACTCTCAGTGTTATCAGAGAGCAGATATAATACGGGAGTTTACCGAACATGGCTTTATAAATAAACGTGTACCAATGAGTGAGGCTCTTTACGGTAAGTGATGGCAAACCTGCCTTGGCATACAGGTTAGTGATGAGTAAGTGCTTTACAATTTGTGACAAATCTCAGTGCGCTGTGATAGGCGGCATCTAACTTGTTCAGGCAATGGGCAGGTGCATTCATATACAACAAATCACCATAGTCCAGCACAGGTAAAAAGGTCACAGAGCCTTTTCCTGGCCTCAAGCGGGAAACAGGACTTGTTTCTGAAAAAGAAACCTAGCCTAACCCTCAGCTTTTTAAGAAGGTTATTGACCTGAAGTTTAAAAGTAAGACAATCATCAAGCCAGATACCAAGGTATTTGTAACAGGTAACCACTTCAAGTACTTGTCCTTGCATAGTAACAATATCTAAAACAGGCTCTGGTGTCTTTTTAGCTTTTGAAAATAGCATTACCTTGGTTTTATAAACATTTAAAAGAAGCTTAAGCTCAGAGAGCTGAGTCTGAATAATGTTAAAAACAGCCTGTAATTTAACACGAGCCTCCTTAACGGAGGGACCTGCACAGTACATCACGGTATCGTCCGCATACAAATGTAAAGTAGCTTCATTCACATTTTCACCTAAACTGTTGATATATATGGAGAATAAAAGTGGACCTAAAACAGAACCTTGAGGAACACCATTAGCAATGTTCAACCACTCAGAAGACAGCCCATCACGAGTGGATCTGACTTTAATTACATTTGACTCGAGTGTTTCGTCAACTTAATGTGTTGCTTAAAATAATACTTCTGCATACAGTATGTGACACTGCGAGTGTTGCACGGCCAGATGCGTCTCAAGAAGCTGACTCAGATGAGGAAATATATGATACAGATGTGATACGAATGATAATGGGACACATCGACTTCTGCACTCAGTGCTGCGGACTCTGGGCCTACGTAATGTTACTTTGACCCGGTTACTTATGTTGTGGCAGATATTTAAGTAAGCTTTCTTAACGCTAATAATAGTCAGATTGCTTTGAAGATGGGAGGTGATATTCTATTAATTTTCACGTTCACACAGTCAGTTGATTTTTGCCGACCGTCTTTCCTGCAACAGCAGTTTTTCTGTATTTCCTTTCTCCTGTAATATGACTTCATAGCTTTAAACTCCGCACACGGAGCTCTGATTGGTCAGCAGGCGGTGCTTTCACTGAGTGGAGCTCTTAGCCTGCAACCTAACCTGCTCCGGACCAGGTTAGCCACTCAGCATAAGTTACCATGGAGATCTAGCCCGCTAAAAAGAGAACTAGCGTCGTAGGACCTGGAAACCCTGAGTTTTCCCTAAAGTTAGCCCGCTAAACGAAAATCCGGCTTCGTAGTACAGGCCTCTGGTGTGAAAAATGTACCTGGATACAAGTGTGACATGGTGTGTGTGCCTGTGTGTGTTTCAGAGCAGCTGAGGCGTGTGGACGAGGGCATGGACCAAATCAACCAGGACATGAGGCAGGCGGAGAAAAACCTGACCGATCTCTCCAAGTGCTGCGGCATGTGCGTGTGTCCCTGTGACAGGTACACTACAGCGAGATGCTGAGCCTCACCTTCACTGCTCCGTGTTATCAGGCTGTTCTCCACTCTGTGTGCTGTGCTTTGATTTATTCATGATAGTTTATGGAACCGGCATGTGGCTGGTTTGTGTTTCAACGTCACATTGAGGAGCAATATCGAGCAAACAGACAAGAAAGCAGTATGGAACATTTGCATATTTGTTAACTTGATTTGCTTATTTTTTTACATCATATTAAGTGGAAGGGCCTTTTCTTCAGGCATCTCTTTTCAGATGTTAACTGACTGACTATTGAATGAAACACTCCTGGTTAAAACAAGGAGACAACATTTCTGACTATTTAATTAAAAGCCAAAAGATTTGACCTCAAATTCTCTCAAGGCCTAACAGCTGCTGTGAGTTAAAGATTATGGGGATGATAATGATAATACTTTAAAAATAATAGTCGGATGTATTCATTTGGACACTGGATGATCTTTGGATGAATTTAGTAACTGTGTTGTTGTGTTCCCAGCTCCAACAACAAAGGGCTTTGAAATCTTTTTTTTCTTTGATTGGCCCCTCTGCCTGGAGCATTCTCCATGGCAACAGCTGCCAAAGCTCATGGGTATTATGGTACTTAAAGCCGTCCAACATGCAAAACTACAGTTGGATGCATTTTCATTAACGTATGGGATTGTTCCCTCATCTTTGAAAGGCCTTTGTTTCCATGTTGAGAAACACGGAGGATAATAACAAAGAAATTGAAGTGGGGAACCAAACCGGTAAAAAAAGAAGCACTCTGCCTCTCTGTCCTCAATACTGGAACAAACGCTTCCATGCAACACCTCTGATCTGTCAGTGTGATTTTTACATGATCACAGCATGAGCAGCGAGTATGACATGGAGAGAAGATTTACACATGTGCTTGTCAAATGTTTATTTTTGGGAGTAAAAGATTGATTGTACAATTTGTGAGCATTCCCAATGGCTTATGAACGTGTACAGGATGTGATGGATGACAGGTGTGCTGCTCTGTGCTCAGCACAGTGTGTGTGTGTGTATAGTGAGATTATATTTGGTTCTAAACATGGAAAAAAATCTCCCCAAATTGCTTTCACATTGGAGAAGAGGATTCTTTGATGAGTACCGTAAGATAAGGTAGGGAATCTGTTTTAACTTCCTATATGTGAGCCTTATAATCGCTTATGCCAGAGCCATGTAGTTGTATTGAACACTTCTAGTTTTTATTTGAACAACTCTGGATTTCCTGCCTTGTATTGACTTTCTGTTTTCCCTCCAGGGTGTCGTCTATCGAGAAGGACTCAAAGTACAAGCGCACATGGGGTCTTAGAGGAGCCGACAACGAGGATGACTCCAACGGAGGAAAAGTGGTCTCCAGGCAGCCGTCGGGCATCCGCAACGGGCAGGTCCAGGCCAACGCCTCTGCCCCCTCAGGACCCTACATCAAGAGGTGGGCCCTCCACCCTAATGTTGCCAGTGGCATTTTGTAAATGTTGAATTTCAGTTGCACAATTGACCGATTAAGACACATTTCTTGACGTTTACAGGATAACCAATGATGCTCGTGAGGATGAGATGGAAGAGAATCTGGACACGGTCGGCAGCATCATTGGCAACCTGAAAAACATGGCTCAGGACATGGGCAACGAGATAGACAGTCAGAACAAACACATCGACAGCATCAACGACAAGGTGGGACATTAATGACATTTCAAATGTTTTAACCTGTTGGTTGGGCCTCAGGTTTACGTGCATTATTTCATCCTTAACAATTCACAATCTTCCACTTCCTGTTTAACTAGTTAATGCAAGTTTAAGGTACCCTGTGGAGTTATGTTGGAAATATTAAGTTACATCCTGGGCTGCTCACTGAACTAAATCCATTTAAGTATTTGCAAAGCCTTTGAGTCTGAATCCCTATTATTGTCCATGTTCACTTGGTCGAAGTCTTCTTCTACTCTGCCTTTGTTGGCGCACGTCTGTTGTTCATCTTGGTGAATTACTGCTTCCTGTTTATCATTAGACAATGTGAAACTATTCCACGTACACAAGATAACTATTTTAAAACCAGCTAAATAGCATTAGAGTTGACACAATCCCCTGGTAACCTTTTAAGTGTTTAAAATATATTTAAAGTCAGTGAGTTGTATATGAAAGAGACTGGTAGCAACCCCTTCAACATCCGTTTCTTCTCTTTCTTCTTCCAGGCGGACATGAACAAGTTTCGTATCGATGAAGCGAACCAGAGAGCCAACAAGCTCATCAAGTAGACGAGGAACGCTTCTGCCAGTTTATTCTATCAACCTCCAGCCTCTGTCGCCACACCCATACACCCACTGCACACTCGCACACACTCACGCACAGAAAAGAAAAAAGAAATTCAGTCAGGAAGAATATCTTTGCCAGCTGTGACATTTCTGCATTTTCTAAATCGGCCGCCACCAACACACCCTTTGACACATGTATTTATAGTCATGCTGGACTTTGAGGGCATCAGAAGCTGCTCCGAGAGGAAGTGACTGCCTGCCTATCACTGCTGCTCATATCATATCTCACAGAAAGGGAAGTAGCAAAGTTCAGCTGCTTCTCTTTCTTCGTCACCTTTTTCTTAAAGTTAATAACTCAGAACTGTCTCTCTCTCTGTGTGTGTATGGATGAGCTCACGGATAAATGCTCATACGCTGTCTTTAAGTAATATACAGCCTGTCGTTCGTTGAAGGGTCACCCTAATGATACCCATCTGGTTTAATCGTAAAACATACTCAAATTCTCATTGGCTAATTGTGTAATTAATTGTAATGTATCATATGTAATAGATTTGAGATGATGTGCTTATTTAATTATTCTTTTTCAAGCAGAAATGACTTGTGAATAAAGTTGTTGTTTTATAAACACTTTGTTCTCATGTCATTTAAGCCATTTCAGATGTAAAAGCTATTTCAAAAATATATTAAATGTTGTGTTTTGGAGAGTCATGGCAAATCTTTCATGCTCGAATTCAAAGCACCTTCCCCTAAATGTTTGACTCGAAGCCAAGCTTGTTGTAACTTTTGGTGAGAGGTGTTGAACTGAACTGGACTTGGAAATGTAAAATATACTACTAATTACTTTTCCTTCAAATGAGAAGGGGGGTCAGTAAGCAGCATGAAAAACCTTCATCAGGAACTCCTCCAAAGCATATCGTTTATTTTCTAATAAAACTAAATATGTGAATCATGACTGTTGAATAACGGTGGATTTATTACCCGTGGGTCGACTGCTGTTCTTCATGTTTAGTGTCTCCTGCGGTTTCTCCCTCTGATGTAAATATTGAAACATATTGTAGCTGTTTATATGAATTTCCTAAAGTCATCCTGTTAATCTAATTTAATTTCTTTCCTCCCTTCCTCCTGGCTAATAGAGATTTATAGCACCCAGGAGGAGATTTAACTTCGAATGCAGGGTTCCTTCAGAAGTCTGAAAAATTAATATCCTCAGGTATTATATTGAACTGTTTGTAAAAGTATGAAAAATAAATGTTCAGTTCTAAACAGAGGGCTGTGCATTTTTAAATCTGCCATTAGTTCTCATATAGGCTGCCGTCATATGCAGGAGTTTTATCATGATAAAAACCTAAAATGTAACAAATTACTATGGGAAAAATAAGTTATAAATGTGCAGGAACTCTGCCTTTGTAGATGATCCATGGTTGTGTTGTAACAGCCGCTGTATCACAAACAGCTACGCTTGCATCTGTTATGTAAATAGCCAGTTTTCACAGCACAACTGCGGTGAAATGATAATCTTATGATGGAAAGCATAATTTGTTTTGTCAAATCCGTAGCCAGGCTGAGAAATTACCCCTGGCAGCAAGATGCAAAAGTATACACGTTAAATGAACGAGGTTTAGGGGGAAGCGTAGAAGCAGAATAAGTCCTGGCAGGCTCTATTAAGGCCTCACTGTGAGAAATTGGCTAAAGATAAAGTAATACACTATTTTTCATTCAGAACAATGGAAAGGCTCTCCTTTCACAGCACATCTCCATGGAAACCTTTGATATCTGGGCTCAAGTACACAGGTGTTTGAGAACTTCGTCACCATGGTAACCTCTGATCTCTGGGCTTACACACACACAGGTGTTTGATAACGTTGTCAATGTCCCTCCTCGACTCCTCTCTCCTCCCCTCCAGTAAAAAAAAGCAGAAGAAGAAGTGACGTCAGCAGCTTCATTTGTCTAATCCTTCCCCAGGAACTTATTCCGTTGTGAACGCGATCTGTAGTTAGTTCATGAGAACTAAAGAGTTCTCATGAACCTTTGTGGGAAAAGTACTGTGGTGTGAATAAAACTTTTGTATTGATTTGTTTAGTGAACTTTTTGGCATTGCAGTTACAACTCTCCGCCAACAGATGGGGGTGCTGCAGCCCCCTCCTCAGCACCCCCTCCCCCTTCCCGCGTCCATGCATTGCTAACCTTTGGTAGAGTTAGCTAACTTCAATTCCAACACAAAACCTCTAACATGCATTACATTGACTATTTTAAACAAAACGTAACTCTCTCAACTTGTAAAATAACGTTCATTGAACTTACCATTAAATAACTACATCACGTTTTTCAGGGGCAACACAAACTGCAGAAAACGTTAGCTGCTAACTATTGTTAGCTAAGACAGCTAGCTCTTGTTAAGGAAGTAACAATAGCCTCCTAGCAAACTTAAGGTTACGTTAACATTAAGGTAACGTTGTAAGAAACGAACCTTCGAGAAAGCTTTTACTCTCAGACTGGGGTGTAATTTTGTAGCGTTGCTTACCTCCAGAAGGACTTTTAGCTGTTTCATTCCCAGTAGAGAGAGCTGTCAGAGCCTCTTAAGCAGTGGGCGGAGTCACAGAAACGGCTCTCAACCGCTCTCGACCATGCTCTCAACTCCCCGACCGTTAGCGCCAGATAAAAACCATGTTTTAAACCACTTTGTTCCAACCACTGCTGTCTCGCAGTTCCTCCGTGTCCCGCCCTCTCTGTCTGTCACAGGACCTTATTTCGTAAAAAATATGTATTGAAGTCAATGGAGAGAGAAAGATTATATTTCGATCCCGTTTGAATTGTGCCACGAATTACACATATGGTGTTTGTCAATTTAAAAGGTAATTTTGCAAGTCAAAACAAAAAAATTTTGTCGTAAAACTGTAAAGTAACACTTTTTTTTTGTGTGAAACTCTCAATGAACTACATCTCTTGCACAACAACACACTTCACCAACATTGCCGTCACTACTGTCTTGTCAAAAAAGGGATTGACTACCCTCACTATCACCAGAATGAAACACGTCCAGAAGAATGTCATGCAAAGCTGCTTGACTTCCTTTGATTCTCTCTGAACTGCCTGATATTTATATATGACTACTCTTACTGTTTAACATTTTGGGTTACTTGATGTTACTTCATGTTAAGGCTAATAAAAATGACAAGGCTAAGCCGGCTGTAATGCTAACTAACGTGCTTGCTTCTAGCTAGGTAGCTAACTTGATCCAGCCACTCCTGGTCCTTTCATCAGACGGGAAGCGAAAGAACGAGCAATACCCATTGCTGGTATGATAACAACCTGGTACTAAGCACACAGGCCTCTTGTTAAAGTTATCTTATCTTAGCTATCTCTATTTTAGTGGAGGAAAACAATTGTGACATCAGTTATGAGTGACATCACTTACGCGACTGGGATTTAGTCTTTCTAGTCTTTCATAGTCTTATATTTCAACAGTTTTACAACAAACTGTGACTTTTTTGACATGGAAATTATTTTTTAAGATTGACAAACATCATATGTGTAATTCATGGCACAATTCCAACGGGATCGAAAGATACTTTTTCTCTCTCCATTGACTTCAATACATAATTTTTCCGAAATAAGGTCCCATGGATCGGAAGTAGATGGGCGTGACTTCGCCACTCTATATGCTCACTGAGTGAGGATTTAAATGGACTTGTTCAGGGCTTTGTGTTGCTGTAAGTGTTCAGCCTGTAACTTGTCAGCTGAGATCTAATTAGAGTCGCCTGAGGCGGAATCGCAGTCTCCGGGCTGTTTATTCATTGTTTTACCAACAGCCACTGGAATGTAAATCCACCCGTTTTGTCCATTTCTGAATATGTTCACATGCAGCTCGTCTTATCTGAAATTAGCTTGGTTAACAGATAAAAAAAATGCCTTTTGTTTCACACCTGCCTTGTTTGTATTTAATAAATCTATTCTGAAATTCATGTTACACCTTTTTTGTATTAACATTTAGAATGAAACCGGCAAACACTGGACATGAATTTTAAATCTCAATAAAGGGACAGTCAAATAAACCCAAACACTTATAGTTTCAAGGAGTTTATTTTAAAGTTTATTCTCTCAAAATGTATTTGATATTTCCAACATTTTGGGATATTTTACATAGCTAGAGAATACAAAATGCAGATTAAAAACCACTGAACAGAAAAGGCAGGAGTGGAGGAATAAAAGTGGATGGAGAAGGTGACGGAGTAGGAAGTGTCAGAATCTGAGTTACTGTAGATAGTGACAGATTAAAACAAAACCTAGTACATGTGATGCAAGTTTCCCATAACATTAAGAGGTGCATTTATAACAGAAATGGGAGTACTGGTACTAATAGCAGTACATCATAGGAGTGATGTTCCTCTGGCCCTCTCCACACGGGAACATATCTGTATTCCCTGTTTAGGCGGCCACAAGAACATCAAAAATGTAAATATTTTGCACAGAGATCATCATGGCACTACCATATGTCCTCTGGAGCTGAACAGTCTCATTAATCTTTCTTCACCTGACTTCCATCGTTCCTTTGAGGTCACTTGAGTTGGGTCGTAGTTCAGGGACAGAACCCACAGTACAAGGCAAGACGGCAGTGGGAGTGTGTGTGTGTGACAAATGGACATTATAAATGCAGTTTCACAGACTTCACATACTGTACATACTCTGTATTCCCTGTGTATGCATATCAATAAGAATGTCTTATTCTATAATGGCTTTATTGTTGAAACGTACCTAACTCTCCCTTCCTTCTCCTCCTTTACATTCATTTTAAAGACACATTCCCTCAGCTCCACACTGCTACTGTTTGATCATCGCTTCAGATAGAGAGCATGCCTGGTCCTGTTGTGTGGTTTGGAAAAGCAGTCGAGATTCATCCGACCTACAGGTTGTCCTAGACTTTGGCTTGTAACGGAAAACCTTTTTGAATAACGGTCCAGTCTCCTTTACCGCCCTAACAAGAGCAACTAGTTTAAATAGCTTTAATTTGACCCACAACATTATCTGGCAAATACGATGTAGTTTTGTGAGATCAGAAGGGTGTTTCATAAAGTTAAAAAACAAATTAAAACAAGCTTATTTAGGCAAAAATGTTCTTCTAAAATGAGGTTTCAATAAGTCAAAATAAGTCGGAAATAATTTTGTTTAACTAACTAAAATCTATATATGGGTGTAGTTTTGTTTTGTTTAATATCTATGTCTCTGTGAGTGCAAACATCACAGTTGTTATGGGTGTCAGATTGAACCAGACTCTTTCACAATCCGATGTGCTCTCCTATGAAACACCCTCAGCTAACAGAATACATTTCCATATGTGTGACCTTACAAGCCAAAGTCGAAGACAAATAAGGCGGGTCAAGTTGCTCTTGACTGAAGGTTCAAGAATATCACAATAGCACCATATCAAACTAATGTAAAACATACTTCATGCATCTGTAGATATATATATATATATATACTGTATATATGAATAGATATGAAATGTAGGGTTCAATACACAAGTGTTGAATATATTTCAAGTTCACAGAAATAACTACTGCCTCAGTTCAGCTGAGAATACAACCGGACCAGATCTGTATTCAGAGCTGATAGTGGCGCCTCATGACTGCTCGTATGTCATCAATTAAAAATCTCAACAGTCAAGCTCTTCACAGTGCATAGAGCATTTACTTTGCATGCCTGCAATGACACTTAGTGTGTGTGTCTGTGTGTGTCTGTGTGTGCACTGTACAGCACTGCGCTTAGCTCATCACCAAGTCCCCACGACGCATTTACAAAGCTTTCTAAAGCCTGTTAAACTCAATCAAGCTTTAGTGCTCCAAATTCAAATAGCACAGTATTACAGTTCACAACCATTGTATAAGGCAGGATGATTAAAGTACTCCTCAGTAATCTTGAGTCACCCTTTGTTCATTACAGGCCTTCATTTTGTACATGGCTATATCAAAGCTTGCCGAACTGAAGCTAAAAATTGCAGCAAAAGCAACAAAATAAAAGTTTAACAAACATTCTTTGGTTGAGTGTAAAAGGAGCATTCCTGTGCTTTAATTGAATTGCTTTGAATTTGGCATTTTGTTATAAAGAACACAAAGAAAAAAGTGGACCTTTGCAACAGTACGCTTAAATACAGGCAAAATAGTGATGGCTTTAACCTAAACTACAATAATTCTCGCTAAATAATATAAAAAACCTAGTGATTAAAAAGCTGGCTTCGACCGATTGTACACAAATACTACTTTCTCTTTCCAAGTTGCCATGACAACCTCCCCCCCTCCCTTTGGCCTCCCATCTTCCTTTACTTCTTCTTGCCAGCGAGACTGAACTTCTTTTCTTTTTTGCCGGCGCTGGGCTCAGGCAGGGCAGCTGAGGAGGAGGGAGGGGGGCAGGCTGTGGGTTTTGGCCCCCGAGGGCCCCGACGCCTCCTCCGCTGCAGGGGCTGGAAGGCCCTCTGCATGGCCTGGCTCCAACGCTGGAGCTCCTCCTGAAATTAAACGCAAACACAGAGGCTTAGAGGCGAGGGAAGTCCACCTCCGGAGGGCAGTGGGTGTTTTTGTCTCTTGGTCTATTTGAATTAATAAGTGAGAGGGTTCAAACATTCAGATTGATAGATAAAAACAAGCTCGCTGTGGATTATTATCACTTGTAATGTTCCCTCTAGGATAGTTTTGCTTACAGGATGTAAATGTGAATAACCTCATTAAAGTCAAACACTTACAGAAATAACCTTTGACCAAATTAGTGACAGATGTCAAACTAATATAGCTCTTAAAACTAAATGTAGATATGAATGTATGGTCTGCAGGATTGATTATACCCTGTAGCTATTTATTTACATTACATGAGGTCAAAGATAATATAATCACATGCCAAGTCCAGAACTTTCAGTCTCATGTTATTCACGAAAAGCTGTTTTATGTTATTGATCGTTAATCCATTCACGGTCCAAAACTCACCTCGTCTTTACACTGGAACAAATACTCACTGCGTCTGAAAGGCTGAGAGAGGAAAGAAAATTGAACGTTGTTGTGCGGTGAAATACAGAAAGAAAAGTGCTTTATTTGAACTTCTATTTGGACATTTAGTGTCCCCAAAATAACAGTGCCAGAGACTGGCGACCACCTGTCAACGGGGGGGGGGGGGGGTGCTAGTGAATTCATTTCAGAAAAAAAAAAGAAAAAGTTTGAGAAACACTGCGCTAGTGGACTGTCAAAGAAAAAAAATTATCTGCAAACGTTATTATTGATAATAATCTTTTTTTTAAAATTATAAAGGAAAATTATCAATTTTTTAAAATAATTTTTTTATATTTTATTTTCCATTTTTATTTTGTAATCAACCTCGCGACCCCCACTCGGGGTCTCGCGACCCCCGGGGGTCGTGACCCCCACTTTGGGAACCCCTGATCTAACCTATGACGCTCTAACTTACTTTATAATCATTGCAAAAACATCCCTAATGTTTGTTTCAAACCAGCAGTAACCCTCCTTTGGAAGCAATTAGCTAAGCAAGTTCAATTAAGGCTTAGAGTCTGTTAGCTAGCATACAGACTACAGACCTGTGGTTTTACAGGAGGTCATGTGCGGGACTATTTTTTGGCTGAGAGAACATAACTCCCTCTCAAAAATAAAACACTTCTCATCTAACCCAAATTAACATTTTCCCAATACGTCATACTATTCATTGAATAAAAACCTTTCGAAGGAAAAGGATTCTCACCGCAGTTTGCAGATGTGCTTCTTTTTCTTGTAGATGTTGAGGATCTCCCAGCTTGCGTCACTGAGGAACAGAGGGTTCTCTCCGTGGTACGTGATGCCATGGCTGTAAGTCTTCAGATCCTTATAGGCTGAGAGCTGCTCTGGCTTCAGCACAAAGAACAAGGTGGTCCATGACCTGGGAGGAGGAGGAGGAGGAGGAGAGAGGAGGAGGAGGAGGAGGAGGAGGAGGAGGAGGAGGAGGAGGAGGAGGAGGAGGAGGAGGAGGAGGAAGAGGAGGAGGAGGAGGGTTTTATACTGATCCTTTCAGGTAGCTAAGAGTAACAAAAACATCACATTAACTCCATATAGAAATTGAAGTGAGTGTTATTTTGTATATATTGATTGTTGTGTTTTTATCCTAATGTGTGCATAATGTAAATGTGTCTGTTGATTGTATATATATAGATTATACATATTTTATACATATTTATATACATATGTGTATATTTGTATAATCTTTTTGTTTTTTTCGGGATTGTTGGAAACGTTATTTCGATCTCTGTCTGTACACACAAACTGAAAGATTGACATTAAAGTTGACTTTGACTTTAAGACTTACATTTTGTAATCAAAGATAATGATAGCAGCTCTTTACTCTGTAACAACTGTAAATAGTGTTTGTTAGCGAGATTAATTTTGTTGGTTGCTTTTTAACAAACTGACTTTTATCTCCTGTTTAATCAACTTGAAAAGTAGATGGTTAATATGTTGTTATTGCTGATGTTAATGTGCAAAAACTAAAAATCCTTGAAACTGAAATAGTTTTCAAAAACTGTTTACCAGCTATAAAACAGATGTATATTCCTAGGAGTTTCTTTTTAAATATGTTAATTTCTTTAGAATACGGAAATCTAAAGAGAACTCTTGAAACTTGCTTGAGTTGTTTAATCCCTCCCAAATAAAATATATATGAATGTAGAAACCTCTGCACTTATTGTTGCTGCTTGGTATAGCTGTTTAACTGCATATTGATTGTGTGTTTGATATGTAGCTTAACGTAAAGAATAATGAAAGAAAGAAAGAATACAGACTTAACTGTGATGAATAAAGAAAGTTGGTAACTTTTCCTGTGTGGTAATATATTTTCCTATTTCACAGAACTGAATGTCTGGAATGGGTAACGATCTAAAGATTAGGAGGAGGGTGTAATACTGGTAGCTAAGACTATAAACATCACATTAAATCCATTAAGACTTATATTTTGTAATTAAAAATAAGGATTGCAGCTCACTACACTGTAACAATTTATTTTGTTGCTTGCTTGCTAACAAACTTACTTTGACCCCCTGTTTAATCAACTTGAAATCATAGGCACCACTTTCCCATCATCATCATCATCATCATCATCATCATCATCATCATCATCATCATCATCATCATCATCATCATCATCATCATCTACACTAACTTTTAAATCAAGTAGATGGTTCATATTTTGTTATTGCTGATGTTCGTGTGCAAAAACGAAAAAACATTGAGACTGAAAGAGTTTTTAAAAACAGTTTGCCAGCTGTAATAAAGTTGTAGATTTGTTAATTTATTTCAAATACAAAAATCTAAAGAGAACTCATGAAACTTGCTTGAGTTCTTTAATCCCTCCCAAATAAAATATTTATGAATGTATAATGAATTGTTATATTTGTTTAAGTATAGCTGTTTGGGTGCATATTGATTGTGTGTTTGATATGTAGCTTAACTTAAATAATAATGAAAGAAAGAAATGTGAAGAAAGTTGGTAACTTTTCCAGTGCGGTCATATATTTTCCTATTTCACAGAACTGAATGTCTGGAATGGGTATTGATGTAAAGAGTATTAAACATTTGGTAAATGCGCAAAAACAGTTTTTCCTATGCTCTTACCTATTTGAAGCCTTCTTTCCTGAGCCATCCACATCGTGTTTGCGTCCCAGCATGCCCTCCTGCAGCACCGTCTGGGCTCTGAGGGTCTCCAGGGGCATGGTGGCCGCCCTCTCTGGCTCCATCGCTGCCGACACAGAGGGTTCCAGCTCCAGAGAACCACTCTCCCTCATTTCGGACTCGATGGGCACCGTGGAGTCACCGGCCGTCTCCTCCAGCTGACCTGAACTGGGCTCAACTGCACCGATACCAGACTGATGGAGAAGGGGAAGAAGGCAGAAAAAAAACAGGCTGTAATTAATTGCTTGAAAGAAGGAATTTGGAGGAACTTAACCGCCTTTAAGAAATGCCACATGTCCACACAGTCAGTGGTAAAGGCTGGCCTCACAATGGTCCGTGACTACATTCTCAATGGAGTTTAAGGATGCCGAAATTAAAATCATGTGGAGAATTTGTGACATGTTTTTAACAACAGAACTGATGGATGCACTTTAAATGAATTGTGTTTGAAAAAAAACTAAAGATTTTTGATTTAATTGGGGTATTATTAATATTATTATTATTATTATTATTATTATTATAATGTTTTCTTTTTAAAGCAGGAAAATGTACATGCATTTTTTCTCTGTAATGGATGTGCCTGAAATCAATGAAGCGTCTAAAAAGTGAAAAGTGAAAGTGATGGGCTCGACTGCACCAAAACCAGACTGATGGAGAAGGGGAAGAAGGCAGAAAAACAACATGGAGGGGAAGCAGTGATGTATGAATCTGTGTTTATCTTTAAAAGTGCTGAAATAGGGTCTGAACACAGTCACATTTATTTTATTTAATAGCAAGTAAGTTTTAAGTAGGTGTTTAAAATAAAGGAGTTAGTATAATAAGTACAGAAGAAAGGCTGATTTGATTTGCTTAAACATGCTCCCAACAGGGAGAGGAGCAGAGTGAGGGTAGTTACTAACCAGAGTCTGATCCTCAATGGTGCAGAGCTGCGAAGAGTCTTCTACAAAACCTGTGTCTTCTCTCCTGGAGGGAAGAGAGCGGCATGGGGTCGGAGGAGAGACTTTTAAGCAGCTAAGAAACAATGTGTGCAGGAAGAAAATGTAACAGAACAGCTTGTACTTTTTTAGGATGTTTGTGAGGATTGTTTGTGTGCATGTGTGTATTCCTAAATGCAAAGGAGCACATCGTTTCTCAAAAGGACATGTGACATTAAATCTGTTTTATTTTTTATTTTAATCATACCCAGTCCATTTCTTTGTCCTTCAATGGCTAACATTTAATGCATTACTCTGCTACAGCCTCAAACTGAGTGTCTTCATACTATTACATGCAGGGCCGGCCCTTGGCATAGGCAGTATAGGTGAATGCTAAGGGCGCATCAATCAATGGGGGGCGGCGAACATTTTTTTTTTTTTTAGAAATTAAAAATATATATATTTATTTTATTTCATAACAACACAATTTCCCGATTTTGGATCAACAAAGTACATCTTATTGTCTTATACTAACAGAACTACGCCTATATTGCGTACAGTGTCCATAAACTATGGCGCACCCCCCCCCCCCCAAATCAAGTTGAACTGCCCCAGCCGCAGTAAAAACCAGAGGTTTATGTGAAATAGTTCTTTTTTTTAAATAATGGTTTTAGTGTGCAATTATAGGTTTTAATTTTGTATTTGTGTTAATTTAAAATAAATCAAACTCCCAAAAAACATATACAGCTTTTATTAGAATACAGTTGAAAAGGGGAGTGATTTGTAAAATATCCATAAATAAAAAGAAAATCTGCTTACAGTTCCGTTTCATATGGGTGTTGAGAGATGTATCCATAGATCTCTTAATGTTGCTCTCAAAGTGCACCAGATTGATGCTTTTAACTTCAATCCGGGGGAGCATGCCCCCGGACCTCCCTAGAGGAGGTGAGGACCCCCCACTTAAATCATGTTGAAATGGATAGGATACTAAATACATTTGCATACATCTTGTGTCCATATCTTTCTGTTTTGGTGGTCATGCCACAACCGTGCATGCATACACGAGTCATAGTGAGTATTTTGGGGGGCGCCAGCTAAAATCTTGCCTAGGGCAGCAAATTGGTCAGGGCCGGCTCTGATTACATGTTTTATTTATACATACTTGAAACGTTTTTGTATGACATTATAGGACTTTTAAAAATTATTTTGATGACATAAGATTGTCTACGACATTTTAACAATATGACTTTTGTTGACCTGCTATACCATTACCTTTTTCGACATTCTACACTGGAACCAAAATATACTATGTTATGCTTTTTTATGACTTGTTTAAACATACTATCCTGTGTCTTTTATTTTAAATTGTTTACATTTTATGGTTCGTTTTCCTACATACTATATGAACTTTTCCAACAAACTTTACTAGGACTTTTTCTAATTTAATTTTTTGTTTCTTTTTTTTTTGTTCTGGTGACAATTTGAAAGAGCTAATGGAAGTGATAACAGCAGAAATGATTAAAGTAAAACATTGGTTTGACACAAACAAATTATCATTAAATATAAGCAAAACAAAGATTATGTTATTTGGAAAACATAAAAAAAATCCACAGGTGCAATTAATACTAGATAACATAAACAGAGAAAGAGTATATGAAATTAAATTCCTTGGTTTGGTTTGAGACCACAAAATCAGCTGGAAACCTCATATCACTCATGTAAAAGCAAAACTGCAATAACCAATCGCAACATTGGGAAAAGCCAGATACATTCTGGACTATAACTCATTGTATACTCTATATAACACACTAATATTGCCATATCTGATTTACTGTGTGGAGATTTGGGGAAACACGTATAAAACTAACCTACAGCCGTTATGCACATTACAAAAAAGGGCTATAAGAGTAATCCATAATGTTGGATACCTTGAACACACTAATGTATTATTTTTGAAGTCACACATATTGAAGTTCATTGATCTGGTTAAATCATGTACAGAGCAAGACATAATCTACTTCCTAGGAAATTAAAAACATTGTTCGTAGACAGAGAGGTTTTTAAACAACTCAAGGTCAGAACAACTCTGAGAAGTATGAGTACAACAATCTGTGGGGTGATTTTATGGAATGGTTTGGAGCAGGAGTTAAAACAAAGCACAAGCATCATTCAGTTTAAAAGGATATACAGAAACACTTTTTTGAAAAACTATGAGAATGAAGAAAGGTGATTGAAGATGAGAAATTATTGTATATGTATGTATAAATGTAAATGTATGTAGGAATAACTTGCATAGTGATTTTAAAGGACAATCATTGATAAAGTAAGGGGTGGGAATTAATAAGCATTTGCTTCCTCCTACTCCCTTTCGGACACATATGATTTATTATTATTATTATTATGAAGACTTTGTTTTGTTTTGTTGTTGAATACAGATATTACCATGAATGTGGATGGATTTTAACAATGCGGTATTCTGTTTTTCACATTTGTTATTTTTTTATTTGTTATTTTTTAAACTGTTCGAAATAAAGAATAAAGTAAGAAAGAAAGAAAGAAAGAAAGAAAGAAAGAAAGAAAGTGTGTAATAATGTTTCCGTGTGGTCCTATGTTTGTTACTCTACTTTGGCATGCAGTAATAAACACTTTGATGTACAGTATATAAATATATCTCTATACATGTTTGAGTGTGTGTACCTGCTGTCCTTATCAGAGAGTTTCTCTTCTTGAATGAACCTCTCCATCTCCTGTTGCTGATTCCTCAAATCCAACAACTCCATCTGCAACACATAAGTGAATACAAAATCAGTACTTAAACAATTATTTGAATCAAGTTAGTAAGATTATATCACACATCACCATCCTAAGTCTAATATTTCTAGTTAAAGTTGTAGTGTAACTCTTTTCGTAAGATCTTTTCCAATCGATAAAAGATTTTATAGCTCATCTATGTTGTTCGTGCATACCGTAGTGAGGCGTTCTAGTGCGGAGAAGCGCTCTTCCCAAGTGGCGGTGGACTTCTCGAAGGCCTCGTGCCTCTTGATGAGTTTCTCCACCTCGTCCACAGTGTGTCCGAGGTCTCTGCTGGACACGTAGGGCTCCTGAGCGATGAGCCAGGCCTCGGCCACCGAGGCGTCCCGCGCAAACTGACACACCTCCAGCACTGCAGGCAGCAAAGACATCATTAAAGGTAATCTATTATGCAAAATCCACTTCTTCATGTCTCTTCTCCATCAACATGTGTCCCCTCTTCTTCATGTCTCTTTTACATCAACATGTGTCCCCTCTTCTTCATGTCTCTTCTACATCAACATGTGTCCCCTCTTCTTCATGTCTCTTCTACATCAACATGTGTCCCCTCTTCTTCATGTCTCTTCTACATCAACATGTGTCCCCTCTCCTTCATGTCTCTTCTACATCAACATGTGTCCCCTCTTCTTCATGTCTCTTCTACATCAACATGTGTCCCCTCTTCTTCATGTCTCTTCTACATCAACATGTGTCCCCTCTTCTTCATGTCTCTTCTACATCAACATGTGTCCCCTCTCCTTCATGTCTCTTCTACATTAACATGTGTCCCCTCTGTGGAAAGAGACTCTGGAAGTTTCAGGAACAAAGATTCTCTCTCTTTTTGTCCTGATCCATTTCTATAAAAACCTGTCTGAAAATGAGCTGATCAGATTTTGGCCACTTTATGATGTCATAACGATGTGTTGGCTTGTGTAACCATTAGCCAATCAGCAAGCAAGTTAACCCCCCCCCTTATCAACTGAATCCTCCTAGAGCAGCATTGAGTTCTTTTTAACCAAATCTCTCTCAGAGGGGCGTGGGGAGGGGCTCCTTACTTTCATCTAAAGTAACAGACAGAGAATCAGCACTTTGGAAACCAGCTGAAACAGAGGGGATTATGGGTAATGCTGCAATGATCTGTTTGGTGTTTGGAGCCAAACACTTCAGAGACATGTTTTGTATATATCTGAGAGCTATAATATATTGAGGAAAAACTGTGTAATAGCTGAGCTTTAAGAGAGCGCTAACAGTGTAGTCCTTACAGTCAAGCAATTTCAAAAGAAAGTATCCATAAATATTAATGCTGGCCATAATTTGAACCATACCGTTCATACAGTCACATGAATATATCAATATATTTTGGACTCAAAGACTATTTTATGAGGGCGTTTATAATGGGAAAATGTAGCTGGAAGTTCATGTTACGGGCTGAAAATTGCATTGTGGAGCAATTTTTAAAAGTAACATTACAAAACTTTTTGGAAGGCAGACTTCTATTAAAAAGTGGGATAATTTTTTTAAAATGTAGAGCACTTATTCTTTGAAACTGAGGACATATATTGGAAAGGGAAAACATGTCAAGACGTGGAGAACATTTAAGAATGGGAGGACATTGTCAGAAATATATTACACTCCTTTTCTGTAATTGTAGCAACCCTTCTCTAGACTTCAACCTGAATGTCACAGAACAGAAAGCTGTATTAAAATGTAATAAATTAAATTCTGACTCCAAAGTTAAGTGGGTTGAATCTCTCGGTGTGAGAGAAAATACATATTGTATCGAAACACAATCATAGAACATCTTTGTATTTGTGTAAATGTTTGTATATACTGTTGACATTTGTTAGTGTCATGGCATTTGGCAGTTTACCATAGATGTGTGAGATTATTCATGTACAGGATTTGTTTTTCGGGTGGAGGTTGGTGTATTTTTACTCACAGAGTCTGAGCCAGTCCCATCTGTCATCCCACTTGAACATCATCTCCTTCCTTTTGTCTATCAGCTGCACCATCTTCTCTTTGATCTGGCACAAGCAGTTATACAGTCGCAGTTACATATCAGCAATATTAACCAACTCAGCACAGAGACCGGCTATTATCCTCGAAGAACTAGTATTGTGAAGTAATTAATGGCACATTAAATTCAGGCCCGGGTCAATTACTCATTAAAATTCTTTGGCTTTTCCATTTCTAATTAGTGTGTGCCTTATAGTCCCCCTGATGAATGAAAGATGAGTGGACATTTTTCTTTCGTGGCAATCCAATTGGTTCCATTGTGCCAGACAAGAACAATCTCTCCCAGAAAAGTAATTAAATCTAATGAAAGCAGCAATTTAAGGCCCAGCTGAGGATGAAAGGAAGCTGTCTCTGCTGCCGAAGCCTCACCTCAGCAGAGTCTCGGTGCTTTCGAGTCAGCAGGGCTTTCCCCAGGTCTATGCAGTCGGTGAATTTGCCTCCCCTGGCCTCGATCTCCGAGCGGATCCCCTGGTGGTACTTCTGCAGGAGCTCCACGGACGAGACATCCCTGGTGAAGAGGAGGGGAGGATAGAAAGTCATAACATGTACAGTAATGCTTGAAGTGTATCTACCTCTGTCGGTAGGGACTGGAACTGCAAAGGTTGTTACCAGGCAAGATTTCAGTGTTGTTTAATGTAGTTATATAAATCCTACCAGTAAAATAAAAAGTCTCATAAAAGAGATATTATTCCAAAGCTAAAAAATGTACATGTTTTAAGAGAAATGAGAAAACACCCGTTGGAAATGGCAAACATTGATATTATTGACATACTCAGAAGAGATTATTCTTTTGTTTCCACGCACCAACAAAAATCGAAAAAGAATATGTATAAAAAAGAACTCATAAATACTCGTAAATATGTATTTCACTCAGGTATGGTTTTGGTTGGAGGGCTTTTTTTATTTCTCTCTCTACCCACAAAAAAATGAAGTCGACATTTCTATTGACTTCTTAAAATTATGTGAATAAAAAGTAAAACTCAAACACTCTAAGGGAATGGTTTCAGGTTTGTTTTTCCATCGGTGTGAATCAGAAATCAGATGCTGCCCCTTGCTCTTTTGGAATGAACAGAAATGGATGTTAAAATGTACTGAATGGATCTAATAAGATAAGATAATATAAGATAAGATGGACCTTTACTAATCCCCGTGGGGAAATTCAGTAATTTAAGGATGAAAAACAGGACAGCACAGATTTACAGATAAAATCAAATATAAACATTTAAAATGATCAAATAACTATAAAATAAGAAATGAATGAAAATGAACATACATATTTGGTCATGTATACATATTAGTTACATGTGTGTGTTTTTTATGTCCAGTAATTGTGTCACATTGTTGACCTGTGATTAAGCTGTGAAGCCATTGGGTCTCACCTGGGTTTCTCCTGAGTGTCTATCTGCTGGATGATGCTCTCCATCCACGCCATCAGCTCTCGCACCGTGGTGAAGAAGCGGAACTTCTCAGCGGTGTCGACCAGCTGTGCGCGGCGGCCATCGCAGGCGTCCAGCAGGCCCCTCCAGGCCTCCAGCACCTCTCGCTCTGTGGCCTGGATGGTGTCCGCCTGGCTGCCTGCGTACTGGGCATGCAGCCGTGAGGCGGTCTCCTGGAACTGTTGAACCTGGAGGAAGCAGGGGAAGCAGGAATAAAATCAATGAAGTTAAAGTCTTCCTCTAGTGCTTTGGTTTTCGCTACTTTAGATGGAGGCTTGACCTTCACTGTGCAGAGTACTGTATCTCCAGAGATGACACTAGAAGGCTGTTTCACATTAAACTGCTGAAGGCAGGAGAGTTTCCTCATTGCTCAGAATACATTTGAGTTTATCATGTGAACACAAGAGTAGGATTTTGTGACATCAGAACTAGCTTGGATCAAAAACTTGGCCCAATATGCAACTTTCACAAGTGTGACTCAAAGATATGTAAGTGATAGATCAGAGGGGAGACTGCAGTGTAGGGTGATGCTGAAGAAATATTGATAAGTACAGCTTTAGATTTTTAAATCAGATCAAATGATGGTTCAGCCTAGAGCAGTGTTCATTTCGTCAACGAAAACTATGACGAGAAATGTTCGTCAACAACCTTTTTTACAAGACTAAGACGAGACGATGACGAGCTAAAAATAGATTCTTGATAACGAAAACTTTGACGAAATGTATATTTAGTTTTCGTTGACGAGACGAGACGGGACTAAGGTGTTGATGGTGGACTAACGGACATTCAAAATGCAGGGTATTTTCCCCCAATTGTCCGTCTTGTCTGTGTGGATTTAGTCCAGGTGGAACTAAAGTCTGATTTAACACTTGATTAGATTTCACATCATGCATCCACATCTGTAAAGTAACTAAAAGGTATTAAATACATGTAGTGGAGTAGAAACACAGTAGCAACACATTTAAATACTCCAATACAGTACAAGTACATCAACACTGTACTCAAGTACAGTACAATATTTTAACATAATTATATATATTTCATTTATTTCACATTTAAATAAAGCAATTAATTTGGGTTAACAATTTGTTAGTTTTTCCCTTTAAAAAATAACAAAAAGTAAATACAAGAATACGTTAAAGTACCGGATCGATAAGCAGTACCGTAGAAAACCTTAACGATACCCATCCCTAGATATTACACAAAGTGTTAAGAGAGTGAAATGTTGCTTTACGAATTTCAACACTTGATACTGTCACATTGATTCCAATTTCAGATAGGCCTACCTGTATTTGCCTAACTGAATTGGTTTAAAGAGAGAAAACATTTTGACTAAAATGTAATTTTTCATCGACTAAAAGTAGACTAAAACGTTTTGAGTTTTCGTCGACTAAAACTAGACTAAAACTATGAAGGATAGGAATGACTAAAATGTGACTAAAACTAATAACCATTTCCGTCTAAAGACTAAGACTAAATCAAAAACAGCTGCCAAAATTAACACTGGCCTAGAGCAATAGGATTAAGAGGCTGGAAAAAATGTAAGAACACAAACATTGGACCATTGATGACTTGAGTGTTGCATTACTCTCTCCTCCCTCCAGGTTTAAATCCTCAAAGTGTGCCTCCTGCCTGCCTGCCTGCTGGGTTCCCTCAGATTAAAAAGGCCCGATCCTCACCTGTTTGCCGAGAGCAGTGATGTCTCTCTCGAAGGCTGCGTGCATCCTGTGGAAGGACTCGGCCTTACTGAAGTCCTCTCCCACATCTTCAGGCAGCTCTTTCTGCTTGTCGTGGATCTGAGCCACTAACTCCTTCCCATCGTCATAGTACCTGAAAAACCAAACCACGATCTCTCAGTCTCTTCTGTGTGTTTCATCATATGTTTAAACCTCTTCACGGAGAGATACCGCAGGCCCTTCCTTCCTGCAGCGGTCAGACTATATAACCACCACGGCCCCTAGTAGACCCACCCACACACACACACACACACACAACAACACAGACTGTAACACTCCTTGTTGTTAACCACCAACTATGTGCTATATGTGCTATATATATATATATATATATAGGCCTATGCCGTTAATAACTGTGCAACATATACCTGGCTACTAAATCCTCAAAACTATTACAGGATTAGTTTTTTGTAAATTGTGTAATTTTTTTCTTTTATGCATGCTACTTACAGTAGGTAACATTTTTTTTTATTTGATTAGATTTATTTTTAATGTGTAAGACAATAATACAAAAATGTAACATGAGAATTATTATACAATACCAAATTAAGCAGTGTCAAATTCATATACAAAAATATGACTGATTCTAAGTTATATAAACAAATGATGTACTTAATTACACATCTGAAAAGGGGGGGGAAGAACTTTACACTTATTTAATCCCACCCCCGCTGTAACAATGTAGGCTACATTTCCCCTCTGTGGGACTAATAAAGGTATTCTGATTCTGATGTTGTATTGCAGGTTTAGAAACAAAATCCCGATAGGATCAATGCAGATAACTTGTTTTTTCTGGTGCATTTTTGTATATTCTTGTCCTTACTTGAGCAGCTCGTAGGATGTGGTGAGGAGCTGGGAGCGCGTGTCGATGAGCTCCAGCAGGTCGGCCCAGCTCTCGTTGATGGTGTCCTTCCACTCCGCCATGGTGGCCGCCTCAGTGTGTCCCGCCTCGATCAGGTCGTCTATCGTCTCATTCACCATGTCCACTCGGTCCTGACCCGTCATCCCTGTCTCCCGCGCAAACTCCCTGAACTTATCCCTCAGACGCTGAAGGGAAAAGACAGAAATGCTCAAAACATATTACAGTAGGAAGTTGGATTTGCATTTTGTTGTAAAGTTGCACAGTACATTGTGCACATTGTGGATTAATAGAAAAGAATAACATTTAGTATCCGTTAACAAGAACAGATGGTCTGTGATCACTTTACACCAAAATTAATTAAAATATACAAAAAATATATAATATTATTTTGTCGTTTATGAAACATTTCCATCATTTGCTCGTTGCTTGTTATGATTTGTAGTTCCCTTTGATGTAAGAACTCTAGTCAGTGAGTCGAACTGTCTCATCTAAAATAGCTCCAGGATTAGATACAAATGTGTTGCTACATAAATAATTGCCTCAAGCACCTAAATGTGTGTATGAGCACCTCAACTACAGTTTATCAATCAATCAAAAATGTATTAGTATAGCATCTTTCATACAAGTGCAACTTCACCCTTGTGTGGTGTTCACATGTGTTACTCAGCCAGTGTTGGTGGGTCTGCTGGACCCGCTGCCTTTTTGGGCTTCAATTCAACACAATCAAACTATTTTATGTTAAAATACTCAACAGATGTTTACTTCGTCCCAATTACAAGCAATATAAACATATATGGTTAATATTTGCCCTTTTAAATTTGTTAGATCAATCTGGTGCCACTAAGTGTTTTTAAAGCTCGGTTGGATGCTACTCAATCGGAAGCTATTGGTACCTGTTTATGTGGATGATTATGTAAATGATGCTGTATGATGTCCTTTTGTTGTTCTATTTATGTTTTTATGTTTCATGTGGAACTACTTGAGCAGGTCTCCCTTGAAAAAGAGATCAATGATCTCAATGGGATTCATCTGTATAAATAAAGGTTTGAAATGAAATGAGATCACATTAATGAATTAAAGTGCTGCTAGTTTTTTTGCCCTCGACCGGCTGGTCCTGTGGCTCGTCTTTTTTTTGTAACTAGCTGATGCTCAATCTCATCCTCTTCTTCAAAGTCACTGTCAGACTCAGAATTCTCAGAAATGTGATCCTCACATTCTGAAACCTCTTCCTCTTCCTCTACATCATCATCACATGGTTCTCTCTCTTCCAAAATCATTTGCAAGGCCCTCTGAGCAGAGAAACGTTTGGCCATCTTGATCAGTTGTGATAAGGACCCAAACTGGCAAAGCTTTATTTATTGTGTCTCGGCCTAAATTTGCAGCTTGGAAAGAGTGAAAAAAATAAAGATTGGTTCCCGCAAGACATCATGCGGGAATGTGAGAGCAGACAGGTGTCGGTGCTTGAATTTATCAACAATGTTGCAACCTTATGCGGGAATGGCAGGGGCAGAAACACAAAAGTCACACACACACACACACTCACTCACTCACTCACTCACTCACTCACTCACTCACTCACTCACTCACTCACTCACTCACTCACTCACTCACTCACTCACTCACTCACTCACTCACTCACTCACTCACTCACTCACTCACTCACTCACTCACTCACTCACTCACTCACTCACTCACTCACTCACTCACACACACACACACACACACACACACACACACACACACACACACACACACACACACACACACACACACACACACACACACACACACACACACACACACACACACACACACACACACACACACACACACACACACACACACATATACCTGAACACCATACTGTACAAGGGTTAAGGTTGACAATAAGACACATTGAACAGTAACAGTTGGAGAATGATCCAACAAAATAATTCGAAATTATTAAAAAATATAAATAAAACTGTCAAATAGATTTAAAAAACTGCTTGATATAGAAGTATTAGATAGAAACGTTTGCACTTTCTTTTATATCTACATGATAAAAAGCAGATTTAGCTGAAATATGATCCTGAAAGTTTCTTGCATGTTGTCACAAATTAAGTCCTAGTGAATTTTATTTTGTGGCCAGTGTCTCGTTAAGTTTCTCCCTCTGTATTTGCCAAAATGTAGATATTTCTCTCATGTGTGTGTGATCAATACCGTGACGTGGTCCAGGTCCTGGCCCATCTCCTGCGAGGAGGCCACCACGTCTTTCTCTGAGATCCACTGCTCCAGGTACTCCACCTCTCGGCTCAGCAGGAAGTGGTGGTAGGTGTGGTCCAGCTTCAGCCTGCGGTCCTCCGCCAGCTCCTTCAGCCCCGCGTACTGCTTATCCACCTGACCCTGTCGCCTGATGATCTCCTCTCTGCAGGCAGAGCAGAGGGAGAGGACAGAGGGGAATGAGACGCGTGGAGGACGAGGGGAAAAGGAGGAAATGGCAACGAGATTGGATTTGTGTTTACTCTAGATGAGGCGTGTGATTAGGACACATGAATTATCACACTTTACATGCTTGTCTCTCTTATCATCCAGAACCACAAATGACTGGGACAACATGAGTGAATTAGCATCGTCAGATTACATTCAGTGTTTACAACAAATGATCCATCACAAACCCATCAGGATGGTCCTCAGCCAACATCCTCTGGGCTCGGTCAGCCAGACTCTGGATGGAGTCGGCGTAGTCGTCCACGTTCTGCTTCAGGACCAAGTGGCGCTTCAGCATCAGCATGGCACTCTGCTCGTCCTGCACACATGGAGCAAAGGGGAAGAAGAGCACTAATTAAGGATTGATTTTTTTGAAGCTTTTTTGAGTGCACTTTTTATAAATTGCTCTGGATTAAAACGCCAGCTGAAATGAAATGAAATGTAATGAGGAGGGTAGAAATAAAATAGTACAATTATGCGAAAAATATAAGGATGGACATCAAAGCAAAACAAAATACTTCTAGCTCTCAATAGAGGGGGGCCACTTTCAAAAATGGTGTCTACTTAATTGAAAAAAACTGTAACCATGTCATCATGAGAATGCACACAGTGCTACTTGTTATTTTCACAACATGATATGCCTTTTTTAAATTATATATTTCAGAAATTTGCGGTCTACTTCTCTGCTCTGCTCCCAGGGGTGGAAGGAGTCTTAAAATACTCCATAACAAGTAGAAGTCCTAAATTCATAATGCGTAGGATATTATATATATATATGTATCAAAATGAACTTGAAGTATAAAAAGTGAAAGTACTCGTTGCGCACAATGGCCAACTTTAGAATATTTTACATTATATTATTGCAATACAGTAAATGCATTAATGTGCTCATCACTTTAATAGCAGCCGGTAAAGGTGGGGCTCATTTGACTATATAGGGGTCAATACAGTTTTATCTTAAAGTGGACCTATCATGCTATATTTGAATAACATAGTGTAGGACCATACCTATATAAGGCATATTTATACTTTTTATTTTTCAAAATACCAAACAGATCATGCATTTTAGCCATTCCTCATTTCGCTCAATTTAACACTGTCTTTGCATGGGCTGATTCTGTGAGAACAGCACCATCTACAGGCCTGGCATATGTACTACAGCGTCTCCAGCGCTTTCCAACGGCAATGTCCGTGGCTGTCTCCTACTGATTGGTGGAGTTGGCGCAATAGCCGTAGCGCCACTTATGTGACGTCATAGAAGTGTTCAAATCTGGATCAGTCTGTATCAGATCTGTTGCAGACCCTTTTTAAGAGATTTGGGTATGGAGGAAAATAGAGAGGGTTGTGTTTTCTGACACTTGGTGAGTTCCCTGGAACACCGGGGACACATATTCATGTATAAAAGACGTACAAAAGTGCATTTTGCATGATAGGTCCCCTTTAACCTACAAATTATTTGCTGATTATGTTTATTGTGTAGAACTATACTGGATATTCAAAGTGACTAGATCAAATAAATGTAGTAAAGTAAAGGTATAATATTCGACTCTGAAATGTGGAAGAGTGGAAGTAGAAAGAAGCAGGAAATTGAAATATTAAATTACAAATAACTAAAAATGGTACTGCGTTCCACCAACACGATTATAAAGTGTAGTAGCCCACGTCATATTCTTTCAGATTTCTGTACTTTGTTATCCCTGTATCATCTGTGACCTGTGTTTATTTACATGCCTATTCATTTGATTGTAAACTGTATTTGCCACCTAGACCGACCGTTTTATGTATGTGTAATGTTCGTTATATTTGAAAACTTCAATACAAATATTGTTAAAAAATGGTTTGCGTTCCACCACGTTCCTCTCCTCACCTTGGCCTTCTCGTCAGCGATCATGTAGAGCTCCTGCTCTCCGATCCAGGCCTCGGCCTCGTCCGCGTCATTGTAGTAATGCTGGCCGGAGCTGGAGCCCTTCAGCCGCTCTCTGCGATTGGTCATCTCGTCCTGGAGGCGGGCCCACGCCTCCTCCAGGTCCTTCAGCTGCTCTGTGATTCGCTCAGCCTCCGGTCGGCCCTCTGCGCTGGCGGCCGCCGACATCCTCCTCCCTCGCTCCAACACCTCCTCCACTCGAGGCTGGTGGCCCTCGATCTCCCTCTGCAGCGTCTGATGGACAGAGAGGGAGACAGTGAGTGTATTGGAGATGATATGATGGTGGCCAAGTGTCTCTAAACCTCCCCAGCAACTTCTATTTTAGTTCACACATCAATCCTTTGTGATATAAATGGAAACAAACAAACTTGGTCTTCACTACCTGATGAAGGCTTGATGCTGAACGCGTCACTTTTTGGGTCTTAAATTACCATTATGTTACAATGGAGACAATTTATTGCTTAAAGCGAGTGCCATAGAGCTTTCTTGTGATTTTTGTGTCCACATGTAACCATATCTTAAAAAATACCTCAGACCAGCTGATATTATGTCGAGTAAGGTCTTATCGCACAAAAATTATATATAAGGAGATGTTTTTTATTTGCATGTTGTTAGTTTTACTTTTGCAATATAGGTAGTAAACACTATTTTGATTATAAGTTGGAAATAGCTTTCCTGCAGAGTATAGACAATCAGCTGAGAAATAATCAACAATAATTTAAATAATTCAATAAATGTTTCCGTATTTTTCTAATAATGAAACATTTTCAAACACTTGCATGCTCCAGCTTCTAAAATAGGATGATTTATGGCCATATATAAACTGGGGAATTTGGAAGAGTTAGGCTTCAGGACACAGAGAGCGGCATTTTCTATTATTTTCTGACATTTTCTATTCAGAACAACTAATCCAGAACACAATTCCAGATTATCAAAAGATGGGAACAAATGTTGAAAGTACGAATTTTTAGTAGCAGCGGTTTCCTGCAGGAAAACAACCCCTCACCTGATTCTTTTTCAGCAGCATTTGCACAGTTTGAAGATTGTGGCCGTGCTCCTGTGACATTGCCAAGGGCATCCTCTCCTCAATCCAGAGCTGAGAGAGAAGAGGAGGAGAAATACAAGATTAGGGCAAAGAATAACAAGTAGAGACTGGTTTCCTTTGAGGAACAGCTGAGCATTCAGAATCTAACAGTGTGCACAGAGTATACAAAATTAAAGAAGGTCTTCAACATCTCAAACAGTAAATATCGTTTTTTAAACCATCTGACTAAAGTGGATTTAGGCGGTGAAACCAATAAGGGATTAAAGCTTTTTTACACAGACCCACCTGCAGAGTCAATTTGATTGAAAGAGCTGGAGGTCTATATGCTGCATACTAAGTGTACACACTATAATTGAAAACCTACTTTTCAAATTAATAAGTTAACATTTTGGGGGAAGAAACCCCTCTCAAGTTCGGTCTTCAATATTTCCCAAAAGGTGTTCTCTTGCTGTCATTCAGAAGCCAACATTAATCCCACGTCGTTTATTTCATTGATGTGCTATCTATCATTTTGTGAGAGCAGGGAGGTTTTAAATGTTTAATTTTGCTCTGAAATTGTCAAAACCGAACTCTGAGGCATGAACCCAAACGCACAACTCGAGGGTGCTTTCAAAATGAGGTCCTTTACTGGGTTTGGCACAGTATACAAGGTTTCAAACAAAAGATCACTCAATAGAGGAAAGAACGTCACTTAAGGTGTGGGGAAATAAAAACACTCAATAGAGGAAAAAGGCACTGGGCAGAACAATGATCCTGGCTTGGCGATAGGTGCTGGTAGTCTACGTGACACAACAAGACGAACTGGCACAAGACAAAGGGAGACATATATACACGAGGTGAGGGCGCACAGAGACTTAAAGGTCCACTATTATACTGTTCATCAATATATTATAGGTCTCAAATATATACAAAACATGTCTCTGAAGTGTTTGGCTCCAAACACCAGACAGATCATTGCAGCATTACCCATAATCCCCTCTGTTTCAGCCCTGTTTCAAAAGTTCTGATTCTCTGTCTGTTACTTTAGATGAAAATAAGGAGCCCCTCCCCACGCCCCTCTGATAAATATTTGGTTACAAAGAACACAATGGTGCTCTAGGAGGAGATTCAGGTGATAAGAAGGGGGGGGGGGGGGGGGGTGACCTTGGTTGCTGATTGGCTAATGGTTACACAAGACAACACATCGTTATGACATCATAAAGTGGGCAAAATCTGATCAGCTAATTTTCAGACAGGTTTTTATAGAAATGGATCAAGACAAAAAGAGAGAGAATCTTTGTTCCTGAAACTTTCAGAGTCTCTTTACACAGAGGGGACACATGTTGATGTAGAAGAGACATGAAGAAGAGGGGACACATGTTGATGTAGAAGAGACATGAAGAAGAGGGGACACATGTTGATGTAGAAGAGACATGAAGAAGAGGGGACACATGTTGATGTAGAATCAACAGGTGACCTTTAAATAATCTTCCGAGACATGACAGAAAAATGAGTCCATGCTTACGAGCTCGTCGGCCAGGTCTCTGTAGAACTGGTGCTGGGCCTTGGCGGCCTCCAGCTTGCCCCTGCGCTGCGCCAGAGGGGTGAGGAGCTGCTGGAAGCCGCTCTGCAGGGCCTGCTGCTCCGCCTCCAGCTCCGGCTGCTCCTCTCTGCCCCCCCCGTGCTTCCTCACCGCCTCCTGGAGCTCCTCCAGCTCCCGCGCCCGCTCACGCACCTGGTTCTCCGTCATCTGCCGTGGAGAGACGCCATTACAGCAAAAAAGATGAATAGCCTTTCAAGAAGCCTAATCAGGATGTAGTGGAGGGTAAACCAAGCAAACGTTTTCATGCTGTTATTTAATTCAAACAGAGTTTAGTTTTCAAGCTGCTGATACCATGAAACTTTTACCAACGCAACACAAACTGTTATATCATTTAGAAGACTTATGGTGTGCTAGTTGTTCTCTCCAGGAAGTAAATGTTTTTTGTCATTAAGACTTTACATGAATATATCATCGAATAATGTTCCTGTTAAATAGATAGATAGATCTTTAATTACTTTAATTAATTTAATACTTTGGTCGTTGTTATTGTTTGTTTGCGTTCTTTGTAATTCTTTTTTCTCTTTGAACACACAATCATTACAGACCACTGTCTCATTTGTATGCATATAATTTGCTTTCCATCTCTAAATAACAAAAACTGGCTCAAAGTTAATCCTAAAGAATCACATGAGCTCCGGTGAGATTTAACTACACCTGATTAAGAATGTGTATTGCGGACAGCTTTATATGTAGTGTTTTCTGCAGAGACGCAGACCTGATGCTTCTTGAGCAGGATGTTGGCTTTCGTCAGGTCTTTGACGTCCTCCTCCCCGCTCTGCAGCTGCTGCTTCAGACCCCCGAGCCACGTCTTCATGTCCGTGAGGCTCTGGTCGTAAAGCTCGGAGCGGTTTGCGTCGAACAGCAGGCGAGCCTTCTCCTGGGTGGTGGACTCCAGCGTGTCCCACAGCTCGTGGAGTTTGTCCAGACGCTCCTTCACGATGGGCTCCAGCTCAGGTTTGGACTCCATGAGCTCCTGACCCTCCTGCATGCAGCAAAACAAAGAGAGATGATGATCATGCTGTTACTAAAAAATGCTCCACTTGAGACAAAATATCACCTGAAGTCTTTCAAAGAAGTATTGCTTTGACGTTTAATCGTGTTTTACAAGGTACTTATTCTTAGTCAAAGTATTACATACAGTAGACGGTAGCATGGAGTTTGGAGGGATAGACAGGACTACTGGCACACAAGATTAGCTACTTCCAGTCCTAAAGTGACCAAACTACGTTGACAAAACAATCAAATGATCTCGATAAAACAGGGGTTTCAGAGGCCTGTACGACAAAGCCGGTTCAACCTAACCTGGATATGTTTGAGTTAGCCGGTTGGTCTAATCCAAAACATACGTGCTCTCGCTAAACGGTCCTACCACGTGGGTTATCAAGTGGATCGCTCAAGCCAGCCGTGTCCTATCTAGTTAGGTGCGCGTTCACATGAGAGGGGTGGTATCTGGAGCATTCGACCAATCACAAACATGGAGAAGCGTACTGACAGCGCAGCGTCATACTTCCTGAATGAAAAGTCAACTATAATATTAGACATATGAAGAAGTTAAACTTTAAAAATCCATGACTTAAACACTTTATCCAGGATCAAAGCCTGCAAGGTGAATACAGCTGGAAACAGAAAAAGAGTTTGAATGCGTACATTAACAGGTTTATGATATCACTGCCCCGTCTAAGACACGATCTGACTTTAATTACATTTGTCTCGAGTGTTTCCTCAACTTAATCTGTTGCTTAAAATAATACTTCTGCATATAGTATGTGACACTGTGAGTGTTGCACGGCCAGATACGGCTCAGCTGACTCAGATAAGGAAATATATGATACATTATGGATCAGTAAGTTTGCTTGTGTTGTTTTGTGTCCTTCTTGATTCAAACTCACAATAACAGAAACATTCAAACCGATTGAGGCACAACAAGTTAAAGCTGTGAAAATATTCAAAATATATTATGAAATTGAATTGATATTTGAGTATTTTAGGTTGCTAAAATATGTTTTGTTCATATGCTCGTCCACTGAATTGCTTTGCTTCAGTGCCTCGGCTCCCTCCGTCTCTCCAAACTGAGATGTGCTGAGCGCCATCTACTGTAGGTTATACTCTGACTAGGAATCACTTCTTCAACCCCATCCCCTAGAACTTAATCAAGATTTTATCAATACATCTTTTAAGCACAATTGTCCAGATATTTACGTCATAAACAGTAGATTTGTATCATCATCTTTCTCTCATACACCGCGTTGCTAACCTGGTCCACGTTGTCCAGCCAGTCCTTGTTGGAGGCCAGCTCAGCCATGAAGGCCTGGTGTTTCAGCCACTTGCTGTGCAGGTTCCTGGCCTCATCGTACGACGTGTCCTGAGCCGTCAGCATCTTCTCGTTGATCCACACAGTCAGCTGAAGCACACAGAGGAAGGGTGAGTATGAGGGATTAGCAACACACACAAAAACAACAGCTAAGATTCAAGCATGCACTGTGTTCAAAAAAAAACTTGGGGAAGTTTTGGGGAAGTCAGCATTTTCGATTTGTGTAGGGGTGACTTTCTTTGAGAAGGATTTATTTCTTTATCTTTTGAAAACAGAGCATTCACCAATTAGCCAAATGGGACCCCCTATCCCAAATAGGGAAGATATAAATAACAATAATAAACTCACATTGTGTTGATTTAAACAACGTCAATTGAGAACAGTAGTCAACACTGTGGTGTCAGCTGTCATTGAAGATATCGTGAAGTTAATAATGAATGTGCTAATTGATGTTATCCAATGATTACAGGAACAGCGAACTGACGGTGAACTCACATCCTGGGTGTTTTGCAGGAAGTGCTGGAGGTCACGGTTGTCTCTGAGCTTCTCCGACACCTCCTGGGCTCTCCTCTTATTCTTGTTATGCCTGAAAGTCAAACACAAGCAATTTCATTTCAATTCTACCCAAGACTGATGTGGTGTTTTGGAAACGCAGAATGACTGAGAGATGATTTATTAGGATGGACTCCTCCCCCTCACAGGAAAATACCTGACACAGTAACCCAGAACAGTTATCAGTGTCTCTGCTGCACCGTGAACAAGAGCTCTCACTAAAGATCAATATCCATTATTGCGGGCGCCTGTCTACCGTGCTGAATTGTGGGAGTTAATGGGACAAGCTCCCGTGCCCCACCTGTAATGCCTCTTGTTCACAAAAATGAAACAGCGATAAGAAAGCTGTTTTACTGCAGAGGCGATAGAAACTCTGAAGAAGAACAATGGACGGAACAGAACTCTTTTGCGATATTAATCAAGGCCTGTACAGTATGAACCAAACTGGACTTAAGTGATGATAAAAGTCAGAATCAGGAGGTCCCTAAAGTTGGTAAAGAGGTGATAACAGATCACGCTTGACAGTTTACAATATTAGTCCCTAGTGTTTGTTGTTGATGTATTGTTTTTGATATTTTCACCTTTTAATTTCTACTGTGATGGAAATGATGGTACTAAAGCTTGATACAGTGTAAACCTAATGAAATGTAAACTGCTGTATTCTGAAAATGTCATGTCAACGGTTTGACTGATTAGATCAAATCCCTGGAGTGACCTTTGAATGTGTGTGAGTGATCAACAGATGTTTTTGGCAAGAGGGTTTTATGACACGACAGGAAGGATGAAGGGAAGGAAGCTAGGATAAGGTGTTATCTGTATCCCTTTTGCTCTGTATGGAGTGATGGTTTTGTATACTGTGTCTGAGGGGTATCTGTATATCCCATTGTCTCGTATGGAGTGATGGTTTTGCATACAGTGCCAGGGGGTATCAGCTGGCCTAACCAAATATGGTTTGTAATGTAACTAAGCTTTGATGTCCTCCTACAAAGGAGAGACTGTCATACTTGCAAGTATAAAAGATCCTTATTGCTTTTAATACGAATATTGTGTTGCTGTACGTTTGTTACCTTACCGATTATTCTCTCGAGACCACAGCTGATTTTAAAGCTGCTACGACACTACTGAAGATACTAAGTATTTTGGCATAAATAAAAAGATTGTTATCATTTTAAAAGGCATCATTTTAATGGTATCCGAGAGTAAAAGTAGTATTTTTCTAGTTGCTTTTTAATGAACTATGGGCATATGCTAGGTAAATACATGTGTCTTTTGGCAATAGACATTTAAGGAAAAATAAATAAACAAAAACAACTAATAAGAGTGATTAATAATAGTAAATAAACATTGGTTTAAGGTCCAGGCAATTTTTTGTGATATGTTTGAATGAGGCTACTGTATGCGTATTATGTATATAGATATTTATAGAAATTAGATTAATGATATGATCACTTGAGAGATTGCTCTTAGCAGTTTCACTTTGCTCTAAGTAGGAGTAATTCATCTGATTAATGTGTCTTGGTGCTCACACTCAGCAAAGTGTTTTTACTCTTAACTAAAGAGCATTCAGTCAAGGGGGATTTTTGAAATGTTTGTTAAATATAGACAACAATTTCTACTGACCAAAACCAGTTTGAAAAGTTACACTGCGGAAAAGAAACAAACAGAAAACAGAAAAACCGCTACTGACCTGTCTCGGATTGAGTCAGTTTTATCCTGCACTTTCCCAGAGTACAGGTTCCTGCTGTCCACCAGCCGCTGGCCGCCCTGCAGAGCGCCGTCTACCTTGTCCTCGTTGGCCTCCATGGTGCTCACAAAGTCCTCATGCTTCTTCAGAGCCTTCTCTGCCCCAGCAGACGTGTCAGCCTTGTCTATGTGGGCCAATGTGTACTCCTGAACACGAAGTAGAGAAAGAAAAAGACCAAACACCCTTGAGACATACGACCGGCTGTGAGGTAACTGACCATGCTGCATTCCTGCATACCACATCTTTTAAATACCTCTACCTGTAATTACCTGCATCACTAACCCCATCACAAAAAGGCTAACCCCCACCAAATGAGACCAAGGACTCTTCAAAAGACTGACCATTTTGAGTTATAATCTTAAATGGTTTATCTTAACTTAAATGTTATTGACAACTTTTGAAAAACATGTAATTCAATAACAGTTACTAATCAGAAGGTGGGTTTAATTACAAATGGGTTGCATCAAAATAAATTATTTTTGTAGTACATACTTTAACATTCATTCTGTTACCGCAGATCAATAAATACGATGGGACCAATAAGAGTGCAACACCATCAAAGTGATGTCTCCCAGGTTACGCTCGAATAGTCAATTTTGCTTAGGACGGTTGCTTATGGATTGAAATGACCACGAAAGTATGGAAATGACAGCAATGATAATCTCTTTATAATCTCCTTTAGCTGAGGATACACTGGACGATCCTCGATGAAAGGAAACGTGACACAAGATTTGGTCGTTCACGAAAACAACCGATCGTGACTGAGTATCATATAAGTTGCAGTGCTTATTAGCATTTTACAACTTATACCATAACTTGCCAAAGTGATTATAAATATGTTTTGAACTTCCAACATTATATTAAATCAAAAGGAAAGATATGAATGTTATGTTTATTACGGTAACATTATCAAATAAGGGCAACATTTAACAGTGTTTACTACGTTTTGTAGGGTTGACAGACACTACCTATATTTGCCTTCTTGAATCAGAAAAAGGGCTTCAACAGAATAGGATGTAATAAGTAAGACTACTTTGATTAATCTTAAAGAATTGCATTTTGTAAAACATTATTAAAAGGGTCACTAGTAATATGTAACCCCCTCTCAACACAGAGTACAGTACCTGGTTGTTGAGGATGGCCTCTACAGCCTTGCAGTCCCTCATGAACTGCTGGAAGCCCAGACCCTGGTCCAGGAAACCTTTCCGGTTGTCCCACATCTTCTGCAGCTCGACCCACCCTCGGTCCAGCCCGTTGAGCCTCTGCTCCAGCTGCTGGTACTGAGGATCGTCCTCCTGGCCCTGGGTGACCTGTGTCCCGGTGTCCCTCACTTGGTGATAGTCCTCCTCGTGGTTGTTGATGTCTTCTCGCACAGCGTCGTGAAGGCTGAGCTGCTCCTCGGCCTCCGGCAGCGTGGCGGGACTTTCCTCTGAAGCCACAGACTTCTGGGTCTTGAAAAGCCAGGACTGGAAGTCGTCCATGTCTTGGAGGAAGGTCTGTAACTTGCTGACCTCACCCAAAGAGTCCTCTCTGTCTTTCAGAGTCTTTCTCAGCGCGTCCCAGGCTGCGTCCAGCTCCCCTCTGCGGGCCAGGATGTCTCCAGCGCTCTCCGGGTGATCTTTAGCCAGCTGGTCGGCCTCGTTCCTCAGGAAGGTGAGCTTGTTTTCGATGGCAGCCAGATCTCTCTCCATGCCGAACAGCTTCCTCTGGATGGTCATGACGGCTGCCAGGTCGTTGCCCAGGTCCACCGTGGACTCGATCACCCGAGTCTTGTCTTTGATCCAGGACTCTGTCTCGTCACACTCCAGCCCGTAGTTGTTCAGACTAGCGGCAGAATCCACTTTCCTCTTCTTGTCCTCCACCATGGCCTTGAAGGCCTCCCACCTGAAAAACAGGTATTTAATGGGCCTTTGCACTTTAATCTGATTTTAGGGTATGTTTTAAACCCTGCCATGAGCCCTTCAAATACCCTCATGACAATTACAATCTAAATACAAATAATAACCTAAAAATATAATGTACATTTGTATTAATTTTAGGAAACGTGGCAAATCCCGTGGACGGACAGCTTAATTTACTGTAAAATCAAGAAAGTTAATAAAATAATGTAATTTTTTTATTATAATTGGAAACTTTTTGTTGAGTTGTAAAATGTACTGTAGAAAGTAAATATTATATTATATACTACTTCTTCAAGATAACTAAGGAATTCTATAAAATAAGCTGTTGCCAAGAAATAATCACATTGTATAAGAACCCTTTTTGTAATTCATATCAGGTGTGACATTGAAAGACTGCTTGGAAATGCTGATACAAAACTAAAAGACTATAAAATATATGAAAATATATTCAAAGCACCTCTTATTCAGTCGCATCTGACATTCCTTGACCTCTCTGGTGCGAGGGTGTCTGCTGTCCTCGAGCTGTTTCACGGCTTGATTCACGTCATCAACTCTCGACTGAACATTTGCCATATCTTGAGCAAGAATGCTCAACCTGAAAACGAGAACAATGTAGATTAGAATAAACAAAGTGCAATGCACAAACTATGATACCAGACATGAAAAACATATATGCTTTGTATTAGTTTTTGTCAACATTCATTTGGTAGAACTATTTTTTCCAGAATCAAATCAAATTAAGACATTCAGGAAATTATAATAAATGTTTTGTGTACCTATTCTGTACTACTTCCAGATCCTCCAGTTTCTTAGGCACTTCCAAACCCACCAACCACGTCTCCTTCTGCCCCATCCACAGCTCGCAGGCGTCTGTCTCACTGAAGATGGTGTACAGGGACATGGCTTCATCCAGCTTCTTCTGCCTCAGGTCGGCCAGAGACATGAGCTCCATGAACAGGTCCTTAATGTCCTTCAGGCGTCTCTGAATGTCCGGCGTGTTCTGCAGCTCCTCCGGCAGCGCGTTGGCCTGTTTGGACAGAGCATCTATGGTGGCTCCGTTCTTTATCGTCTCATTCTTCAGGTCCCTGTGCTTCTTCAGCAGCCTCTGGGTGGTGTACTCGTCGTGGCCCACGTCGTCACTGCTCATCTGCCTCTTGGCACCCAGCAGCCAGGCCTTGAGTTCATCTGCGTCTCCCTGAAACTGGAAGAACCTCTGGGTGTCCTGGAGGTTCTGTTTCCGGAACGCAGCCAGCTCCTCCAGCTGCTGCCACTGCCTCTTGATGTCGTCCATGCGTTCTTGGACCTTCGGGGAGCCGTAGTGCTCGGCCTCGATCATCTTCTGTCCTTCGGCCTGGACCTGGTCCAGGTTTGCACGGCGGGCCCCGAGCTCGTCCTCGAAGGCGCTGTGTTTGCTCTGCAGCACCAGCACACTCGTCAGGTCCTTGCCGTAATCCAGGGAGGAGAAGAGGTGCTCCTTCTCTCGGATCCAGCTCTCCAGCTCCGCCGTCTCCCACAGGAAGTTCCAGAAGAGGCGGGACTGCTCCAAGCGAGCCCTCCGCTGGGCCGCCAGCGCACAGAGCTCCTGGTAGCACAGGTCCAGGTGCTGCACCCTGTCCCGGATCACCTGAGGATCACACGGCTTGTAGCCTGGGGGGGAAATGAAAGTCAATATAAACATTACATATATTCAATATGTTATCTACTGAACCAATTTTAACCTTATATAAGTTTGTCAAACGTAGTAGCCTTTCTAAAATAAGAAAACATATATACTGATTGCACCTAATGTACTTTGAATGCAGGTGTTAAAAACATTATTTTATTGGATAACATGTAAGTACTTTTCAAACAGGATTCAAATCACTAATACATATATAATAATAATAATAATAATAATAATAATAATAATAATAATAATGATATGAGCATTGGTTGAAACGTTTTGATACCAGTGCCAGTATGACACCTGATTGTTTGCAATGAAATCAAAGCAATTTATGAACTTTGACAAAATGTATGTTAACAACAACATTCAAAGGATTTGATGATATATATTTTGTCTTACCAAATGCAAAAGAAAGATTTTTTCAGGTGCTGAATACTTAATATGTGTGCTGAAGAAGGTCTTTTTAGTGTCCTCATCTCTAAAAACAGTAGAAAGGGTCTGATGAGCCCCTGCACTTACTGTCTCCGTTGGCGAACTGAAGAGCCGCAGCGCCGGCCTTCTGCACTCGGTTTGCCTGCAGAGTGATGTCGTTCTCCAGCAGAGCGTGTTTCTGCAACAGGTCTTCCACTTCCAGCAGGTGTTTCCCAAAGTCAGGAGACAGAAGGCGGGCCTAGAGAGAGAAGGCAGACATCTGATCAGTTTGGAGTCTATAGAATACATGTCATTAGGTGATGATGATCATGATTACCTTCATGTCGTCCATCCAGCTGATGATGTACAGCATCTCCTGGAAGATCCTCTGCAGCATCAGGTTCTTCTCCAGACGCGCCCTGCGAGCCTTCAGCAGCTCCTGCAGGTAGTCCCACATGCGCAGGATGTTGTCTTTCCGCACGTCGATGCGTTTGGCGTCGTTGTACCTCCCAGACTCCAGCTCCTTGGAGATGTTCACCAGGACCTTAACACGCTCCTCATACGCAGCGATATCCGTCTCAATGGCATCGTGCTTCTTCTTCGCTGCCTCCACTGCTGGCAGGTCATAACCAAAGTTATCCTGAGGAGAGGAGAGGAGAGGGGCTCAGAGAACAAGAAACCTTGTGGTTTGTTAGATAAACCCTCGGATACATCTCTAAACTTCAAGATTAAAAAGTTGCAGGTACGTTGAGCTAATAATACTTTCCTCATGTAAAAGGGGAGTATTAATAATTTGCTGTGTTGCTACTTTTACTTTTAGGTGCTAGTTTTCAAATAAAAAAACTAAAGGTGACCTATCATGCAAAATGCACTTTTGTACGTCTTTTATTCATGAATATGTGTCCCCGGTGTTCCAGGGAACTCACCAAGTGTCAGAAAACACAACCCTCTCTATTTACCTCCATACCCAAATCTCTTAAAAAGGGGCTGCAACGGACCTGATACAGACTGATACAGATTTGAACACTTCTATGACGTCACAGAAGTGGCGCTACGGCTATTGGGCCAACTCCACTAATCAGGAGGAGACAGCCACGGACATTGCCGTTCAAAAGCGCTGGAGACGCTGTAGTACATATGCCAGGCCTGTAGATGGTGCTGTTCTCACAGAATCAGCCCATGCAAAGACAGTGTTAAACTGAGCGAAATGAGGAATGGCTAAAATGCATGATCTGTTTGGTATTTTGAAAAATGAAAAGTATAAATATGCCTTATATAGGTATGGTCCTACACTATATTATTCAAATATAGCATGATGGGTCCACTTTAAGTTTACATTTAATGCAGAGCATGCACGCCTGAGCTCTAATGAGTATCCTGTCTCATTAAACTTAATTCAAACTCAGCATTGTTTAGATCCATGTTGACTAGCTTGCTGTCTTCTTCTGCACTGCCTTTTCTGGCCCATTGCAGTGTCATTTGGTGCATTACTGCCAACTGTAGGTCAGTCTTATACTGTTAAACAACTGGCAGGACATATCAGGCATGTCCATCCTCCTCTGCGTGCACAAAGTAAGCAGATTTATGACACAGGTCTACCAGAGGTCAAAAACTACAAAAGAAACCTAAAAGTAAAGGATTAAAATACTTCTACAACAACATCAAAAATTATGTTCTTTAAATTCCTCTGACTAACTTTCTGCGGAAGAAAGTTCTTTTTTTTACTTGTCACCTTTTATTTGGTGCCATATCTCCTTTTTTTAAAGGCTGTCTGTTGAATCATCAATAGTCATGTGCATACAACCTGCTGTGTCATTCAATGAATGAAAATACTGTAAAACTCTGCACTCTTATACATGTACAGTCATGGTATATAATCAGATGGTCTAATTGAGATCTTCTTTAAGATTCCCCTCATAATAAATATCTTATAATAAGATTAAATGATACCATAGTGTAGTTTGTGGATGTGTTACCTGAGCCACCAGCCTCTGGTTCTCCAGCAGCCAGGTCTCCCTCATGGCCGCCTTCCTGTCGAATCTCCTGGCCTTCTGCTCCAGCTTCTCCTGTCGGATCAGCTCGTCTCTCAGGACGCGCTCCCGCTCGTGCTCCGCCCCCTCCAGACGCTCCCAGCCCTGCAGGCAGATCAGGAGAGGATGTTTGTTGATGTTTGTAGTTTAGGTGGTAAAAGTAACTTTATTTGTTAACTTTTATGAAATTCTTTGCTTGAGCTCCTTTTATCCCATCGATAAATATGTTAGAGGATCGGTCAGTCACAAAACAACTCCTGAAGGTGGTTGGTATTTCAGTTTTAAGTTCAACAATACTGTATGTTAATGTTTGATGATCCAATTGCATAAGAGGGCCGTAACTAAAGATGTTTTTAGTGTGGTTATTTTATTGGTCATTGCCTTAATTATTGTATTGTTTATAGCAGGCATCCTCAAAGTCCGGACTCCGGTCCGGATCCGGACCGAACGACAACTGTCTCTGGACTCTGAGCGAAATTATACTTTTCATATGTATTATCTGTATTATCTGTGTTATTTTTGAGACAACGCAACGAGTCAAAATTCTCCGTTGTGTACAAACAGCGCTCTATCTGTCTGTCTGTCTGTCTGTCTGTGTGTGTCTGTGTGTGTCTGTCAACGCATTGGTCCAATCACATTCAGCATCCCATCAGCGTTTTTTCCCCCCCACCAACAGTCTGCGAATCAGAGGCACAGTAGGGCGGGTCTTCACGGAATGCGGGTGGGAAAAATGTGTGTTTAAAAAAAAATAAGTCAGAGCGAGAGTTAACAGCTCATCTAGTTGCATCTGTACTGTAGCTAGCAGCCTAGTTTCACCTACCTGGGACCCCGGGGCGGCATGGCGTGGCAACTGCCACCCTAAAAATAGGCCTTGCCACCCCAGCTGCCACCCCAGTTGGCAGCTTTGTTTTGAAAGAAAAGTTGTGGCTCATCAGACATTTATGAGAGAACGTCTCTAATGTCCGAGTGCAAGTGAATGCAGCACAAGACACACGTCTTGTAACGCACGTCAACCCATGGCGCGAGCGTTGAAATATGATTGGCGGCGATTTCATTTGAACGGTACGGCGCAAAACGAGAAGCATTCGGACCATAGACTGATTCGGACCCAAGTACTGAAGGAATGAGTTATTTGCGGTCTACAATGACAGAGAAGAGACTGTCAAGTTTGGCTGTACTCAGCATTGAATCAAAACGCACTAAAGCTTTGGATCTTTGGAGGCGTTTTGCTGAACAAAATGGTAATCGCCGCATTCAGCTGTAATAGACATGATGCTCTGTTCACAGGATGAGCATACAAAACTGTTAAGATGATGACCTTACGTGTTTTTTCTTTGTGGGGGTCTTTCCCCCAAAAACTGTTCTAAGTCCTGAGAAAGTCAAATAAGACGGTGTGTAAAACTACACTGCCCAGTCAAAAAAAAGTGACCACTAGGCCAGTAGGTAAGGACTTTCCACTGGATAATAACTGAAGTATAAAATAATGCATGACTGAAGTGATGGAGACCATGTTTGAAGGCAAACAAAAAGAGGAAATAACAGGTCAAATAAAGCAAATCCCCCTCTCAGATTCCACAGCAACCAGAAGAACATACATACTGGCTGGTGATTTGATTAATCAGCTTTGTGATGGAATACAAAATGCACAGTGCATTTCCTTAGCTGTGGATGAGTCCACTGGCACCACTGACAATGCTCAGTTGCTGGTGTTTGTGAGTTTTTATGATGAGGCAAAGGGGGAGTTTGTTGAAGATGTGTTGGGCCTGACGAACCTCAGTGGACACACAAGGGGGCAAGACACTTATAAAGCAATGATGGGAATGCTGGATGAAAGAGGGTGCGGCTGCCTTTATTCATAACTGTGCAGCTCTGCGACTCTGAGGGATCAAGCACAGACGCAATAACAATGAAAACTGCTGCATACAGATTATTTTTGTTTTTGCAACCTCGTGTTAAGAATCTTGTTGCAATTTTTTTAAATGTTGAATGACCGTAATAATCGGACCTTTGTCTTATTAAAAACTTTTTTTTGGACCTTTAACATTTGTATTTGAGTACCCCTGGTTTATAGTGTGTTTGGTCTGTGAAATGTCAAGCTAATTGTAAAAAACGCCTGCTTCAAAGAGCCCATGTTTTTGTTTTTTTACAGTTTACTGAGTTGCAGTATAACGAGTATAATTCAATTCATTTGTGGTTTAATTGTTGCCTCTGAACTGGCATCTGCCGAGTGAATGCATTGTGACCCGTTGTGTATGCTTGGACTTCAAAACACTGACTTTATGCTGGTCAAAAGAGAGACACTCTTTATATGAAGTCATCTGGTTGGTTAGTCAATATGTTCATAATTAATAAGTTAATAAAATGTATCTTTCTGAAAAAAAGCTTTTGATTTATGTCTTATCATGTTGAATTTGATAATAAACTGAATATATTTAAGGTTGGTTGGCCAAAACAAGCTTTGTGAAGGCTATTTTTCCTGATATTCCATGGCCCAAATGATGCCTCACTTGATAGATAAATTAATAATAAGATTCATCAGATTAAGAAGACACATGATCCGTCTCACCCTGTTGATATCAGCCACCAGGGCTCCCTCTTTAGGCGTGTACACCCTCTGTTTGTTGGCTCTCATTCGACTCTGGATGGTGAACAGCAGAACCTCCAGGTTCCCCTTCTCCTGGAACCTGAAAGAGAACAAACACAATTTGAAGGAATTGGATTACACTGAATACGGAAATTACAATATGTATTCTAATATGAAATTATAGTTATTTTTAAGATCAATATATAGTTGATTTCCATTCATTTTAACTGTACATTTATGTTGGATTTTTATGTAGATAGAGGCCTTACCACAAACATATCAAACAAAAGAAAATATTAGATAATATACTAAATGTAAGCCTTAACCCCAGCCAGTGCGTTTAGGCAAAACTGCTAAAAAGGTGTTCCTCTGCTGTATCAGTTTGGTATTCCATGCGCTATGTGAAAAATATAAGAATTTATTAAAGAAAAGATCCGGTCAATTTTAAGTTTGGGTTTGATTTTTTATATGATTATTTCCAGCTTCTCAGAGGTTGTGTTGAAAATTGATGTTTTTAAGTTTGTTCTTGATTGCTATTGTTATGATATTTAATTAATTGTGCAGAATATCATAAAGGTGAGTTTTGCAGATTAAAGGACACTGGGAAAACAGAATGCATTGGGATTTAAACAGACCAGTGTGATGTAATGGGAAGGTGTGTTGGCTCCACTCACTTGGGCGGCTTCTCCACCGTGCGGTAGGTGTTGAAGGCCTGGAGCTGCTGCTGGACTCCCGTCAGAGAGTTGGCGAGTTTCCGGTTGTTCAGCACGATGATGGTCTGCTCGATCCACGTCAGCAGGTCTGAGGACAGCGTCTCGTATTTATCAATCGTCTTCTCTGTCTCGATGGCGTGATCCAGAACCTGAAGAAGGACATAAAAGCTCATCAGGGAACATACCAACATTAACAAATTCATCATAAGTGTGTCATCTTTCCATCCCACCTTTCCAACTCTCTTTCCCTCGACAGCGAGCTGCTTCATCTTGGAGAAGTAGTGGTAAAATGCAACGACGTACGTGATGATGGACTTTTCATCTGGGTTCTCTGTGAACACATCTACAAAACAAACGGCAGACGAGTCAGTCACAGCCAAGCCAGACACCATCTCTACTCCTGAGGTCTTTTTTTCCACCAGGCTTAAAGCTCATAAACAATAGCCTCCGTCAGTCACTCGCCTTCAGGGTCCAACAGTTTGTGCACACCAAGCTGCTGCTCTGCCACGTTGAAGGCGCTCTGGAGGTTGTGCGACGGGTTTGACCTTTTCAGTTTGTTAAAGTCCACCAAATCTGGCCTGAGAGAGAAATATGGAGAGAGTAAAAGAGGAACATGAGACAGGGAAGGAGCAGAATGAGGACGAGAGACACTGAGCAGACGGTTTCCTGAGTGTTTACATGTCAGAGCTGGTGAGAGTGGATTCAGCCATTCATCTCTCCTTACCGGTGTTTGTGTATGAGAGCGTTGAAGGCCATGCCGTCTTTCCAGCTGGTGGTGAAGTTTCTGATGTTGACATTGGGATATCTGTAAAACAACGGACAGGAGGCTTCATTAACTGGGACATAAGGGACATAGCTGAGAAGCTCCTGCTTTAAATCAACATCTGGGAACTGCTTTATAAACATGTGACAATATGAGGCTCATGTTTCTGCAGCTTCAGACCTGAGCAGACCAGTGGCACTTTGTAATCTGCTCAAAATATCACAAAATGTAGAGGAATGATCTTGAAATAGGACAAATCATGACACAGCGAAAAACCGTAAAGACATTTTGGGAAATTAGATTATTTGCTTTTTAAATGAGAAGGTCAAAACCTCTCTTATGTCTGTAGCGGGAAGATTTGTCTTTTTGCAATCTCATTTTCAACAATAAAAATGTGAATACTGAAAATAGGAAGTCATTTTATTTATAGAGGCTAAGTCCCTCCCCTTCCGGTGTGACTCATGGGGCCTTATTATGGAAAAAGTTTGTATTGAAGTCAATGGAGAGAGAAAGGTTATCTTTTGATCCCGTTTGAATTGTGCCACGAATTACACATATGATGTTTGTCAATCTTAAAAAATAATTTCCATGTCAAAAAAGTCACAGTTTGTCGTAAAACTGTTGAGATATAAGACTATGAAAAATACGCTATTAGAAAGACTACAAATCCCAGAGTCCCGGTCCCGCATGCTGGCTCTTACGGAACCGACTAACTCCCCTTGTGTGTATGTACGGCTCTCAACGTGCCCAGACTTGAAGTGATTTTCACCTCTTTTAATACTTTCCGCCTCATTCTGAAAGAAAGAAGTGAAATGTGCCAACGTGACGGCCGCCTTGGTGTGTGGTGCGAGACGAGAGATGTAGTTCTTTGAGCGGTTTCACACAAAAAATGTCACTATTTTACGACACATTTCTTTTTGTTTGACTTGTAAAATGATCTTTTAAATTGACAAACATATTATGTGTAATTCGTTGCAGAATTCAAACGGGATCAAAAGATAATCTTTCTCTCTCCATTGACTTCAATGCAAACTTTTCAGAAATAAGGTCCCATAGAACACTTTTCAGGATACTCAGAGGTGCTTTATATAACAAATTAAATATATAAAAAATAACCTAGAAATCAAAACAATATATGTGTGGAGTTACACAGGACGTAGAATAAAATATTAAAAGTTTTAAAAAATGTTTCGAGTTTGAAGACACGTGAAACAATTTTCTAACCACAAAAAGATTTACAGATGTTCGGATTAATGGATTTCCAAACTAATTCCCAAAAGATATTAACAACAGCTTAGCGATGGTAAAGTTTAAACATCCCACTTACTCCTTCGTCTTCATCTGACACCACAGAAGAAGAGCGTCCTTGGCTGAGCGCGTCTCCTTCTGGTCCGCCTGGCCCGTTTCCACAACAATGTCCTGGATCTGATTAAAAACAACACACACAGCTGCATGATAAATAATGAAACGTAACTAATGACTGCGAGCTTCGCGATCAAACAAGAACAATGCACAGCAGAGAACAAACCCTCAGTGGTAGCAACATGTCGCTAATAGGATGGGAAACATTTTGGCACAAAAAAACTTGGAAATACATAATTTATTACAGCTCACAGAGATACTAGGAGGTTTTTGTTTGTGTACAATCTCATGAGGTATATCATCGGTGTTATTAGCCATTTATATTCTGTTAATAGAAGGATGGTTCGTCATTATTGAAGTCCCTATTTCCTCACACAGTGGGCCAGTAATTAGAGCATTGGCTGATCTGACAGACCCTGAGAGACGACTAAATTTAGCCAGCTTTGGTCCTCCGTGGTTTATACAGACTGAAAAGATACTGCAGGACTGAGTGTTTCATTTTGTTTGAAAAAAGCCTGAATACTGCAGGAGGCCATATTGTTTGAAGTAACATGTCTAAAAATAACAGTGTTGCTGTCAAATTAAAAATAAATAGCCTATATGCCCTTCCAGGAAGTTAAAATAGTCAAACAGACGTGTTCTGATGTTTCGATGTGCTTCTTATAATTCTTCTTATAATGTTTTGAACCTGAATTCGAGTAAAGAGACAAAAACATCCCGAGGCTGCACGATGCTTCTGTGCTGCACGCCCAAATAACACTAATCAGTTCTTTAGAGACTTGTCTATAAAACAGCAAGTTGTAACCTAAAGGCAAATACATGTTATTTACATAACTATCTACTGTATGTTTCCATAGTAAAGTGAGACCAGAACTGACATGGTAACACAGATTAATAATTAGAAGAACGTTGAACCAGATTGTAACTGAGGTAAAGAAAATAATTATTTGGTCTCTATTTCTAAAGCGTAACATGTTTGGGCAAACATGTGTTGGAAAGAAAATATCCTGTCTTTCCTCGAGTCAATATTTCTTGATACAAATAGGTTCCTTCTGCAAGGTAAGTTGGCAAATGTAGTTTTATTTGGCTTGTGCAGTAACAAACTATGTATTGACTCCTAATCTATTGACTCATACTTACCTAATATGTGCATATAGACAACAATACCCATAAGGCACATTCACACTAAGTACTTTTCCCAATAGTCCCCGGCCGGAAGTCCCTGGAGTTGGGGACTGGCTTCAGTAGAAGCTGCTGGGATTGGGAGTCTTCCCAGCAGCTTTTACTGAGACCTTCCAAGTAAATCGCCAGAAGCGACAGGGGACATTACAGGGACATTCTCCCTGGAGTAACTAAGGACTAAGTGCCTTACTCAAGGGCACACTAGTGGTGGTGTTCCAGGCGGGATTTGAACTCACAACCTTCCGAACTTCAGCCCACCTCACTATCAATTAGACCACCACTATCCCTTTTGTGTTGCCATACACGCACTGGACATTAGCATTATTAGCATTAGCGCTGCTAATGCTAATAATGCTAATGTGAGCAAATAAAATGGCGGCTTCACAAAAACTTTTCAGAGTTTGGTTTGCAATTCGCCCAGCCAATCAGAAATTGAAACTTTTTTCTCACCAAGAAAGTCCCACCTCTCTAGCAGGGACTAAAAAGGGGTGAAAAGATTCGCAAAAAAAAGTTCTAGTTCCAGATCTTTTTGGTGTGAACGCAAAATCCCACGAACATTCGGAACTATTCCTGGGAAAAGTACTCCGGTGTGAAAGCGCCTATAGACTTACAGTATCTGTATGTTATCGGAAATATTGCTTTACTATAACACACAACCTGAAATCAATGCACTTCATTTTATGATATGACTCAACATTACACACACGTGTCATGCAGTGTTTTTAAATCAGCAAAAAGTATAAAAATGTGATATATGATAAATGTGAGCACTCAGCGTGGCCGATGTCTCATTTTACCTGGAAGCGAAGGATGATGGTCCAGATGAGGCCGAGGATGAGGCGATGGTTGCCGTCGACGATGTCGTGGGAGCCCATGTTCTCCAGGTGGACCCTCTGCTCTTTGAGGAACTGCAGAGCCTTGTCCACGTTCTCCAGGCAGTGGATACGCATCCGGCCCTTAGTGGGTTTTGGCTATAGACAAAAAAATAAACAGAGTTAGAGAAAGAGCGTTAAAAAGCGACAGAGAGATAATGCAAAGGGTTAAAAGGAGAGACAAGTATGAAAAGGTAACGAGGGAGCTTCTTACCAGCCGTTCCCCGGACAGCACCTCCAGCAGTTTGATGAGCATGCGTCCGTCTCGCAGGTCCAGGTAGAGGTCAGAGATTCGACAGCCGACCCGGGACAGGATGGAGTTGACCCATTTAGTGAAGGTCTTCTTCTGAACCGCCTCGCGCTCATCTGACAGGAAAGCAAAGTTGAAGAGAGAACATGAGCTGCATGAATAATGAAATAACTTCACATCTAAGAAGCAGCACCACTTCAGATGGCGGAGATGAAGTCCTGCCAAAGGGCTCTTCTGATGAAGTAGAATCTGCTCTGAACACAGCCAAGTCGTACTGCTTTAATTAATCTCAAGTGCAGAGTTAAGCTTTGTGTTTATGAATGTTACTGAGAAAATGCAGCCTGGGCTAACTCAGTTATGTATTTTGGCTAGTCAGCTTTGTCTGCAGCAAAACATGACATCATCATTTTCTACCAGCCTATTAGATCAAAAATATAGTTTACATAACCAAGGACCAAGAGTGAGACAATGGGCCCTGGACATTTAAACGCAGGAGCAGAAATAGACCGACGACTGACTTTTATTTCTGTGACTGCAGCGTACAATAAAAAACAGATCAGTTTCCAAACGTAATCACATTGTTTCAACAAAATAACATTTATATTAGAGCAAAAAACAAGATGTGAGGGAGAGACTTGAGAGGATGTAGAATGCAAATCAATGCGGTTCGCCATTCATTTACCAATGTGTCATTTGTGTCAGTTCAACAACGTATTCAATATAGACATATAGACCCAGGAATGTAACAGCAACATGAGAGAGGAACATACAAGGGCAAGACAAAAGGAAAGAAAAATAAAAACAGGAAAAACCAGGTGGAAATAAATTAAAGCTTGGGGATGGGAACATATCACACCGCAAAGGGCGTTAAATATTTGAGTTTCATTACGTTTTAAGAGTTAAATGAGAGAGGAAAGAGTAATCTTTTAAATAACATACATTTTATTTAGAACATAACTATGTATTCTTGTATTAACAGGGGTTCAGATAGTTACCAGCAACTTGTGAGCATAAATGTATTTAGTTTGCGCCACAGCAGATCAACACTGACACACTGGCTTCAACACACTTCACAGTATTATAGGAATCATCCATTAAAGAACACATGAGATGTAACCTGTATTTTCATATCTTCAGGTACTGTAGCCTCAGTATGCTGTGCAGCTGTTATACTATATAAAGAAATACATTATTTAAAAATCTTCTATTGGATTGGCAGGTCAATATTAAAAGACCCTGATAGAATTGGGAATAGAGAAATGTTAACATTCTCCTAGGACCTATTGAATAATCCATCAATGTCCCAAACTAAAACTTCAATTAAAGTCAATTAAACCTCGTCACACTGCGGCCTGCTGGCAAAGGCAGATTTAATGTTACACTTGGGTCATTGTGGGTAGAAGTTCAAATGAGGCCACTTTCAAATATCTGGTCCAAAACAGATGTATTTTTAAGTGATTGTAATTTTAATGAGAACAATACATCAATAAATGCCACTAAAATAGTGAAAGATAACAAATGATGTACTTATTTTAATGTTAAAAGATGCTATGAAGTTTAAAATATGAAACAATGGGACAGCTCTAACGGATATATACCGGAGGGAGTCATTCACTTTGATAATAATATGAAGGTTTTAATATTATACATCTACAATTGTTGTTATGTACTAATGACCTCATAAAATGCTTTTTGGTTACCTACCCGTTTTCTTAGTGTCTAATGTTACATATTCCTTATTATCAAAAAAGGCAATCAAATGTTAAATTATTAAACTTCTCATTATGAGTGAGTCCTACTTTATGATAATGTGCATTTAACTTCCTTTCTTTTTGATTTTAGCTCCTATCAAATGTACTAAAACGTTATATTATTAATGCAAAATTGCTGAATTGAAATGTTAATGTTCTAAATAATTGGAGCGGGGGAGGGGAGTTATTTCTGACTCCTGCTCAAACATCTTAAAATACTTTCGAGTGTGATTTTTTTCCTTGCATGACGGCAGCTCCAGTTCTCCTGTCGATGTTGCAAATGGTGCAGCTGTGAAAAAACATTTTAGACTTGATTTAACAAAAAGGTATTATCGCATGGTATCTTACAAATTTGGTAATAAACCTCAAATAAATACACCTCAAGGAAAAGATTGAATTTAACCATCTATGTCTTCTCATCCTGTTTGCTGAGTCAAAGTACTTCTGCATAATAACATCACATACATAAAAAGTAAACTAGGTTACTGCAGTGTTAAGTGTAGGTGTACAGTATGCTGAGATTCCTTGACTGAAATGCTGTCTGAAAACTCAGGCTCGACAGGGCGGAGAGAAGCAGAGATCTGGTGTCAGACTTGGACAGGTTTTGGGAAGATGAGCTGTGCCCACGCTGTGACACATCTTCCTCACACTTAAAAATCATATCTCAGTGCATGGCAGATATGCCTCCTACTCAGCAGCTAAAATAAAACCAATCTTTCTGGGACCGTATGTTAGCATATCTCACCCGCACCAAGCCATGGCAACATATCACCCCCACCCTCATCCACCTACACTGGCTGCCGGTCGGACCTCCTCCATCCCTGCACCCCTTCTCGGAGTCTGCGGTCCTCAGATACGGGCCTGCTCTCCATCCCCCACTCTCGCCTCCGAACTGTTGGTGACAGGGCGTTCAGTGTTGCGGCCCCCACCCTCTGGAATGCACTTCCTGCCCAGATCCGTAATGCTGCTTCCCTGGACATCTTAAAAACACACCTGTTCACCCTGGCCTTCGGGCCCTAGCCCTTTCTTGGTCCCCCGGCTTCCTTTATTTTTTGTTTGCCCTTTGATTGTCTGTTTGTTTTGTTTGTCCACCATGTACAGCGACCTTGGGTCCCTTGAAAGGCGCTATAAATATCATTTATTATTATTATATGTGACCCGATGTCCTCCTCTCTGTTGATACTATTTGTGGACACACTTAATGTGAAGGGGAACGGGGGAGTTGTGAGTGGGTGTGTGCTTGAATCTGCATTTAGTATGCACAGAAAGTGTCTGCATTTTAACCTTCACTTGTTAATCACAGAATATTAAGCAGAATGGAAAGTGTGTCCAGAATATGTAGATTTATACATGCTACTGTTTTTGGTCCTGGATATTAAAGCGATTAGTTGATTGACAGAAAAAGGCTTTTATTCATATTTGAAGATATCACTTGAAAACATCGGCATTGTTTTTTACTATTTCTGACATTTAGTTCGCCAAATAAATTGTGAAAAATAATCATCATAGTGGCAGCCCTAGTAGATGTTTTATTTTTTAATTGAAGCTCTTAGAAGAGGTTTTTTTTTTAATAATCTGGAGCAAGGAGGACAAGACAACCTTACTAGTTATCTTGATTGTACCCACAGCTCCCAGCAGACACACACACACACACACACACACACACACACACACACACACACACACACACACACACACACACACACACACACACACACACACACACACACACACACACACACACACACACACACACACACACACACACACACACACACACACACCTTTAAGTCTATCAGGTCAACCACCGGTGAGACATTGCTCTCTCATTCTTGTCATGCTGCAACATTTGGCCAATTCCCCTCGGTCTGGCAGATACAGTTTGCCCTATTTATTCCTCAACCCAAATATGACTCCAAACTATGGAGTGCAAAGGAGTGCATCCTTAATGACTCGTGTAATAAATGATTCAGACCCCGAGGCGGTGGAGAACAAGCGAGGAACAAGAGGAGGAAGAGAAGAAGAGGGAGAAAGGAAGGAACTGATGGCAGAGAGAGGGGGTTAAAGATTTCTGTTTAAAGGTTAAAGCGAAGATAGCAAAACAGAGTATGAGAAGAGGAGAGACTGGAGCAAAGGTGAAGAAGATGAGGAAGAGAGAAAAGAGGCCAAGACAGATCAGACAGGAAGTAATGGAGAGCAGGACTGAGATGCAGGCTTTCAGGTTTAATGTGCAGAGACCCAACAGGAAAACAGAACAAGATACATTACATACAGTTTCTAAAAATGACCTACAGTAGTAAGCACCGACTAAAAGAGGCTGCTACACTCTCAGCATCAGTAAAGAGAGGAAATCAGGGTTTATTATATGTAAAGCACATGGTGCAGCAGAGAGCAGTAAATAAATCATGCTTTTTCTGCTCCCCTCAGAAGAACAACAGCACGCTACGTCGTCACGGGTTACCACGGCATCAAAAAGTAATGGCAATTAAAACATGCACATAACTGAAAGCTCCAACAGGAATGTCAGTGTAGATTTAGCACGGACAAAAAGATCCAACAAGATATGCACTGAAACCTGTGACAGATTCTTCCTGAAGTATTTGGGGTGCTGCCGGCAGAGGACTTACAGTGGAGGCAGAAAAAGAGGACAATTACAAGCTCAACCCAGCAAAACGTGCACGTGGTTCTCCTGTATCGTCTCACAAGAAGAGACCTTGAGAGGAGACAGTGATGCTCCCGGGCTTTTAGGAAGCATTGGATAATGGAGGGGGGGGGGGGAGGAGGAGGTTTGTTTTCTGCGTGCATCCCGCTGAGCCGTCTCCAGATGTGAAGTTCAACAAACTCAATGTGACATCAGCTCTCTGTGTCTGCGCTCAAAAGCCTTAAGTCTGCAGTATATGGTCTGAACTCAAACTTTGGTGGGCAGAAAATTATGTAAACTACGAGTGAAATAATATTTAATACCACTCGAGATGTTATTATTGGTATATCAAGATCTTCAAGCTTCGTTCAGTTCAGTTAACGTGTTTGGGTTCAATAACACGCAGTAGATTATTCTACTTCCTTAATCATCAGATTCATATTGTAAACCATGTTTGAAGTATTTGTTTGTTGATATTGAATTATTTTTTGAGTATAAAGGTTTCTCAATTGAATTGCCTGAAAATGTTCAATGAATATATGTTAAATACTGTATATAACTTTTGTGGTATAAAATGCTCTCCTGAACCCATTGAATTTCCTTTCTTTATGAAGAGACTTTCTATAAAGACATCAACATAAAGAAACCTGACTGATGACAAGTCAAATGGAACAACAAGCAGCAGTTGGTAGAAAAGTAGAAAACGATTTTAAAGTCAGAAAAACTAACCCAGTAATGCGTGTTAAAGATCAATAAATATATCTATATGAAGTGTTCGTATCAAACTTGGAGTACAACCAGTCCTTATGTATTACTATTATTATTAGATTGAAATGAAAGCCACACTTTTTCTAAACTTTTTGCAGTTGAACTGAAGCTGTAAAGGAGGCTTGTCTTTTTAACACTTTCACTTCAGGTACTGTTCATAAATACAAAAGCAGTATTAATAGTTCATACAAGGCTTGACCACAACTTTACTGTATTTTTAATGTTTCAGTTGTACTTTGTGGTGGTGTAACAGAAGTCTTTTAACATGAATTAAATATTTCTGAACAAGTGTAGCAGTAACTTTTCTGACAGTTTTCCATCACATTGCACTCCTCAACGATTATTTCCAACTTCCCGGCTTCCTCATCCTCCTGCATATCAGTGCCAACCTTACTAAACATTTCTCTGTTTCACATGCCTTCACTGTGTAATCTCTTCTCCACTCTTTGACTCCTGTAAAGGCCCAATCACTTATTTATGCTGATGGGTTTTCCCTGTATACAGGCTGATACGTCTTTTCCCACAGTCAGCTCTTACTGGATGTGGACCAGTGCAGCCACGGGCCTGAGTCACGGCCCCGCCAGCGCTACCTGTCCAACAGCCATGACATTAAAATGTGTTCTTGTAAGAGGCCTGCCCAGCAGTTAAGTTGAAACATCTTATTTGCACGCTTCCTTTTAACGAGATGGATTACCTCCGCTTTTTAAATGGACATTCAGCAGAAGCCAAACATTAGATTACAAACATTGGAGGCTGTCAAGGTTTCTCGATGTTGTAAAGAACAAAGCAAATACAAGTGTTGTGACTCCACTAATGTCTGTTTTAAAAGAGAACTATTGCAAATATGAAAATAAGTTGTGTAAAGCATTGTGTGGCATCAAATGGAGCCTTGCTTACAAACTGCCTCAAGTCATATCACTTTAGGAAGTGACAGGTGGGGAGAAAGTGTGAAGTGAGTTCTACAAGTTTGAAAATAAAAAACGCTTGAGGCTAGCATTTTTAGCATGTAGCATGTACACTATACTACATTAGCCGCTATTAGCATAACACAACAAATTCAAGGAGCAGACTGTCAACAAAAACGTTGAATTATTGGTATTCTAGGCGGCAGGTCTTGATAAAAAATGCAATATCTGTTTAGAGCGATGTTGGATTAAAGGAGTAAAAGCTACATTCAGAACATTCTGAGGGTAAAACTCATTAAGAGATTGTCTTTTCAAACGGTAAGTTATAGTGGACGAACCGCTGAAGGGTAAATGTGTCATACTTGAAGGAAAAAGGCAAAAATATCAAAGGTCAGAGGTCAACATCTCACAAAAAAACATGAAAGGACCTGAAAAAAACGAATTTACTGCAAGCATGGCAGAAATACTCTTCAACACTGAGTATGTCAAATTCCAAGAAAGACAAACGGAAATGGACGAATGGTTGAAATCAATAAATGCAAAGCGCTCTTTTTCAATGTAATACTTGTTATTGTTTTTCTGTCTAACCTCATTCTGCGGGCTTGACCAGATCTCCCTAATAACAGGTAAATAAAAAGTCAAAAGAATCCCATGAAATGCAGTTAGTGGATCGATACACTTGGCTACGCACAACCACTCTAATTTGGGAAAGCTTTGGAAGTTTGCTGCTTCACGTAACAGTTGACTCTGCAGTCTCTACACAATCAGTCTATACTTTAAATCTAGCAGAGGAAGAAAAAAAAAAGCATGTTTCCTTCTCTGTTCCTGCAACGTCTCCTCAATTTTCCTGCTCTCACTAATGCACTCCTGTCATCAGGGGGTTGGATAGCATAGTGCAAGCGAACAACAATCCACAGTGACGGCAACCCTCTCTCTTAAAACCTTAATAACTCGGGGAGGAAGAAGTAAAACCAGCAGAGTAATTGATTATTTTTTAACACCGCCTACGCCTTCATACAGCAGGATAAAAGGAGGTACAGAAAAACACTTATGCTTTGTTCTTGGGAACAGTTTGTGAAAGGTTAAGGCCATATGGAGAACAGGCGACAAGCTCAAATATTGTTATTATAATGAAAATGGAGCTCACAAGGGAGCACATAACAATACCTTTGGAGGGCAACACATCACAACCTTTTTAGGAGTTTGCTCATGAATTATTCAAAGCCAAGTCAGTGAACAATTGGGGCAGAGCCACAGCTTCCTGAAAAATAAATAAATTACCACCCCTATACGTTCAATGAAGGGGCCGCCGCTTCAGAGGCTCACACTTTTCACCGTTCTCAAAACAGGATCACAAACTCACCTCAGACCCCCCTGTGATCCCGTCCCACAAACACAAGTTGAGGGGCGTTATTGGAAAAGTGCTATATCTCTCTATCCCATCAGTCAAGGCAGGAGAACATGGACACACACACACACACACACACACACACACACACACACACACACACACACATGGACAAACACACACACACACACACACACACACACACACACACACACACACACACACACACACACACACACACACACACACACACACACACACACACACACACACACACACACACACACACACACACACACACACACACACACACACACACACACACACACACACACACACACACACACACACACACACACATCTCCTCCATCAGGACCCTGTTACCTTGCAGCTGCCTGAAGCGACCATCCAGGATGGAGTTGAAGCAGATGTTGGAGGTGCTGTAACTCAGCCGGCGCGCCCGCTTCATACTTTTGGCCGAGGAGGATGAGAGGAGGGCGGGGGGGTGGTGGGGGTGAGAGGCCCGCTGACGTCTGGGGGTGCAGGAGGAGGATGAGGAAGAGGACGAGGAGAAGGTGGGGGGTCCCGCTGGAGCCACGGAGAGCGGGACATGCGGGACTGTGCCGTTCCTCTCCAGTTTGTTGGGGTCGGGGTCCTGCTGCTTCCTGCTGATGCTGCTGCCCCCCCTGGAGGTCTTCCTGCTCTCAGCTCTCTGGGCCCGGTGGACCGGGGGGGTGCTCCTGCTCCGGCTGATGCTCATGCCGACCCGGACAGGGGGCTCCTTCTCCATTAGGGTGTAGGGCCGGCTGGCAGCCTCCTTAGTGCCCCCAGTGCTGCTGGTCCGAGGGGTGGGGGTCTCCCTGCTGCTGGCCTTCAGGCTGATGTTGACCTCTCTGAGCCGGGGTTGGCTTAAAGGGGTGGCACGCAGCAGGCAGGGGCTGCTCATCTTGACCCCGAAACGATAACAACAACAGCGCCTGGAGCCGGTAGAGGAGCTTGGCACTCCACGTCTCTCCTCTTCTCTGTCTCTTGGCTCTCTGTCCTCCTTTCCAGATCCCTCTCGTGTTCACTCCCTCCCTCCCTCCCTCCTTCCTTCTTCTTTCTTTCTTCCTCACTCTCTCCTCACTGCTGCCGTGATGATGCCGTGCCTCCACTCGCAGACGGCACGGGGGCTCAGCCAGCTTTCGGTTTAGACTGGTTTCTCTAGCCCCATCCATGCATACGATATGTTTTCAATACGTCCACGTGCGAGCAAGACTCCCTCCCTCAGCCCAGCACTCCCACACAGTCGGTGCATCACTGAATGTGGAGTGTATCTCCTGAGCCAATAATCCAACATCAAACTGTCCACCTCTTAGGAACGCACCTTCTTTTACATGTATGTTAGGAGCAGTGTAAATGACCGGGTATTCGATGCGTTACGTATGTGCTTTGCAAACTGAGTTCACAAGCTGTAAATCAGCAGCGGGAGTCATTCACAGCCTCTTTCATCTCCTGCCTCTCTCACGACTTCCCTCCCTTCTTCTACCACTCTCTCTTTCTCATTCTCTCTCTCTGACAGGAAACACTGATTGCATTACAGAAACATCAGTGCAGCAGCACTCAATATCACAAACACCCACACAGAAGCCTTCACCGCTTAAAGAGACAGAAAGAGACAGAACCAAAAGTGGTGAGAGCGCTTCCCGATAAACGTTCTGGACACAACTCTTAACATGTTGGCCACGCAGGAGATCGGCTGGAAATCAAAGCTCAATACTTTAATTCGTCTTCACAGACTTTAATGTCTGCGTAGAATCGTGTACTGGTATCAAATCAGACAGTCCTTGAACTTCCTGTTAAGTAAATGCTTAAATTGTATTGAGTCTTAAATGAATAATATCTATGACCAGCCATTTTTCAGCAATAGTCATTTATTGTAATTGCAATCTGTAATTCCTACCTCAAATAAATCAAGCACTCTCACATAAAGGTATAAACCATTTACAGTGGGAAACGGCTCTTCTCTCTGGGGGAGAACTTCCCCCTCCTCCTTTGAAGAAATGAACACAGGAACAAAGAGAAAGGCACTTGGAGAGCGGAGACATAGCAAAACCCAAAGGTGCATTCGTGTTCCCCTTCAGATGGGCCCAGTTCTCGAAATGGGAAGTCCTTCCTCCTACTTTGATATGAAGTGTTTTGGATTTGGGGTCATCTAGCATTACTTAACTTAATACCCCTCTGCTCACCTCTGCCTTTACAAGAATGTGATGTCAATTGTGTTACGCAGTGAGACAATGTCTGGCAGAGCAGCTGAGATGATGCAAATCTGCCTGAAAAAGTGTAATTTCTACAGGAGTCCCAAGTGATTGACAGGAAACAATGCATTCACATGAACACAACGCTCCAGCTAGTGTATACAGCGTTCATGTAAGTGGAAGACAACCTAATAAGAAACAAAGTTCAAGTACTACAGTGCCTTTGAGCAAAGACTAATTTCCTCTCCACAAAGGTCATTTTTTCTGCCCGGAGTGGTCAATACACTCTGGGACCTGATCTATTAAAACATGCAGAGGACCACAGGAACAATCTAATCAAACCGCTCTGAAATCTTGAAACACAACGATTTGATCATGAAAAAAGTTCCTTGTGAACAAACAAATATTTCAAAACAACTTGTCAATGCAGTTTTTCATTTTCAAAAGAGTATGGGTAAATATCTACAACAGCTGGTCACTGTTGTAGATATTTACTGTGACACGTTTCCATGTTTTAATGTTCAAAAAGCTCTTTATTTGTATCATACTGCCTTTACTGCAGCACCTCTTTTCACCCTCTGTCTGAAACCAGAATCTGATGCTCTGATTGGTTAGCTGGCCGGCTCTGTTGTGATTGGTAAACCACTTAAAGATGTCCCGCCCAACATTACATACTGTGTTCTGGAGCACAAGCCAATAAAAGTGCATGTGTTACGTAGTGATGTCACTCTGTTACTGAAGTAAACAAAGGAGTCCAATGGAGGCGTTTCAGGCATTGGGGGGGGGGGGGGGGGGGGGGGGGGGGATTAAGCATACAGACCATTCACATGCACAAAAACCTGGAAATGGAAAACACCAAAAAGCTTAATAGGACGTCTGTAAGGATTTTAAATTAAAATAAAAAGTTTGCAAAATGTTACCTTTGTTATGCAACGTTCTTAAACGGCTAAGAGTATTTGCTAAATCCAAAACAGTGTTTGTAAAGTTAACATTTCCTAAAGTTAGGCAATTATAAAACTTTGCTTTTTGGTGTCAGTATCGAAACCCAGCTATCATATCCACGCTAGTTTCAGAAGATACCTTAAGATTCCCAGTGTTACCCATAATTCCCTTCTCCACAGAGCTGAACTTGTGTTTCTCCACCTTGCTGCTGACCTCTCTTGTGTCTTTACGGAAACAACCACGGTGTGGCCCTCTGTTCTTCCCCCGCAGAAATGCTGCTATTTAAAAAACCCAAGACCCACAGCTGGAGACCCTGCTCACTAGCTTAGCCCCGAAATGCCAGAGATCTGTGCTATGGGAGGAAGATATGCAGGGCAGCTGTCCAACTCGCTCAGACGGTGGCCATTCTGGGAATGTGCAAGCGATCACAGTTACTTGTGGAGGGTCAGGGCTCAGCTGCTGGAGGTTTGTGACACCACGAGTAACATGTACACACACAACAACCCTGCAGAATGTGAGAGCTTTGAAACTAAATCAAGGGTCACCTGAAGTGTGCATTTTTTTTTACCAAAACTAAGGTCAGTTACACATTCAAGTACGTTCAAACCCCCAATAGTTACACTGAATATAGCTCACCGTCTCTAAAAAGACTGTCATCTCAAAAATGTGTCACCCAAATGCCTGAGAAAGGACACAGCCTGTTTACTATGCACACACTCACCTGCGAGGGCCTTGATGCGCGAGCGCTCAAACAGCCGCGCCGAGCAGTTGTCATTGTCGATTTCCTCGTCGGTGATGTCGAAGCGGGTGTTGATGCGGCTGTACTGCTGCGAGATCTCCGCATTGTCAAAGTCTGTGGTGGAAGTCATGGCGGTGGCCAGCTTGGCGAGCGGCTGAGGGGACGGCCAGCGGTGTCCTCAGGTGTGCGGGGGGGGGGGGGGGGGGGGGGGCGATGAGTGCAGAGGACGAAATGACAGGATGGTTGTGGAATACTGGAGGTAGTCTGAAACAGAGGTGAAAGACAGACAGTAAAGGTGTTGTTTTGATTTATTATAATACCTGGTGTTCAAAACATACGAGACTAGAAATGAGATGGCTGAAGGGAGTCACTTTTTTTTTTTATAAGAAAAATAATGTTAGGCACAATGCTTAATCTAACTTGTGGAGGTTTGATGAAATGGATGATTAGCCATCTGGGCCATACAAATAACAATTAATGACCGACTCACTGACTGCAACTAACATTGACAACACATTGATGTATGTATGGTGTATTTCTTGATCCATCGTTAATCTTTTTGAGTATGAAATAGCTTGTTATAATTGCACACGGGGTAAGGTGACATCTAATTGTAATGTTTTGTCTGACGAGCATCATAAGGTATATAATCCTCAGATCTGAGAGGATGAAACATATAAATATAATAAGATGATCAAATAAGTCCCTCTTTTGTTTCTAGTGATCGACTAATTGCTTATCCTTGCTCTAAATGACAATCCATTGCAATTGTACATCATTCGAGTTTTATTACATTCATTTTCTGACACTTGACCCACATGGCAGCATGAGGCCTTTAACCTCTACTCTGTGGTTATCCCAGTTGGGTTGTGCTGTAAAAGCCGGTGTAAAAAGTGGAAGAAAATGCATTTGAAAACATTGTTATGAACATTTGTCACAGTTTTAAAGACCAACCAATTACCAAGAAACAATAAGCAGATTTATTGATAATGAAAATATGTATTTGTCCCAAATCTAGGGACAACACAGGGTCAAGCTTTCTCTGTAAGCTTCACCATCTCACTGCAGTTTGGTTTTTATGTTGGTGTAGAGTTTTAATTTATCAGCCCCATTGGGAAAGGGGTTGTAGCCTACTTTACCTGGCATGAGATTTGAATACATCTGTGTGATCTCAGATGTGGTTTATGTATATTTGTTTTACACCTAAATCTCGCCTGTAGCTTTCAAACGTTCCCTCTAAGCCCCTGTGCCCCTCACAATCTCCATTTTGTGTGTGTAACTGTGCTCAACTGTCACTGCAGTGTGTGTGCTCTTTGTGTGTGTGATGGCGGGTTGAAGGGTAGTAGCTCAGATAGCTCTCTCTATCTGAGTGCAGCATAGCTCTCTTATCATGACACACAGAGGGGGGGGGGGGGGGGGGCAACCCCTCTGTACTGCAGAACACGACGAAAACGTCTTCTTTTGAATGATGCTGCTCACGTAGTTTGAACTGTAAGCGAGTGTGTGTTTGGGGCGTTTACGTTGGTGTGTTCTTTTTCTGAGAATAAGCACGGGATGCCAAATGAGGCGGGAAATACAATTTGCATTGGTACTGAAGTGAAAATAAATAGAGAATGAACACGACATGTTTTAAAAAAATATTTCAGATATTTAAGTGATGACATTAATATTATAATTAGACTACCACACAAAGCCTTTGGTCCAGTCAGCTGCTAATGAAAGTATGTCCTTATCATCATATATTATTTTTCTTTCCCCAACATTTTTGTAACTGCTGTTATTATTGGGATTTCAGATTTTACTGTTAGTATAATTGATTTGTATCTCTTATTTTGCTTTAATTGTCTGTATCTCATTATCTGCATACTCGGCACCCTGGTCTATTTGTCACACGTAAAATCAAATAAAAAAGTAGAAATAACACTTTAAGTAGAAATAAGGAAAATATTTAACCTTTATTCTACTTAATATTTATGATTTTACAGCAGGAGAAAGCAATATTTATAGAATAGTGGAATACTAAGCAGGAAATGGAAATAATTGACTAAGGTACAAGGGACTCCAAATTGTACGTGAGTGCAGTACTTGAGATAAATGCCGTTAATTTCCGTCCCTGCTGATATGGCTTCACTACAGAGGTCTGTTCAGAGAAGAGGCCCTCAGAGAAGAAGCACAATGATGGCAGCCTGCAGGTCTCCCTCCTCCTGCTGCTCAGTATCAGTCCTGTGCAGAGGGCTCTTATCGGCCCGGGACGCTCCACCCCACCGTCGGGGATCCCCTTATCACCTCACACACAACCTGGACAGGACCACCGCACAACACACTCAAACCCTTTTTTATACGCCGTAAAAAGCCGTATCCACAAACCGTCAGCTGTTTACAGAAACCTTGCAGACTCTAATCATGTCAAAGGGCTGTGTGTCCAAACACAAATGAAGTGTATGAGCTGGGATTTTACGCAGTGAGAGTTTACTAGGCAGCATTTAGAGCTGTATTAAAGGCAGGCCTCACCTGTGACAGAGAGTTCAGCGCCTGCCACAGGAAGTGTGTGTCTGTCAATAGTGAGCTGTCCTCTTGTGGTGTCCTTGAAGAAACACAAAGCTAGGAGAGGGTCACCCTGTCAGCGAGGAGCTCCTTTAATGCAGAATAAAAGTCCCAAAATAAGATTAAATCACTAGGCTATAATTAGAGTGCTGAGTATATGTAAAGGTATGCAAATGCGTACATTGCCTGGTGCACATGCAGATCTCAGTACTGAACATTGGGTGATGAATTTATCAATCGAAAAAAATCTTTCGAAATTGTGATATTGGTTTAAATTATTTCCATAATAAATGCAAAACGAGATACATTTCTACTTTTCTTTATCTTATTGGATATTAAACTGAATGTCTTTGAGTTTTGGATTGTTGGTCTTCACAATATTCCTTTTTTACATTTTTAAGAATTGACTTCAGATACTGCCCTAATTAACTGAGTAATTAGTAAGTCTCTAAAATGTTAAACATTGATTTAAAAAAGCAGTACAAAAAGGTAGAAAAGAGGTAGTAAAAAGGTTTCTTGGAAAATTATTTAAATAATGAATTGATTATCAAAATGTTTGATTCGTCTGAATGTCTGAATTCCACAAAGATAACATTACCAACACTTAAATGATGTAATCTTAAAATAACTCATATTATACGTTGTTAGCACTATGAGGTATTGGTAGATGTGGAACAAATAACAAACGTTTAAGTTGTTATTGGCCCATAATGGAAATGATAGTCTAATAATAACGTGTTGCTGTTGCTATCACCTCGAGATGAAGAACATGGTCTGCTATTTAATCATTTTGGTGGCTGCACATTGTGAGATGATGACGAAGAAGGGCTGGTTAATTTCTTAAAAGTCTTATAAAAGTCAAAGGGAATAATACAAATGTCAGATGGGTGTTCTTCAGAGATACCGTTATTTTCCGTGGATGGAGCCCTGCACATAAAGTTTGGAGGGAAATTATAAAAAGGTGTGAATTCAATTATTTCACAAAAGATTTTGGAGTTAGAATAATAACATTTCTTGTTTATCAGGTGTTAAATCAAACTTGTATTTCTATGCATTTCCACTTCTTGTGATTTTAATGGACTGCTGCAGCCTCTTTTGTTGATACTCAGAACCGACATTGTTAAACAAATAGGTGCACTGTTAACGTCGAGTCAGCACCTGAGATGAATAATACAAGTGGGAACAATGCTCCCATCTGTAAGTAACCTGTGTGCAGAAACATGCACTCTGAGGAGCACAAACACATTATCTGGCTGGGAGTGAGCACATTATACAGAGAGTCCGATGGAGGGGATGAAATAAGAGATGGGTGTGGTGGAGATGTGTGACCTACAGTGTGTGTGAAACTGTAGCAGCAACCCGACTGAGGTCCAGGAGAGAGTAAATCTGAGACATAAACACAAAGTGGACAGAGATCAATATCAAAGAGGAAGAGGAGGAGGTACGCATCAAAATGTGCTGCCCTTAAATTCTTTGAAAATGCCAATAACAACATCAAACCAACTACTCCTCATATACGTTAACAGAATATGAGAAGAGATATGGGGGAAAAACTGAGCATACAAACTCTGTTCACAAGCTGTGAGACAAAAAAGTTCCTTTGTTGTGGTCAATATTGTTTTGACTGCAGCGACACTTAGCCTGGTAATAAGGGAATCAATAGTAAACTATTCCTGTAGTGTGTTTACACAAAAGCCAGCTCGTCCAGACATGGCGACACACACTCACACACACTTGTCCTTTTAGGGGAGCGTCTCTTATGCTCAAGGAACATTTGATTTATTTGTTATTTCATAAGCTACCAGAATGTTTCCGATCAACGAGGGCAATACGCATTGTTAGGTGCTTTAAGAAAGAAGAACAGGAGCAGATGTGAAAAAATATATATATATATATATAAAGTATGTGCGTCGCTATCAGTGATTAAATGTAACAGTAAAAGTACTTTACTCATGAAACTAAGTATACATTTGAGGTGCCTGTACTTGAGTATTTCCTTTTATGCTGCCATACTCTCCTTCTAATACATTCCTTTGACAGCTTTAGTAACAAGGTCTCTCACAGTTTAGATTTTACATAAAAATGCATAGCAATTTTATAAGATAATGTAAACTTAACTATTCCAAAAGTATATAAAAAGTCCTTAAAAAAACAGGAAAATAGCCCCAAAATGGACAACTGGAAATCTAAAATGTTACATACACCTAAATACATAGGAATAGTTAACATATAAGTACATTTTGAGTACTTTAAAGTATTAACAAGTATTTGATTTTTTTGTCAAGTGCAATTTCTATTCAGTACTTTATAAATAATTAAATATTACATTGTATTACTGACAATTTTACTCTAGTAAAGTATCTCAAACGTTTTTCCACCACTCCTTGGCTTTAGAGATAACTTTTGGAGAACGACCTTCTCCACGCGCAGACATGCGCAGTGACGTCATTGTGCGCACTTTCAACGACTCTCTGCTCAAAGCACTAAAAGATAACAAACTGACAACTCAAAATGTGACTCAAGTAAAACCAAAGAAACGGGAATGTTTAAAACCAGGGCACATTTCTTTAAAAAAAGCTTTTTGGAAACGACGTCACGGTCAAACATGGCAGCCCGGTCCAACAGGTGGTTTGGAGGAAACTTGTGCCTCCACTTTAAACAACGGAACATTATAGCAGGCTAATGGAAGGAGAGCCTTTCAGTGACCGCTAACAGAAAGTATTTGGCCAAAGATCAATAACTTCATTTAACAACAGCGCACTTACTGTTGCTTCTGGATGTTGTCCTGTCCGAAAGTGTTTATGTTGAGTCTTCTTCCCTGCCAATAAAGCAATTATAATCCCATTGAAGCAGCGGGAGTCCTGGTCAGAGCGGGGGGAGGTCTCCACAGCGCGAGGAGGTCCTGCACGGGGGACGAGGGAATAGGGGCTGTAGGCGCCGCGCGCTCCACGGTCATTCCCGAGAGCCAGAGTCTGACCCACCCTGCCGGGTTAAAAATAAGTGGGGCGCATCCAGTACATGATCTGTGCGCGCAGGGGGACGGACATTCCTGACTGAGCTGGTGACTCTAAATGGCAGAAACACTTGTGATCTCTTGTAAACCACCCACCACCCCCCCCCCCCCCCCACACACACACACACACACATACTATGCAGTCCACCCCGCCCCACCCCACTGGGATCTAATCGCACACACAACACCCACCGAGACCCTCTCAGAAATGTCACCTCCACTGCTGCCTCTGCGTGCCATTCACAAGCTGAACACAGAACACAGAGCAGAGGCCTGCAGGCAGACAGATCCTGGAGAAAGCGCCTCACATTACAAAATATACCCATCCATTACAGACAGTGGGGAAACACCTGTCGGATAATCAGTGGGGGGAAAGCAAAAGTACTTTTAATAATATATTTAGATGTACTTCACTGGACTGATGGAACATGTGGAGGGAAAAACACTGAAAACACAAAAATACTTCTCCACACTTTGTGCTTAAAAGCTTGTGACAAGTTTCCAGAGGATGCATTGCAAGCTCCTTAAGTTATCACTTCTTAAAATAGATTGGATATGTGTCACTATATAGAACACAAATATAAACATTTCAGAGGCATAATGTGTTTTCTGTCTGCATTTTCATGTTATTTAAACACTGCAAAGATGTAAAATGGGAAAGAAGAGTATGGATCTTAGCAAGCATGCAATGTCAGCTTTGGGTAATTGACAGGTTTCGATACTCTGAGCTTCAGACACTTTAAATCAGCACTAAAGACACAGGGGCTCAATACCCAGGCCTACTTACACTAATTGCAAATGATTAAATTAAGGGATTCAAGACTCTGATATACTGTTGACACGTAAGGAGAATTATTCACACAGAAAGATGGATTAAAAAAAGAGAAACAAAACAATTCACTTTAAATATGTATTGTATTCGTTAAAAACACTTAGCAACAGGAAGCAAGGCGTTTATAATAAAATACATTTATAACACAAAGTCAAAACATAAATAACATGCTTTTTACAAAATGAAATGAGCACTTGGGAACATATAAGAAAAACATAAAAAAAAAATCATTACAAAAATCGTCACTGTAATCCTTCCCTGCGTGTCCTCAGTACTTGTGTCTTTGTCTTTGGTTGCCTTGGGAACATCTTTGGTCTCAAACTGTGCGCCGCCAAAACAGTCCTCCAACTCAGACTACTGTGTATAATATGGCTTCATATCTGGGTACAGCTGACCCAGTGAACAGTGCTGCCTTCGATCAGCCTCTGCATAGCTTTTAACTAGAAACAAAAACACGTTTCAAACACGTAACGTCAATAAATGCATTAAGAGTTTTGTGCAAGCAGCTGTAAACAACAACAAATAAAAACACTATTATAAAACACATTCAACAGCATTTCTCAAACAGAAAGCAAGAGGAACAAAATAAATAGACTTCAGAAACAAAAAGGCGTTAAACTACAGATTCAGGTACCATATTGCGGTCATATCTTAATGCGGCTTTTACAATGAAGTTAAAGGAGGGTACAGTCCGCTTTAGAACATCATTCCTGGATGTTCTAATCTTTTTCTCTGGATTATTCTTGCTGAAGGACACAGAATGCACCAGAGAGCTTTGGTTTCTTTTTCTAACCCACTTTTTAGGCACAAAACTGTTTTATGACTTGTTTTCCTGCAGTGAGTTTGGTCGAGTGGTTTCAAATGTGCAGACAAACACATACATTAAATATAACGGATGTAATTAGGATTCCTTCAATACAACACCTTACTGTCTAACACATAGCTTAGGAAAGATATGGGGAAATGAGAAGGGGGTGTGAACCTTATATTTACATAATGTGTTTAATGTTTTGTTAGATTTTTTAAAAGCTGTCTTTTTATTGTAACTATTCATTTTAGAGGCATATATAAAAACAGTGAAATAAATATTTGCCCTGCTCAGAGTATCTTACTTTTCCCCCTCCTCTCACATTTTTCTGACCTCTTCTCCCCCTTAATATTTCCCTTAAATACATTTGCCTTAATCCTTTTGCTACAAAAACAGATGAAGGACAATGAAATGGTTATTTCCTGAAATAAAATAATCTTTTGTGAGTGGTAACAAATCAGGGTTAAAAACAGTTTGAAAATATTTCCTTCATATGTTTGGATGTGGTTTTCCTTCCGTTGTCAATAATAGGATATAAACTGACTCAAATACTTCCCCTTGTAAGTACGTCTCAGTCGTTCATTTCATTGTATCATCTGACTAATCCCTTTCATCATGCATCTATGCTGACAGAAAGCATATAACAACAACAACAACAACAACAACAACAACAACAACAACAACAAAACTGGCTGTATTCATCTATCTTATAGCGATACATAGAAAGTAAACACTAGTCAAATCACACTTCTCTAAATGAACATCAAATCAGAGTAACCTTAGATTATCTGTTGAGCTACTCTTTAACTTCAATTTAAAGATTGTCTAGCTGTGACTTTGTTTACAACAATGTGGATGTCCACCTGACAATATGGTAGAAATCAAGACTCCATATTGCAAACAGGCATTAAGGGCTGATACCTATTTGATTATTATAAAACGATTTCATCACATAAATGAGGTTGGATCAACTTTGTAGCATTCTAGCCTTGAATAATTAATTTAAAAAGCTGTCTAAATCTAAATGCAGTGCAAAGCTGCAAAGTTCTTTCTTTTCGACTTCTAATCTATCTTTGGTCAAATAGGTGTATGATTGTTACAAGCTTTTATGTACATTAAAAATACAAAAATACAGTTTCAATATTTTATAAAAAATACCTTCATATAAAAAAAGAAGCTGCTTCTACTTTGTAACTGGGAAACAATATACATTAACAGTGCTTTTAGAGTATACCAGAACAAGTCAAGTAAACAAATCTCAGGTGCAAATGTAAAAGTCAGACTAACTCTAAACTGGAGACGGTTTTAGTCGAAGTGCTCACTGCTGAGGCATCTTCGTGAGTCCTGTGGATTTTGTGAGGAAAACATCCAGATCAGCGACGACAGCTGCGTGTCTCCTGGCAACAGTGTTCAACAGGCGGGGGGGAAAAGATGGAGTCCCTAGGTCCACCTGGAGAACAACAAAATGATACGGCAAAGATTCACTTCACTTAAAGGTCACCTGTTCTGCAAAATCCTCTTCTTCATGTCTCTTCTACATCAACATGTGTCCCCTCTTCTTCATGTCTCTTCTACATCAACATGTGTCCCCTCTTCTTCATGTCTCTTCTACATCAACATGTGTCCCCTCTTCTTCATGTCTCTTCTACATCAACATGTGTCCCCTCTTCTTCATGTCTCTTCTACATCAACATGTGTCCCCTCTTCTTCATGTCTCTTCTACATCAACATGTGTCCCCTCTTCTTCATGTCTCTGCTTCATCAACATGTGTCCCCTCTTTTTCATGTCTCTTCTACATCAACATGTGTCCCCTCTTCTTCATGTCTCTTCTACATCAACATGTGTCCCCTCTTCTTCATGTCTCTTCTACATCAACATGTGTCCCCTCTTCTTCATGTCTCTTCTACATCAACATGTGTCCCCTCTTCTTCATGTCTCTGCTACATCAACATGTGTCCCCTCTTCTTCATGTCTCTTCTACATCAACATGTGTCCCCTCTTCTTCATGTCTCTTCTACATCAACATGTGTCCCCTCTTCTTCATGTCTCTTCTACATCAACATGTGTCCCCTCTTCTTCATGTCTCTTCTACATCAACATGTGTCCACTCTGTGTAAAGAGACTCTGAAAGTTTCAGGAAAAAAGATTCTCTCTCTTTTTGATCCATTTCTATAAAAACCTGTCTGAAAATGAGCTGATCAGATTTTGGCCACTTTATGATGTCATAACGATTTTTTGGCTTGTGTAACCGTTAGCCAATCAGCAACCAAGGTAACCCCCCCCCCCCCCCCCTCCCCCACCTTATCACCTGAATCTCCTCCTAGAGCACCATTGAGTTCTTTGTAACCAAATCTCTCTCAGAGGGGCGTGGGGAGGGGCTCCTTACTTTCATCTAAAGTAACAGACAGAGAATCAGCACTTTGGAAACAGGGCTGAAACAGAGGGGATTATGGGTAATGCTGCAATGATCCGTTTGGTATTTGGAGCCAAACACTTCAGAGACATGTTCTGTATATATCTGAGACCTGTAATATATTGATGAAAAACAGTATAATAGGGGACCTTTAAATTGAGCCTATATGGTAATCTTGAATCGGCCCTATTATGCTTTTCAGATTTTCCCTTTCCTTTAATGTGTTACAGTATATACTAATAATAATACATTTGATTTGTAAAGCACCTTTCATTGCTAAAAGCAATCCCAAGGTGCTAATATATAGGACTCCTGACCTCTTATAAATTGCAATTCACAAACTACTGGGCTGTGAGGTTATTAGCTGTTTGATGTGTATCAGATTTCCATTAACTCCGCCTAGGAGGTTAGGTTTTCACTTCAGTTGTTAGTCAGCAGGATTACATGAAAAGATTGGCCTGATTTTCCTTCAACTTGGTGGGAGGATGCAACAAGGCCCAAGGAAGAACTCATTATATTTTTGAGCAGGAACATCTTTGATTGTTTTTTGTTCTGGAAAATGTCCAGCCTGCAGAAGTGGAATTATCATGTGGGTGTACAGTACAGATGTCTGATTTGATTCTCTTAGCTGGAGTCTGGGGAACAAATGCTCTTGTACTTAATCTTATTGCCATACAAAAAGCCATGCATTGCAAGTTTGTTGAATAATAATAATTAATCAGCACTTTCACATCTGCTCTTCAGAGGTTTGCCTCGAGTTAATGTTAATTTAGAAAAAACCTGTGTCTGAAACATTTCCATACAAGTGTTGAGAAATTAACGAAGACCATCTATCTATCTACCTATCTATCTATCTATCTATCTATCTATCTATCTATCTATCTATCTATCTATCTATCTATCTATCTACCTACCTACCTACCTATCTCTTAAAATGAGATGTTGCTAGTGAGCCCAACACACATATCAGCCTGCAGATTAGTTTATAGCTAGCATCGCTCACCTGCAGCAGGTAGATGACCCTGGTGGCTTCCTGTCCGTTACGTGTAATTGGCTGCAGGACCCAGCAGCTGGGCATCATCTCCCCCCGAACGGCGTCCACACTGGGTCGAGGCAGAGACTCCTCGAACACGGACTGCATTGCCAGCACGCACAAGCCACCCTGAGGCAGAGAGCAATATAACATATCATCAATAAAACAGGCAGCGCAGCCTTTTGATCAGCCAGGAGAATCTGACACTGATAACCAGCAGCTGAGTCAGCCTCCGCCTCAGGGGTATTGTTTTTTGTATGAGCATGAGTACTGCTTAAAGAGTATTTTCTACATGTTGTGGATGACAAACTCAATGCTACCTTATTTATCATGAATTGTTCTTCATTTAAAAAAGACAGCACTGTATCCTGTATTCCAGCATAACTAATATGACACTTAACAGAATGTTATCCCTTAAAGCCCCTGTCACACTGTCCCGAAATGTACACCCGATGGACACACGAATATTGAATTGTGAATTTTGCACGAAGATGGCCCCGAACCACACACGAAGGCAACATTTACATTACATTTAAGACATACAACTACAACGAAAGTAACACAAACAATTATGTTAAAGTATTATGATACTGTAATGATATTTTCCGACTTTATATGTACGAGATATTACGTTTTCTCCGTCATGTTGTTTCCATAGCAACAACAACTTCCTGTCAACTTGCCTTCAAAATAATATATTATATCCTTTTCAGTTTCACAGAACACAAATTGGGTTATTTACATAATATGTTTACATGAATTCGTTTTGCAATTAACAACCAGATGGACACACGATAAAGGAAATGTTCAAATTCGTCTCTGATCGTAGCAACATCGGGCCATTCGTGAGGGCATCTTAAGCCTTCGTATGACCGCCGGTGGAGTTTCTCAGGCTCCGGCAGCAACTTCGTGAGTGGTGGCAAAATCTTTGGTATGCCAAAAAATTGCCGAAGGACCTTGCGAAGGTTCATTTTCGTGTTGAATTCGTGTGTCAACTTTGCCCTTCGTAAGGCCATCGTTAGGGCATCTTGTTATCATCGGTGCCATCGGGCATTCGCCCCGATCAGAGTGAGGGCGAATGCCCGATCGCACCGATGATAACACGAAGATGACACGATTTGACAAGATGCCCTCACGAGTGCCTTACGAAGTTGCCACTCACGAAGTTGCTGCCGGAGCCTGAGAAACTCCAACGGCGGTCACGCGATGGCTTAAGATGCCCTCGCGAATGCCCCGATGTTGTTACGATCAGAGCCGAATTTGAACATTTTTCGTGTGTCCATCGAGTGTCAATTCCGGGATATTGTGACAGGGGCTTAAAGTGAAGCCTGATTTTTCTGTACAGCTATGCTGCAAACATCCAGTGGATAATGAACAAGTGTGACCAGCAGTAATCATAGGGACGGTTTCTTCATTTTGCAGCTGTGCTTACCTGTTTGGATTCAGTGCTGATGCAGCAGAAGTCCCGCGGCTGGCTGAGGTGGCAGGAGGACGGATCTGTTAGTACATAAACTGAACAGTAACACAGAGAGAAGTGTCAGAATGTGTGGAAAATAAGGGATGAAACCTTAAGATAAAGGAAATATAAAAGAACCAAGGCAATGGAATAACAAGTTATTGCTTAACAAGGTTAGAAAGGAATTTATTTCACAACTTCAGAGAAAAGGCGAAGTTCTGCTGATCTCTTATGATATAATCTACGTCACTGTGTAAACACAAAAGCTACTTTCAATTTGAGCAGAGTCGATGACGTAGGAGAGGGCGATGATGCTTCAAACGTATTTAATGCATCATAGCGCAGGTGTGAAGCTGGACATGCTATACGATGATGAATACAGAATGAATACAGTGATGAATGGGACTATACTCTACTGTACTATTCATAGCTAATGCATGCAGACGCAAGACTTGGAGCAAAAATACGTACGGAAACAGCTTGCAAAAATATAAATAGTTTGGCAGCAAAACAAACTTGTAAATCCCTTTCTATATTCGTATTCTTGCAACGACACAAATATTATATGGAAGATCGACTCTTTCCTCGCATGCTTCAGAGATTCTCCCGTTGCAAATAATTTATTTCACACTTTCTTGAGGACTGTGTTATCTTACTGTTTAATGTCTACTGATTATACAAATCTACTGGGATGTAAGACATTTACTCACAACATTATTAACATCTCACATTTAAGCAACGATGTACTAACCAGGGGAGGAGTGGTCAGATATATGAACTCAGTAAAGGTAGTATTTCTACTAGGGATGTAACGATACCAAGAATTCAGGGTACGATAATATCGCGATAAAAAGTTCACGGTACGATATTTATCGCGAAATTGAAAAATAAAGAAAATAAATGTGAATTTTTTTATTTTTTTTAAATTAAATAATAAATCTGATTTGTACAGCATTTTAGTAGGATAGTAGTATTTTAAAGTGTCAACAATATAATAATCAGACCCTGCAATAAAATAAATCAAGTTTCACTTTAGTTTTTCAAGTAACTCAACTCTAACTCACTCACTCAGCATCATCAAGGTTATCTTTTAGGAATATGAGCATGTCCACATTTCCAGGTAGAAGCTGGGATGTTTGGGCGTTTACAATATGCTAACAATGCTGTGGAAAAACTCTCTTGCTTGGTACTGATGTTGCTGGCACAGAGAGATATGCTTTGGCCATGTGATGATCTCAATGGGACCATCTGGTTGAATAAAGGTTTAAAAAAAAAATTATTACATTTTTTTTGTTTTAAATCACGGTAGATTTTGTCAGTCTCACGACGGTATTGAGACATGTATTTACCGCGATATTCGATATATCGTTACATCCCTAATTTCTACTGTGCAAATAAACGGCACTGAGACATATTGTTACCTAGGGAACAGTATGAGTATAAATGAGCAAAATGTTCTTAAAGTGAAAAAACTACTGTACATATGTATATATATGATATAATTGACTATTACAATGATCAATTAACGTTTAAGCAGAATGTTACTTTTGTAGATGGATGAGATGTGGCTTATTCAATCATTTAGATTAATAATCCCTTAAAATACTGTATGTTTTTGTTCAATCTTAATTTATAAAGAAGTTAGTTACTATATTTGTCAGACAAATGTGGCGTAAGTCCTGCAGAGTTGTAGCGGAATAGACATTTAAAAGTGGCATAACACAAAGATAATGAGGTAAAGTACATCTACTCTAAATGTGCACTTAAGGTAGGGTAGGTAATTCACTTCAGAAAGACTTTGTTATATTCCATGGAACGCTCTTAACATCCCGATAGCAATGAATACATTAAATGCTTTGACAATGAATACATAAAAAATATCTCATTTGTGGAAGGCGTGGCGCTGTAAAAAGCACGACCAATCATCTGAGTCGGCCCGGCTAGAATAACTGGATGGCCTACCTGCCTGTCAGCCTTCCATCTGTGCACAAACTTATCTCACGCCCTCATTGGTCATGTGCGCGTTCGTGTGTGTTGGAGGAGGGGCTCTGTAAGGAAGTCTGAAGGAGGGGGCAGATTTTTTTCGGCTGCGTACTTTCAAATTCTAGCGCACTCAAGCTGGTTTCTCCATTCTTACCTACCCTACCTTTAAGTGCAGCTCTTGACTTAATTTGCTCGGATACATTGCTCTACCCGTACTGTACCATGGGTGGACTTTGACAGAGCAGACTCACCCAGCTGAGTGCTGTCATCTAGTGGTCGAGTCCACACAGAGCGCACGGACTGATGGAACATGTGGCTCCTCGACAGCTGGCGGATTATCTTCCACAGATTGAGCAGGGGTCTGTCCAGCTCCCCGGCCCCCAGGAAACTGTGCACAGACGGGCTGGTGGAGGGCTTGTAGAAAGCCTGGACCCCTCGTTCTTCTCCCTGGTGCCTATATAAACACGGAGTAAAAACACTTGAAAATGAATGATGTTTGTGATTTGAGATCTTTCATAATTCCTCGACTTTGCAGCTGATTATTCTCGATAGAGAGAAAGTCCTTGACTTATTTTCTTCAAAGGCATTTACTCTTCCCCACCATCCACCACACAGCCTCTGCAATGGCTTTCTTAACCCTTGTGTTGTGTTCCAAAGCTGTTACCGTTCATGGTGTTCGCGGGTCAATTTTGACCCATGAATTACCTCAGTCCAAAACACAAAAAAAAAATGACTATGATCCAATATTGTTTTAACTACATCATAACTAACTTATAATCCATTCATAACCGTACAATCCTGTTGTAATGTAACGTTATGGCCCCAAACACATTACACCACATATTGCACACGTGCATGTGTGTGTTCAAGTGTTAGTGTACATATTCTTTGAGAAAGGTCGAGTTCCCGTGGGGGGAGGGGGGCAGAGGGATGGGAGACCAGGTGCATGATGCGAACAATTATTGTTACAGTGCATGAAGGGTGGGGGAGGGGTGTCTAAAGTCAAAGATGAGTCACCCACAACATTTCTGCTGGGTCTCCCCAGACCCGAACACCAAATTATACACTTTTTTTTTTGAGACCTTCAGACTTGGCAGTGTTTATATAGGTGTTGTGGAGGATATCATGAAGTCTTGCTCCGATACAAAAACTAGAGCGTAGTTAATATATAATTTTAACACAACATAAGGGTTAACATGAGGCCCAAAAGTAACCAGCTTAACATAGCACTCTTATCATTCTTTATTATATATAATTAATGTACTAAACTTTCTTTAAATAAACCTTTAAACGTTCTTGTTTTGTTTCACTGCGCTGTATCATCAACTAAAATCCTAGCCTACATTGTACATTTAGAAAAGTAAGGGGATTCTGAATCTGACTCAAAAGGCAGATGAGTCTATCAAAGAGAATGACTGATCATACCTCCAGCCTGCCGTGGCCTTGCCCATAAGCAGGTTGCTCAAATCTCCAGAGGAAGCTAGTCGCACCTGTCGAGAAACACATTTACAATTCAACCTGAGGCAAACATCTGAGAGAGTAGTCAAAAAAAGGGGCAACCGTTATAAAGATGAACCAATTACAGTGAAATCAAAAGCACAAAGAAGTCATTTAAATGTAAATCTGTGTCACCTCAGCCAGAGCTCGACCGAGGAGACTGGATTTGATGTCTTGATAGGTTGAGGATATGGAAGAGGAGGAGCCAAAAGAAGCGGTGCGTTGGCGTGTAGTTGTGGTGGATGGAGATGAAGTCATGAGGGGATCAAACCCGCTGACAGGAGGCTCAAGACGGACATCTAGAAAAGACGTGGATGTTAACATGGAAGTTCAATACAGAGAATGTACAGTGTTTAGTGATGCACTAGTCACAGACGGGGGATAAATACTTTGGAAAGGAACTCCAAAGTCTTTGTGAATCAAGAGGGGAAGAGTGAATAGTGAAAGTGGGTGTTATGATCATAGTCCAGTCCTTACCATGGGCAGACAGCCAGGCCTTCTGTGACTTTACACTCTGAGGGCCACATATAGGAGGACGTGTCCTGACCTTCAATCCTTCATCCTGTACCGCTGTGATCTGAAGGAAATCAGTAATGTCACATTTATCTGCAGCTCATTCAAAAAGAGAATGACGACAAAACCTCAAAGAAGGTACTTGCAGTGTAAGAACAATCCAAGATGTCCCTTTAACAGTTACTTTAGGGTTAAGACTAAGTATTTGAGATTTAAAGGTCCCCTAGTATACTGTTTTTCATCAACACATTACTGGTCTCAGATATATACAAAACATGTCTCTGAAGTGTTTGGCTCCAAAAACCAAACAGATCATTGCAGCATTACCCATAATCCCCTCTGTTTTAGCCCTGTTTCCAAAGTGCTGATTCTCTGTCTGTTACTTTAGATGAAAATAAGGAGCCCCTCCCCACGCCCCTCTGAGAGATATTTGGTTAAAAAGAACTCAATGGTGCTCTAGGAGGAGATTCAGGTGATAAGGTGGGGGGGGGGGGGGGGGGTTACCTTGGTTGCTGATTGGCTAATGGTTACACAAGCCAACACATCGTGATGACATCATAAAGTGGCCAAAATCTGATCAGACAGGTTTTTATATAAATGGATCAGAACAAAAAGAGAGAGAATCTTTTTTCCTGAAACTTCCAGAATCTCTTTACACAGAGGGGACACATGTTGATGTAGAAAAGACATGAAGAAGTGGATTTTGCAGAATAGGTCCCCTTTAAGATTTAAGTGTACCAACCTGTCCTGTCAGAAGAGGCCTGTTGCCGGGCAGCAGCTGTGCGGTGTTGCCGCTGTTGTACCCGGACGTTGGTCCAGAGGAAAGGCTCAGGCTGGATCCGGTGCACAGGGTGCTGTTACTGACTCTGGTCCGGTGCCTCGAGTCATCCTGCCACACACAGGGGAGATGGGACGGTGACATTTTTTAAATACCGTGGTGTCGTAAATTAAACTGAATCATTCATATTTAATTATTTCCTCCCTTATTTATTGTCAAATGGGCAGAATCTCATATTAACATGATTATTTCTGCCAAAAAAGCTACATGTTACGCAGTGTTAATTTCGTTGACTAAGAACTATGACGAAATATGTTCGTCAACGATCCTTTTTTCCATGATGAAAACGAGACGATGACGAGACGGCACCGACGGCAGTAAACAATAACTGTAACGAAATCGTCATGCAATATCGTTGACGAAAAGTGACGAGACGAAAATGAAGTTTACTAAATAAAAACTATGCCAAAATCTCTCTTTACTTTCGTTGACGAAAAATGAGGAGACGAAAGATAACGTTACATCTCTGATAGTCAGTTTTTCTCCCAGCAGTTCCATTTCCGGTGCTGCGGCTGGGCAGAAGCTGTGTGTCTGTGCTGCACGCGGCGGTACATTTGAATTACACCAGGCCAGCGGCACACTGTGAACTGTCAGGAAGACTCGGGTCTAACTAAATGGCAACAACAGGGCTTGGGAGCAGTGGTCGCACTCGCGTTAACCGAATACCCCCCCCGTCAGCGCGAGTGATTTATCAATTGTGCACTCGACGGATAATAATGGATTATGATGGAAATGTTACGATCCTGTCCGTCAAAATGACTGACAACGAAAAAGTCTAACGCAACCACTGCTTGGGAGAAAGAAACGATGTGATATTTGGGCCCGTTTTCGCTAAAATGAGGCGCAGAAAAAAAGCGAATGCATTGTTTTATCAGAAGGCAAGCAATGTTGCCATAACACAGCTGGTAAAAACACCACAAACCTGACCTGATACTCTCTGCAAAGCTGCATTCTTAATCCTTCAACCTGTGTTTTCCATCAAATAAGAACAAGATATAATCTTATTTTGAAATAAGTTTGACTAAAATGACAAATTATTGGTTTTGGCTAGACTAGTTTGACTGAAATGTTCTATATAATCTGACGACTAAAAAAAGACTCAACAGTTTTCATTGACAAAAAGTAGACTAAAATAATTAGTTTTCTTTGACTAAAATAAGACTAAAACTTGACTAAATAAAAACAGGATGAAGGTGACTAAATATGACTAAAACTAAAAGGGAAATTTAACATAGGATTAAGACTAAAACTAAATTAAAAAACAGCTGACGAAATTAACACTAATGTTACGACAGTGTAAAGACACAAAAACTGACCTTGGCTTCCTGAGAAACGGCCTGCTGCTGAAGCCTCCTCTTCTCCTGCTCGGTTCTTTCTCGCAGTCGTTCTCGTGCCTTCGCAATCTCGGTCCTGGCTTCCTCTCGGGCTCGGCCGTAGTCACGCAACAGCTGCTCAATGTCAGACGGACACTGGCCCTCTGCTTTTGGAGGCTCTGGTAGAGTCCTCTGTAGCAGGGACCCTTTGCGCTGACTGGGCATGGCGGCAGACACCTTGCTGGAGACGGCCTCTGGTGGGGAGGAGCGAGGATGTTTGCTGGGACTCAGACTGCGAGCTCTGCGGGAAATATGGAGACGTTCCTCCCTGTCCTGCCTCAAACCCTCAATACTCCTGCGGTGTCTGAGAGGAGAGGTTCACAGAAATATAATAACTACAAGAATGCATTTTGAGGTAAAAAACATTATAGATGAAGCTTTTTCCAAAATGTGCATTTCATTTATGTCATGTTGAGGACTAAGATGTCACTACCTGTTCAACGATTTGTAGAAACAACAACAGGTTTTAAAAGCTAGCATTGATTTGTGTTCTGATTTGAATTCTTGTTAACATTGATCAGATATTTCCTCATCTAATCTAAATCAGTTTCATTGTTTAACCGCTTTTAAGACATGATACCTATTTTGTTAAATTAAAAAAATAAACATGATTATTTTTAAAGAGTTTTTGAAGAAACTCAAGCAATGTCATCATCACATCAGTATTGACATTATTTCCAAATAAAGAGTATTTGAAGTATACCTTTCATACAGCTGCTGTTTGGTGTTCTCAGAGGCTGGTGGCTCCATCTCGTCTCTGTTCCTCGGGGACAACATCTTTAACATCGTGTCTGTCTCTCCCAGGCCGTAGTGCAGCTTTGCCTCCGTCAGCTCCACAGTCAGCGGGGTCTGCTTCATGTTGAGGCTGACCGTCGCCATCACCTGCTCCCTCTCCTGTCTCAGCCTCTCTATCTCTCTCGTCCTTCTCTCGCTCTGCACCATGGACTCTTCATTTGAGCCGAAGCTCTCCATCTCGCCCCACTCAGCGCAGTTTCTACTCCTTTCGTGCTCTTTGGTAAGACACATGGCCGGTTTGTTGGAGTGTTTTGATTGTCGTAGGCTGATGCCGGTCCAGTTAGTGAACTTATTGTGCATTGGCAGGTCTTCTGGGGCTATCTGGTGGGGATGAGACGTGGACAGGCTGGTGATCGGTTTGATGTTTACTAGGATATCTGTGTTGCACTCGCTGGGTGCCAGTGACAACGCATCATCCTCCCGAATTTCATCAGTCCTGTAACTGACCTGTGATAGGTTGTAGGAATCATGGCAAATATCTAAAGGGTCCTCTACAGCTCTTGATGTGTTTCCATGTGTAGCTTGAGCTTGTTTGTGCATATCAGTAGGTCTTAAAATGGGAGAGATGTTGTTCGGCATTGCTGAGTCTTTTGTTAACGCAGAAGTCTTCCACTGCTGAGATCTCATCTGCCATTTGGAGTCTTCATAGGACACATCTCTCCTGTCTGTGCCTGAATATCTACCCCGTGATGAAATAACGCTTAAAGAACCCTTATCTGAGCCTTTAGGGCTTAAGCAGCTAATTCCACTCACCTTCTCTAGTGATACAGATTCTGATTTCCAAGAGGAAACATCGCAATCCTGTCTGCGCATTTGACCATTTTGTGAAACAGTTGCGCGAGCAGATTGTTTGCTCGAAGACAAAGTAAGGTTATCTTTCTCAGAACTAGGGTGTTTATTTAGTGCCGATTGCTTTCCCTTTGGTATCAAATGTAATCTTGTTCCCACAGTGCGTATGGGGGATGATGCCCGGTCTGTGTATGTTGCTTGTTTCTTTATAGAAAGCAGTGGGTCATTTCTCAAAGAGGGACTGTGATTTCCTTGGAAGCCGTTTTTCGATAATCTGTTTGAGATCCCAGATATTGCAGCACTTTTGTGGCAGATTGCCTCGGGCGTGTTTTGCTTTGAGCCTCTAGAAGAAGCAGATCTTACATGTCTTTGACTTTCACCCGCAGACTTTAAAGGAGCCGTCTTCTGAGGGACATTCTCTGAGCGTGAGGCGGACCTTTGTGCTGCAGCAGAGGTGTTAACGCTCAGGTCAGGCGTCCTCTTCATCTCTTCATCTGTTCTCTTCACAGCACAGTGCACATTTCTGTCTTGGGAAACACTGAAAACCTCAGAACCGATCACTTTGACAATGACATTGACTTCATGAGAGTTGGACCTTTCACTTGGCGTTTGATGAGCAGCGATTTCCCTCTCTGCTGCTGCTGCTGCTGCTGAACACCTCTCTGTTTGGATCCCAATATCTACGGCTGTTTGACTCGAGCAGTCTCTCTGTATGTGGCCATTAGACTCGCTGTAAGAGAGGCTGATATTTGACACGTTAACACTCCTCCGCAGACTGGACTTAAGGGCTTCGCCTGTTCTCATTTCCTGGACGTCCCCCAGCAGGTCGGAGGTGCTGTGGATCAGCTTTGAGAGGTGAGCCGACATGCTTTCCATACTGGCCCACGTTGGAGATTCTTTAATATCTTTGGTTTTTGCAGGTACATCAGTGTAACTCCTTTTGTGCCGCTCTCTTCTCTTTGGAACAATATTTACCGTCTGAAGGCCACGCTCGGTTTGAGTGCTGTGCTCACATGTTCTTCTTCTGTGGGCGTGTGTTTTGCTTGTCTGGGACTCTTGCTCAGACGAGTACACAACCATCATTTCATCCACCTGAGTGGAGTTGTTACCAAAACCATTTTGAACATCGTTACTTGAAGAACTGCCGCTCACTGAAAGATTGGCTAGATGATTGTGAATATCAGCGGGAGCTTGTTGACGGGGCGATAGCTGAGATGTTTCCTTTTCCTGTTCCTTGTAATCTTCTATACTGCTGAGCGTACTGGAGAGCCCCTTGTTGGTGGCGTAAGTGCTCAGATGGGAATAGAAAGGCGAGTTCTGCCCGTTCAATCCATTCTCCACACTGCAGCATCTGGTGATACGTTTCTCAGTGCTGTTCAGAAGTGGAGATTTACAGGAGAGGTCAGCAGCACTTCCGAAAGCTGGGTTCTTATAACAGTGTTGGTCCGAGTCACCGCCTTGCCACTGGTGAACAAAAGGGTTGATGTCACTGGAGGCAAAATGCATGGAGGAGTCCTGCTGCGGGTCACTTTTCTTTGGGATCATTTGTTCTGCATTTGTCCTCGGTGACATTGCTTGAGGGGGTAAAGAGTGTTTTTGTTGGATGGAATCTCTACTCGCTTTTACTTCACTTTTACCCTGAGTACCAGCCAAACCAACCTGCATTTGAAATGTGCTGACACACACAGCAGTAGAGAAATCAGCATCTTCACCTGTACTCTGATCGATTTCCTGTTTTCCATTATCTAGCTTTACCCATTTAGAGGAGAGCCGGCTGTGAGGCTGTCTGGTAGATTTATCATCCTCATCATCCCCATCTGACGATTTAGGAGAGGACTCAGAGGAAGAAGTGGGATAGGTCTGGATCTTAGTCTTTCTGAATCGCTTCGATTTGGCCTTTTTAGACACGAGAGCAGGATGATCTTTTTCATCACCAGGTGGCTCTACCTGGTTGGACATAAAAGATCCATGGCAGCTTTTACTTCGGATGGCAACCCCCTTTGGTACATTTTGTTGAGGCTGCATCGAACCAGAAATTCTTACTTCACATTTCGATTCTGCGAAGATCTTTGGTGTTATTGTCTCTTTGTCATTTTTTGCTACAATATCTTGTTTGCATAGTTTTACATTTTGCAATGTGTTGTTGTGGTTCATGTTGACCACACAAGTGTGAGACAAGTGACTTGCATGAGTCTGTGGACAGCTGATCTCGTCCTCTGATGTTAAACGTGGTTTGACTCCTGTTGGGTTGACTGTTTCACCGTCTCCATGACAGCCAGGAGAAACAGCCAACCATTTCATAGAGGAAAGCTCATTAGTGGATGTGTTCTGGCTGCTGTTGCGTTTGTCAGGTTTGAATTGACTTCGACCATCTGATAATAATTGAATGGCTTCAGATGAGTCTGGACTATTTGGAAAATGTTCTTGTACGGTCCCTTGCGAGTTCTGTTTGTGCGAACGACTGTGTTTGTCTTCAACAGTCATTGAAGCTCCCATACGGACATCATTTACACTATAACAGCTCTGAGTGTCCACTTGATTCAAGCATGTAGTGCCGATGACCGGATTAAGTTGGGATGGTACTCTTTGTTTAGCTGAATTATTCATTTCTTGACACAAAGCATCTTTTTCCACAGTGTTGCTTCCTTGAGAATGAATAGAGGAATTACTCATTGAGGACGAACGAATTGGCTGCACGGCCGGGTTGCAAGAGTGCTCAGACCCTCCATGGCCATTCATTGCCAGATTTGATAGCATGCTGTTATCGGAAGAGGACTTTTGGAAAACATAAGGATCCATGGCTGGCTTGTTGGGCGTCACATCAGACGAAATATGAGCATGGTCGATCTTCTGTGTTCCTATAGTCGATTTGAGCCTGTTGCTCTCATGGCAAATCTTCAATTCAGCTGGCAGTTCTGATGCAAGCTGTCCACTTTCGTTCGTCATGTTTTCACTCACCATCCTTTCCAGTGAAAGGCATCTGTTGAGGATGGTTCCTTCTTTCACCTCCTCACTCACTTCATCTCTAGTCTCTCTTTCTATCCATCTATTTCCATCAGTATTACAGCCAACATGACATGCAGTGAATGACAAGGCCTTCGTGTTTTGACTTCTACTCTTCCCGCCATCATCGCTGCCAATCAATGACAATCTCATGTGTTCTTTGACCACTTCTGAGATTCTCAGGTCAATGGCGCTACAAATAGCATCTGACTTGCATATGTGTTTTGTACTTTCTTGTTTCCTGGGGTTATCTATTTGTGATTCCCCCCCTTTGGTATTTTTTGGTATTGATACATCTTTCTTTTCAACTACTTCCCTCTCTCCCGCCGAGCTACCTCTCTGTGGACTCTTGTCACGACATTCAGAGTCCTCAAAGATACGTCCAAGTTTCCGGCTCATGGGATCAGAAACTGGCGACGCCTCTGAAGCCATTGTCTCTTGTATTAAGCAGCCATCAATACAAACATAATCAAATCCGGCGCTGTCAGCTTCCGCGGCAGACTGTTCCCCTTTGGAGTCACTGGTGTTATTATTGTCATCAGGCCAAGAATCATCCTGGCTGCCAACTGGAGCGGAGCAGAAAGTGACGAGCTCTCCGCCGTCGCTCCTTTTTGGAATTTTCAGACTGCCGATGAAAGCCTCCTGTTGGTCTTTGTTCCTCTTCCTGGAATTTTTACAAGCAGATTTAACGAGTTCCTGCTGTAGTGAAATGTGCTGCCCGGTGACTTTGGTTCCAGCCTCATCCAACAGTGCGTCCCTTGGAAAAGACAAGTATTTGGTGTTCCCAAACTCGTATTGCTGAACATTTGTCAGCTTTTCAGCACCATCTAAACTGCATAGTGCCTTAACTTCGATGGATGGTTTGAAGGCATCTGCGGCGTTCGACAAATTGCTCAATATTTGACCTCGGTTGGTAGGACCACCTGGCACACGTGATTCAAGGTCAGAGGACACCGTCTCATCTACATCGTTAAATACCTTATTTACTTGTGATGCTTGTTTTTTGGTGTACTGGATCTCAGAGGGTGACAAACAAGTGGTTTGGTTTAAGGTTAATAAGGTGGCTGGACTTTTGATGCACCTGTAGTCTGGAGTATCTATGAGTGACTTTGCGATTTGGGATATTTCTTCCTCTGATTGCCTCTCATAACATCCTAGTGCTTCATCTGGTGTTGTTAGTATCCACGAGTCTTTCAAATCCAATGTTTCTGATGTGCTAATTGCAACTTCAAGACCATATTTTAGCACCGTTACATTCACACCCTGAGTGCTGGTGGATGGTGAGCTACAGCTTCTAGATCCGCGCTGGTTTAGGCTGGTTGGACTGGGACTGCTCTCTTCACCTTTAAAAATCAATTTACTTTGGAAAGGCAGAGAATCTGGAAGAATCCTGGGACTGTCTGCTGCATCAGTGGAGGACCAGGCATCAGTGAGGGCCAGCATGTTTTCTGTCTCCCTCACAGTGCAGCTGCTTAGGGAGCGTGGGCTAACAGTGGAAGTGGTCTGCATGTTCCCAAAGTCCTCAATCAATTTGTGTACTTTGTCTCTGCCTCTGGAATCTGCTACTAATGGGCTGTCGGAAGGAGGCCTTCTCGTTGCTCCCAGTCTTGATTTTGAAGAGCCTTCCTGGCTCCAATACGTGTCTGCTGGGATTACCTGAGGTGTATGATGGTCGTCTCGATCCAAACTGACTTCTGCATTTTTATTTAGCCTCATAGTTGAACAGGATGAATCTGTCAGAAATGAGTACTTTGGCACTACTGTTGTGCTACGTTTTTCTGCAGTTTTGTGTTTCCCATTGCAGTCCACAGCTAATGAATCTCGAGACATCTGACTGTCTTCACTCTCTGGTTCGCTCTGAGCTGCTTCCTCGTGTCTCAGCTGCTCTGTGAGGGCCGTCACATAAGCAGAGGACAGCGAGTCGAGAGAGAAAAGGCTCTCACAGTCGGACGTCACTTCATCTCTGTCTTCTTGCTCTTCCTCCCATTGCATCAGTCCCTGCTGTGTCTCTATCCACCTGCTGGTCTTGCTCGTCAGAGTCTCTGTGCTATGCCAGCGCCTGCTTTTGATGTCTTCAAACTGAGTTTTTCGATCAAGCTCCTCGCATGAGACGGCAGTTTTAACGGCACATTTGCTTCGGGTCATCGTCGCATCTTTAAGGCTCCTGTCTTTTCTTTGTCTCCAGTGAAACTTGCTCGCTATGCTCCTCGGACGTTTGTGGCCTTGTGCTCCATTCACACCTGATGCTGGTTTTCTGAAAACTTTGGAGAGAGCTGTTTTTAACCTGGGCCCCACAGAGTGAGAGAAAGTCTTCTCGGTGGTTTCTAGTCCGCTGTTACCGGCATGGGGTTGAGTTACTGCATTCATGCACGGGACAGTCTGAGAGCTCATTTTGCGTGTTTTGGGTTCTTGTATATTTTCTTTGCTGCTGGGCTGCACTGTAGTTCCAAGTGGCGACTTAAGAGAAAACGTTGAGAGTTGATCCGATCTGTTCTTAAAATTCAGGTCTCGATTTGGCAAAAGAGGTTTCCTTTCTGGTCGTTCCCTGCAGCGCTGAGCTTGGGGCCCCTCTTTGGGTGTTAGCATGAGGTTTTCAGAGGAACCTACTCTACTCCGGCAGGCTTGACTTTGTCCTGAGAAGAGTTTACCAGAACAACTCTGGGATCTTTCCCGGGGAAGGCATTCATCAGAAACCCACTCCTGGTGGCTACTGGAGTCAGAGGTTGTGAAGGAATTCGGGATCAGTTCTGTGGATCTGTTTCTCTTGAGGAAGTGTCTGTTGAGGAAAGAAAAAAAATCTTTTAAATGTTTTTTTTTTTTTATATCTAAAATATTTAGGGCCAAAAAATGTATTGTCATTGTATTACAGTTGGACTATGGTAATATCAAAATCACAGGATACACAATAAGGTGTAGGCAAAATGTCGAAATAAAACATAATTACCGGTAAGTAAAAAGTCAATAAAAAAAATGAAAGTGACTTATGATGCAAAAATTATCATTACCTCAAATATCGCAATTAATTTAATTTTTTATATATACCGTCATTTTCGGACTATAAGGCGCACCTGAATATAAGCCGCAGCAGCTAAATTGAATGATGTGTACATATATAAGCCGCACTGGACTATAAGCCGCAGTGCAATAGTAGCTAGCTACAGAACATGTACTGTGCTGTGTAAACTGTACTGTATCACATAGCGTTTCAGACACACACATTTTTCAACTTTCAAACTTAAACGGTGCGCTCCCAGCGCACGTACCGGCAGTGATCTACAGCAGTGGTTTTCAACCAGTGGTACGGGGACAAACTGTCTCGCTCTCGTAATATCTGTCTGTCTTGCTCTCGTTCTGTCTGTCTGTCTTGGTCTCGTTCTGTCTCTCGTACCACTCTCGGTTCCACTTTTACTTTTGCGCGCTCCCTGTCTCACTCTTTTCCGGCCTCCAGCTTTTCCTGCTGGAGCCCGCCGCTTACAGGTGGGGGGCGCGGACCTGCCATAGAGCCCATAGAGTTAAAGGTGGTGGACTGTAACCTGTAAAATCCATAGATTTAGGAGGTCCCCTAGTGGCCGTTAGCTGTAGAAATCCATAGATTAGCCGCACCGTTATATAAGCCGCAGCGTCGAAAAATTGGGAAAAAGGCGCGGCTTATAGTCCGAAAACTACGGTACTTTTTCCAAACTGTTCAACCCTTCAAAAGCAAAAAACGCCCACAATAATTTTCAAAGTACAATAGCCAACATTAGTTAAGCAAAAAAGTCAGCTCATTTCCATCCATGCAATTGACACACGTCACATGTTTTATGCGTTTACCTGAAGATCGGTGTGTTCTGGGGGTAAAGCCGGGAAAGAAGGTCTGCGGAGAATGAGTGTCTACGAGGGACAAACTGTCTCCCCGTGAGCTTTGTGGGGGTCACCAGCCCAGGAGACTCGGGGCTCTCTGGTCCTGGAGGCAGAGACTTTTCCAGCCGTTGCAATTCCTTCTTAGCTTCCAACATATGCCGCTTGCGTGCAATCCTCTCCAGCTGGTAGTGTAACTTTTTCCTTCGGATTTGGCTTTCGGCACGGCAAAGGGCGTGATGCTTCAGCAGTTCCTCCTGCATCGACTTCTTCCTCGCCCGAACCACGTGAGACAGACGGTATCCTGTCTCACCCTCCTGATCATGAGACGCCTGACTTGCCACTCGCTCCAGGAGGGATGCAGGGATCAGATCTGCCTGAACCCCAGACTCTTGGGTGACTTTATGCTCAACAGTTGTTAGGTGCTGCTTCTCCTGCAAAATCCACTGCTGGACTGTTGGGTAAAGATAACAGAAGCGAACCATAAGTGGTGGATATTTTAAAAGGTCACCTATTATGCAAAATCCACTTTTTCATGTCTTTTATACATAAACATGTGTCCCCTCTGTGGAAAGAGACTCTGAAAGTTTCAGGAAAAAAGATTCTCACTTTTTGTCCTGATCCATTTCTATAAAAACCTGTCTGAAAATGAGCTGATCAGATTTTGGCCACTTTATGATGTCATAACGATTTTTGGCTTGTGTAGCCATTAGCCAATCACCAACCAAACCAAACACTTCAGAGACATGTTTTGTATATATCTGAGACCTATAATATATTGATGAAAAACAGTATAATAGGGGACCTTTAAACCTGCACAAAATATATCCACCAAAACTATCTAGTACTTCAAAAAGCTGACAGGTTTCTGTGTGAGCAATAACTTTCTTTGAGAGTGTGTAGAGAGGACTTACTCTCAGTGTGCTGCTGTCGGAGGAGGGCCTGCTCCCTCTCCAGCTCTCTCTCAGCCCGTCTTTGTTCTGCCTGAATCTCCTGACGCAAGCTCTCCACGTAGCTCTGCTGCTCCTGCACACTCTGCCTGGCAGCGGGCTCCTCGCTGGGGGAGAGACAGGCACCCAGCTGGCCTTGGAGATTCACTTCTTCAACACTATAACACAGACACATAGATCCAGGTGAGAATATAAAGTGAGAACCTGATAGTGGAAAAATTGTAACCTCACCTCACCTTGGAACAAGTTCATTTCCAGAATTAAATAGTTAGGTGGTGGCAGGTTTAAAGTAAATGCTACTGTTGTTGGTTTTCAGTTCAGGGTCTTAGCAGTTAGTTACCAAGCAACAACTGACTCGCACTGTAAAAAGCTAACTGGGATTCTTCACCATGAGGGTGGCTAATGGAAACACATGCCATACAACCAACTGAATACGTTTGTATCTGTTATCAAATATGTATGCTGTGAGTTGGCAGAATAAGCTCTCACAATACACACACAGTAACAGAGTGATACATTTGTTTTTGTATTTCTGGATGCAGCGTTTACCTTTGGTCAGGGGTGAAGGGACATAGATCAATGTAGGTGCAGCTCATCCCACCTACACTTGCCTAAAAATAGCAAAGAAAATATCAACTTTAATATTCACCAGAAATCAAAAATAATAATGTTCCAACCAAATATTTTAAACAGGCCATTTTTTGGGAAAATGATCAGAAACAATTATGTGAATTGAAATGGGCTACTCCTATCTTAGCAACCACTCAAAGCACATTTAACACACACACACACACACACACACACACACACACACACACACACACACACACACACACACACACACACACACACACACACACACACACACACACACACACACACACACACACACACACACACACACACACACACACACACACACACACACACACACACACACACACACACACACACACACACACACACACACACACACACACACACACACACCCACCCACCCCTCATTAATCTGCTTATCGTTAATATTATCCAGATTGCCATCTTAACCACAGCATCATTTGTATTGTCAGAGGTGCAGCACCCACCCGTCTGCGTTCCCGGAGGACGGCTGCCTCCGCCGGGTGGTTGAAGCGGAACTTATGCTCTCCTCCCAAGGTGATCACCGTCCCTGGAGACAGAGAGACATCTGAAGCTGTGCTCATGCTGTAGCTGCAAGCCGAGGACAGGGTGTGTATGGCTGCAGGGTAGCAGTGCGTGTCTATATGTTTACCCTTGGGAGGAATCTATCTGTGCCCCTTTTAATATGCATGCATATACAGTATGACATTATCCATTAACCCCTATATGTTATCTGTTCAGTGTGTGTATATAATTGTACATTAACCTATATGTGATAATCAACATAGTGCACTTATTACATGACAGCCTTAATGCTTCGTGTCAAGTGTGCTTAGGTCTGATTTTGCGATACAGTTTCGATACATGTTTTTCAATGATTCAATTCATTAATGTACACTCATTACTGACCCGTCTATGTGGTAGTTTGAAATAACAGCAGAAAGTCTGCTATTGCCATGCAGTGACAGATAAATGCGCTATTTTGAAGGGAATTCTGGGACTTGTGTTCTTGGCAACACAAAAACAAGTTATATATAAACAACCAAATAGTCACCAAAGTAACCAGAACTAAAATGTTATGGTTTATCACTTTGTCTTGTTCCCTCTTACACATGCCATAACTGAGCTAATCTTCCAAAGGCACGAGTGTGGCGATAGCTGCATTAGGATGATAAAATAAAAATGTGTGTTAATTATTAGCCAAATAAAAGTGGTATGCAAGTTCACAGGATTAGATCAGATATAAAATAAAACTTGCGACAGCTCCCTTGTGCTGTGTGCTTTGACTCAAATTGCAGTGGGAACAAACTGTGGAGCTGACCTTGAGCCAGTCTGCAGGGCTCAGTGACCTCTCTGTCGTTGAGCAGGCAGACGCAGCCGGGCAGCGGCCTGAGTGTCACCACACCTCCGTGGTTTTCGATCTCACAGCTGGCACTTCCCTGCAGAACTACAAGCAGAGTGCACAAGAAACACAATTGAACTTACGGATTGAGAAAGCTTTACAGATGTAGCTACTGTACTGCTTAATATATTCAGCACAACATGCAGCATTTAATTCAAAGTGAACATTTAATGCATGTTTTGTCACTAAAGCATCCAGTATGCTGCATTTCTACTCTGCGATAAGGTAGTGTTGCTGTAAGATGGTAATGTGAAACAATTCATTCAAAAATAGTCTGGTTATACAGTTTGAAAAGGAAGCTGGATGGAGAAACATGAATGAATTAATAATACCTATTTGTGGTTCTTTATACTGTTCCTGAGGTCCTATGTGGGTAACTCCTTCCTGTAAGAAAAAAAAAAGCATTGTCTAAACAAATATTCAAAATCGAAATAAACAAAATCATCAAAACAACTATTGTGCATTGTTGACATTAGCTAAATGTGCTCAAAAACACAAGCACGTGGTTATAATGACAGGACTTTTACACAATGATTCAGATAACTATTGTCCTTTCACTTCTAATCTCCCCCGAAGCTGATAGAAAAAATATCATTTGTTTACTTTGAATTCTTATCTAATGGGATTAAAGGCTTTCTTATATGGTGTCAGGACCACATGTGTTCCCAGGTGGCTTCCACTCTTCAAATGCAGGAAACAGTGTAACTGTCAGGCCTAAGGGTATGCTTGTCATTGTCAGAATCAGGACGGCTTAAGCTCCCCCAAGTCCTAGCCTCAGAACTAAGAGCCTCTCTTATCCAACCGAGCTTCATGCATTATTGTGGAGAACACACACACACACACACACACACACACACACACACACACACACACACACACACACACACACACACACACACACACACACACACACACACACACACACACACACACACACACACACACACACACACACACACACACACACACACACACACACACACACACACACACACACACACACACACACACACACACACGAGATCAACAGGACAGTTGGAGGGTAGAGTGAAAAGAACAGTCAGTAGAAACGCACCTTTTCTCAAGAGTTTTTCTAGCAGAACAAAGAGAAATATTAGGAGGAGGAGGAGGGGGGGAAGAATCTAGTAGAAAGAAAAGAGATGGTTTTAGTCGAGGCAGCTGACAAACCAGTAACTTCAGAGTTGGAGAAAAGTAGAGCAAATGGAAAGAATGTCAGTTTGTGGGAGTTTGCGTCAAGTAGTTCAAACAAGTCATGCGTCTGTGGGGATGAAAGGAAACGTACAAAGAGAGAGACAGAGGGAAAGTACACATTTAATACCATCGAATGCAGCAAGCATGCATAACATTATTAATATTTATACTAAGTGCTACACGTATACTAGACATTTTGATAGCTAATAATTGCATTGTAATATTCACACTGCACTGCACACAATTCGATGTGTCTTTTTTTCCTGTTACCCTGAGGTGATAGAAGACGACCCCGGTGCTGAGGACGTCCCCGTCGAGAGTCACCAGGTGCGGTCGGAGGGAGTTGATGAGGAATCCTGCCCGGTCTCGGTTGATGTCCACGCTGTACTGCTCCAGCAGCTCCTTCTTGTCTCTCCAGCTCTCCGACCAGTCCTTCGTCAGCTGCTCCACCTGAGGAGGAGGAGGATTAAGGAAGGTAATTACGAGAGGAGGTTGAAACCAGGGGGGTAAATATCTGTGGTCAAGGAAAAAATATGTATATATTTCGTTTTTAATACACATTCAAACCTATTTATTTTACTTAAAGGAGACCTATCATGCTATATTTGAATAATATAGTGTAGGGCCATACCTATATAAAAAGGTATATTTATACGTTTTCGAAATACCAAACAGATCATGCATTTTAGCCATGCCTCATTTCGCTCTCCTCCACCCTGTCTTTGCATGCGCTGCAGCTGACCACGCCCCCCTGCAAAGGAGGGGGCCGAGTGACGAGCGTCATGTTACCATGCTGTTACCATGCCACGGCAACCTCTCATTCCCCTGATTGGTGGAGAGTTGGCCATATAGGCGGAGCTCCTCGTCACTGACATCAGACTATTTTCAAATCTGGATCAGTCTGTATCAGATCCGTTAAAGCTCAGTTTTTACAGATTTTGGGTATGGGGGAAAAGAGAGAGAGTTGTGTTTTCTGACACACCGGGGACACATATTCACGTATAAAAGACGTACAAAGGTGCATTTTGCATGATAGGTCCCCTTTAAACCAATATATTCCTGCACCAATTGAAGTATGAATGCTTGTTGTTTGTATGTTGTCTTCTCCTGAATGTTGTACGTCTGTTGTTTGTTTTTTTGTATTTTTGATGGCACCTTCAAAAAAAAAAGGAGTAGCTCTACTCATCTCATTGTACCTGTATAAAAAAAATAGGATAAACTGTATTGTATTTTACAATATCTAACTGTGTTACATAATACATGTTTACAGTTTAAACCGCAATATTTCCCTTTCATTTCCCAAGAGGTTTCAAAGTAAAACAAACAGTGACAATGTGTCTGAGGAAGATCCACAATTACTCCTACCCAAAGTGTTTGTGATATTCACTGCTGAGACATCTGCTGCCATACCAATACAGCGGAGGAAATTGAACCGGAGCTTATGTGATGGTTCTTTTGTGTGGTTTATTTTTTAGGAAAAGACGTTCTAGAAAGACTTTCTTATTTTCTTTAATGCATTTTCTACAAAGAAACATATTGAGTTGGAAAATGTGTTCAACATAGCTTGTGTAAACTGGTCCTTTACTTTAAGTCACATGTGTCAAACTCAAGGCCCGGGGGCCAAATCAGGCCCTTGGTGGATTTAATTTCGGCCCGCAGGATAATTTCGAATTACTATTAGATCTGGCCCGCCGGTATATTGCACGCACACCTTCACTCCATCCTGAGGGTTTCCTCAGCTCAGAGCCTGAGCCCAAACATTGATGAACTTGCACCCAAGATGAGATGCCAAGTATCTGCTTGAACTAGCATCAGAGCAGCAACCTGAGTTTACATGGATGTTTCCTTCTGCACTTTCTTTCTTGAGACAACAGGGCATGTTTGGTTTTTTATTTGAAGGAAATAGTTTTGTTGAAGCTGTTGTTGGCCTGTGAAAAAATGTAATCATAAGAAATGACTGCAGATAGAGCCATAAGACATGAATGCAACTGATTATTTCATGTTTAATGTTGTTTTTATAGGCAATCATTTAAGCTTTGTTAGTTCCAGGTTTAATATGTGCAATAAGTTCATTTCAATAAGTTTTGCAATAAACATTGAACCAGTCCGGCCCTCCACTAGTACCCATTTTGTAATTTTGGCCCACTGTGTATTTGAGTTTGACACCCCTGCTTTAAGTTTTTATCATGCACCTTTCTTAAAACCTTGTGAATTGACTAGGGTTTGAAATCAATGTCACCTGCTAGATAACAATGCTTGACGACGTACAGGCCTTTGTGATGACAGACTTATAGGAAGCAAGTGATGCTTAAGATAGTGTATTCTTCAGGTGGGAGGCGCACTGTCCCCAGCCTTCCTGTTATATGTATTTCTTTATAGTGAAATGAGTGTCACACGATGATGCGTCAAGGACGACTGTATCTGTCAGTGGATGAAACCATGCATGTCCACCCTGTGTTACCTTCAGTTCGTTCTGTAGCACGATGTCAGAGAGATTTCCATCCCTCTCATCGCTCAGGGATGGACTGGGATTACGTTGCTGTCAGTCAAGAGGGAGAAAAATGATCAGCAAAAATACTTCGCCTGAGGGAAATGTCACAAGTGTCACAATTCAATTCAATCGTTTCCGCCCAGGGGAAGAAAAATCTCACAAAGAACTTTGCTAAAAAAACATGTAATGTGGGAATCTCTCTTATTGAAAGCCTTACAGTACTAAGAAAGAGAGTGGGTGTATCCCCTGGAGAGTAAGTGCTATGCTGTAACGATAAAAAGCCTCCATACCATTTCAAAGCTGAGCAGCATGCTCTTTAGCCTGTCAATCTCCTCCCTCAGCTCCCTGATCAGCCGAACACTGGCATCCTGCACACAGAGCACATTAACCTGCTGAAAGCTTTTGTATCAAACATTGGGTGTTGGCACCGCACTATTAACAGCCACTGACCTCATTAACCCGGGGCTTGTTGACAATATTTCTGGCATGTGCAGCATAGCGCAGGGTGCTGAGGGTCTCGTTGTAGCTGTTAGCAGAGGGAGAGACCGCTGCAACACAAACACACACACAAATTCACAAGCAAAAGTTACACATAGAAATTAGAACACACATCACATGTAATAAGATTGAGACGAAAACATTACAAGAAACACCTTTCAGACATTTCTCGCCTTTTATTAACATTATTTGTACAATTGAATTTTCACTATCGATTATCCCTTTCGTTTTCTATTTTTTACTTTAAAGGTCCCATGTCATGCTTTTCCGGTTATTACCCGTCTCCTCTCACACACACACACACACACACACACACACACACACACACACACACACACACACACACACACACACACACACACACACACACACACACACACACACACACACACACACACACACACACACACACACACACACACACACACACACACACACACACACACACACACACACACACACACACACACACACACACACACACACACACACACACACACACACACACACACACACACACACACACACACACACACACACACTCAGTGCAGGCAGCTCTGCTGATCTCTCCCCCCTGGCTGCAGGCTGATAACAGACAGTTGGGATCGCGCAAAATTCTCTCTGCAGACCCATTCTCTCAGCGTTTATCAACCTTTTTCTTACTCAATATCAAGCCACACTTATTGTTTTTACTTCGGCTGTGACTTTGTGTGTGCTCAGGATGAGTTTGGCTGTGTTTGGCTGTGTATCGCTAAACAAGGAAACAACACGTCCACGGAGCTCAGCGCGATTCACAACGTCCCGACCAATCAGAGCACACTGTGCTCACAGGGAGGGTGGGGGCTGGAGCTATTGGAGCTACAACGAGCCGTTAAAGGCAGAGAGTGAAATTCAGTGAATACACGTAGTTTACAGAGATGCTGTATGAGAAACCAATGTGAGTTTGGAAAATTGCACAATATAAATCTATCCTAGTAGACCTCAACAATGGAATTATGATTAGTGGAAATGGCCATGACATGGGACCTTTAAATACATTTTTAGTGTTGAAATTGAAATATAAAATCAAAGCCAAGGTCCTTTTATAATAGTTACATCTCTTGTACTCCATACACACAAAACCGACTTGAACTTCAACTGTAAGTTAATTAATTTACTCCAAAGTAAGTTGTACTGATTCTATTTGAAATAATGTTCACATACAAGCCTCTACTTTAACAAAACAAACAACTTATGATCCTAATAGACACAGATGTTTCAATGAATTGGATTTGCTCAGGTTTCTGCTTGTCATAATATAACTATCCCTTTATAATTGATGCGTTGCATTTTGAGGTTTCTCCATGTTCCCCTTTAAACTGTGGTTTTGTCTCCGGAGGTTTTTCCTTGTACGATGTGAGGGTCTAAGGACAGAGGGTGTCGTTTCTCATACTGATATTCTGCACAAACGGTGCTGTTGTATTTGCTGTAAAGTGTCTTTAATGTAGGTTATTTTTATTATATGTACAGCACTTTGGCTCGACCAAAAATCGTTTAAAAATGTGCTATATAAATAAAACTTGATTTGATTTGATGTTCTCTGTAATCACACCGGGTCCGATATAATAAAATAGCAATTAAAAAAAATCTCTTATACTCACTTGCAATCATGATGGTTTTGGAGTTGCCGCCCAGGCTGTCTTTCAGCAGCCAGGTGAGGACTGAGTCTCTGTATGGGATGAAGCAGTGCCTCCTCCCCCCTCCCCCTCCTCCTCCAGACAGGGAGCTGCTGTGGCTTCCCCCCGTGCTGCCATCGCCCTCAGAGGCCATGCTGTTGATACTCTGACAGCTGCTGGACATCTGGGAGTTCTGGGCTGCGGAGACAGAGGGAGTAGGAAGAACAAAGGATGAGGCATTTAAGAAGAGCGTGTCACAGAAGAGAAGTGAATACTGTCGAGATCAAGGGAAAGTATAAAGAATTTTGGAGGTCAATGCCGGATTCATTTCGGAGTAAGAACTACTTTTTTTTCAGACAGCGTCACTTGAACTTCAAATGTAAATCATAAGTAGTATGTGAATTTACCAAGAGCAGATATGACGATACCCAAAGTGACCAGAGACTTGTTGATGTTGGAGCCCTCTGTGAGTCTGTCCCTGCAGTAGTGAGGGTCTGCTCTCTCACTGAGAAACACAAACACAACATGAGGTTCATGTCAGTCACAATGATTCAAGAAACATTATTACTATTATATTATCACTATTATGGATCACCTGCATTCATACTAAACTTCAATATGTCTCAGCTGCCCGCTTGCTCACCTCCACCCGACGCTCCGACCACATCCCCCCTATCCTCCATGACCTCCACTGGCTCCCCATCAAACACCGCATTGACTTTAAAATATTACTTTTCACTTTCAAAGCCCTCAACAACCTTGCCCCCCCCCTACCTCTGTGACCTCATCCAACGACACACCCCCACCCGTCGCCTCAGGTCTGCTGAAGCTGATCTACAGCAGCCCATCAGGACACAGCTCCGGACCTTGGGTGACAGGGGGGGACGAAGATAACTTTGTCACTGTGGACCGACGGCTTCAGGCCTTGTATATTGCACATGTGTTTTGTTTTGAAAAGTGTTCCCCCTCCCGTTCTTTCTGTTGCTCCTGATTACGTTCACCTGGTGCCCTGTGTTGTCTCCTCCCCCCTCACCTGTGTCTTGTTGGGTTAATTAGTGTGGGTATTTAGGCTCTGTGTTTCCTGTTTTGGTTAGGGTCTGTGAGATCCTTGTGGCGGGTGACTGTGCTCACAGGAACAGCAAGATTGAGGCTGTGTCATGTGCTCGAATTTAATAAATGCCCACACCGGGTTATATTTTTGGACGTTCTGCCTCTGCCTCCTTGCTTGGTCGGGCCGCTCAATTGTCGACTTCACACAGGGCCTTCTCTGCACCCCCCCTCATTCTGGAACTCCCTCCCCAGCCACGTCAGATCCGCCAACACTCTCACATCATTCAAACAATCCCTCAAAACTCACCTTTTCACTCTTGCCTTCAACTCCTTCACCGAGCTTAGCACTTTCTTACTTTTGTTGTTATTTTGTTTTACTTGCTTGTAAGCGCTTTGAGCACCAGGAAAAGCGCTTTATAAATGTAATGTATTATTATTATCCCAAAAATAAATGTGGAAGTGAAAACATTTTTTAAAACCTAAGGGCAGTAGCAACTATCCACTAGGGGGCGGTTTAGTCAATGACTTTGACTGAAAGCATGCTGGGTAAATAACACAACAAAGGAAATAACAGTTTACCTCCCAGCCAGATCCACCAGGTTAATCTTGCTGACAGTTTCTGAAGGAAGGTTATTTTCAAGGATCGCCTGTGGAGAAAGGGCGAGAGTATTCAGACGGGAATCTACAAATATTGATAAACATTTCACCTGAAAACAGATACTAAAAATATGATCTGCACCCAAAGGAGCACTATTTGGCAAAATGAGGAGGACCTGTGTGTACTGGATGGTGAAGATGGCGTGGGACCGGCTGCTGGCGTCGTGGTTGTGGGTTGCCGCGGTGATCCGGTTGGAGATGCCTTCCTCCAAAAGATCCATGGCCTGCTTGCAGTCCGAGACAACGTGCTGTGACAGGTCTGATGGAAACAAAACGTTGAGAAAACTAAAAGCACATAATCCAAGAGAGTTACGTTTTTAAAACAACCACAATGTTTCTTCTTTGACTTGATTTCTCGAGTGGAAACGTGAAGGAAAAGTCCTAAGTGTAACATTGTGTATCAAGATGCATAAAAACAACCTTTTCAGAGCTAGAAAAACTGAATTTGACAGAATCTTCTTAAAGAAATTGAAAAGTAGGAATCTAAAACAATACAAGAGGATATACAGTATCTTTCAAATGTGTTGGTTAGGCTTGTCTGCCATTGTAATAAGGATACACTTGTTAAAGTAGTGAAACAAAAATAAATAAAGGTTCACTATGTGACACTTTTTGCAAGCAGATTGTAGAGATATCTCCCAAAACAAACATAACACTGAACGGGACCTCACACTGAGCAGACATGAAAAAGACATTTGGATAAAACAGTGAAATAGAAATGTGAGAAGACAAACAGGAAATGTCTCATCAATGCTTTGTCACGCTTGATCTGTAACATGTTCCCACAGCGTTGAAAAAGAACCAGCAGCAATGTTCTGCTTCCATGCGTGAATCACGTTAATTTAACAGGCTGTTAAACGCATCCTCTCTCCCATTACCACAGAGCCTCATTGTGCTGGAACATGTGGTTACTTATTCCTTGTTTTAAATATGAACATTGCACACAAATATTTGAATTACGTGAGCAGAATTGAGTGGCAGTGAAACCCTGTTTGATGGCCATGTGTTGAGGCCTAAATGTGCGATGAGTTTTTGGGGAAGTGTTCTCCTCGGAGCCACCAGGAAATGACTTCACTTCCTCTGGTGAACTGGGATTTCTCGTGCAACTGACAATGAGTGGATGCAAGGCTTTATACATAGAGATGGGGGCGGATGAGGGGGAGAGGAAAAAAAGCGGATAAAGAGACATAGGAAGACATTTTAAAAAAGAAGAGAGAGAGACAAACTACAAGAGGAGTGTGGGTGTAGAGTGTTTATGATAGTGTAGGAAGAAGAAAATGTAAAGGTCACCTATCGTGCAAAATCCACTTCTTCATGTCTCTTCTACATCAACATGTGTCCCCTCTGTGTAAAGTGACTCTGGAAGTTTCAGGAAAAAAGATTCTCTCTTTTTTTGTCCTGATCCATTTATATAAAAACCTGTCTGAAAATGAGCTGATCAGATTTGGGCCACTTTATGATGTCATAACAATTTTGGCTTGTGTAACCATTAGCCAATCAGCAACCAAGGTAACCCCCCCCCCCCCTTATCACCTGAATCTCCTCCTAGAGCACCATTGTGTTCTTTCTAACCAAATGTCTCTCAGAGGGGCGTGGGGAGGGGCTCCTTATTTTCATCTAAAGTAACAGACAGAGAATCAGCACTTTGGAAACAGAGCTGAAACAGAGGGGATTATGGGTAATGCTGCAAAGATCTGTTTGGTGTTTGGAGCCAAACACTTCAGAGACATGTTCTGTATATATCTGAGAACTATAATATATTGAAAATAATAGGGGACCTTTAAGCTTTCATTTCCAATCTAATCTTCAGACCCTTCAAAGCAAAGTGCTTTAAACAAATGCCCCAACGATATGACCCTGCTGAGTGTTTGTATACATTTCTTAAAATGATAAATGGATATTTCATAAAGCTCACGGCCAGACCCTAATACTCAAGCATGCAGGCCTAATTGATGTCTTAGACATACAGTTGCTGCAAGAATATTTAATTTTTTCCTGTGCACAGCTTTGTTATCTTAGTTAATTCTCCTTTGCCTGAGGTAAAGGGATTTTAAAGCCTTGTGTAGTTGAGTATTAATTAGTAAGACAGACAGAAAAGTCAAAAAACATAATTAATCTGTTAATTTTGAGCTCAATATTTTGTGCTGTTACAAATGAAATTAATTTAAATCACAATTCATTATGTGTACTTGCTTTGTGTTTCCCTGTGTCTGTTACAGTGCAAAATGTGTGGGAAATTGTGAGGTGATTCTACTGCAAGCGTTGTATTGGGAGAATAATCATTTAATGGATCATATACTAATTGGAAAGTTAAGTTAAGTGTGCTTTTTAAAGTCCAGCAGAGTTTATTCCTGGGAATGACAGTCTGTCTTTGCCATCTCCCACTTTACAAAGTTCATGTGCAGATGGCACAAACACTCACCTTGTACATACGGTCCTTTCTCAGGGTGTTCTCTCACTCTCAGGGAGGATCTCTTCTTCTGCTCGCCTCCTCTCAGCAGGTCTCGCACACGCTCGTTATAGATCTCCAGGAAGCTGCAGGGACACAGGGATAAGACGATATGCTGCTATGAAGACACACACTCAATAAGATATCAATGAGGCTAATTTAATGTCAACAACAACAATGTCATATCACATCATGTTTGTTGTTCTGTAAATCCATCATCAGGCATTTTCCAAAACAACTTTACCTTCCTGGCATTTAGCCTTTAGTGGAAGTTGAAAGTACAGAGAGACAAAGGAGGGGAGGGGGGGGTCAAAATAACACAATGGACCCTGGCTTTATGAGAACCGGGTCGTAGTCATGGTTACATTGTCTGCTTTTGCCAACCAAATGACCCAGAAACATAGACTACAGTACGTACACAATAGTATTCAAATCGTAAAAACAAAGCATTTTACTTTCTGATGAATGGAAGGGCATACGGTATCAAATCTGCCCTCATTGCCTACAAGAAGTGAATTGATCCATCCAGCACTGACAAGAAAATCCAGTTTCTGATTTGCATTGTTTTTGCCAGAAGCTTTGCAGCTTAATTACTTCGTAAGTACTCGTGAAATTTGAATGTCAACACAGGGAAAACCAATTAAAAATGCAGTCATTAAAAAGAGACATTTTAATGAACATCAGTACCTGATCTCCACTCTGCTTGAGTTCTGCTCATCAGGAAAAGTGTCTTCGGACCTAAAGAGACCCTGTCAGAAAAGTTGAAATTGACTTTACACTAAAACATCCAATATTCAAGTAGTTATCAGTGAGCTCACCAGGGTTCGGCGATTTGATTCATATTTGGCCTCTTGGTGATTGGCTTTGTCCATCGCCTGGGGATCTTTGTATGATTGTCATTTTAATAAGTTAATTCAATGTAACTCGGTATAAAATAACCTGAAAAAGCTAAATTCAAATCAAGGGCAAATAGGAACGGGCAGCTGGAGTTTGGCCATATTCTGCATGTTCGTGTCTCGAGTCTTTCAAACAACAGGGTAAATGGAAAGGTGTCCAAATAGCATGTGTGCCATCAATTGCAACTAATGAGGAGAGAGCGTGTAGAAAAAGTGCTGCACCAAGCATCTTTTTTCATGATGCTCTGACTTATTTTTGCAGTGGAAGATTTCCAGGAAGGCACTAGTGTCAAAACAGTGAACAGAGGGCTCCCTCATGCCTGAAGAAAAGCACTATATGAATAGGCTATAGTGGTGGCTGTGCGATCGAATGTGAAGACGGAGGTGAAAAGGAACGTCAGTTGTTGGGCTGACAGTTGCCGGTTGGAAATAAGTTGAATTCTCACCCAACCCTGGTGCTCTTTACATTGATTCAACAATCTAATGAAGGGTATTTGTGTAACTCTGGCAAAACAATTTCCTTCGGGATAAATAAAGTCTTATCTTATCTTACCTGACAGATCCGAGGAGTCAAGCCAATGGAGTCCTGAGATGATACAAAGAAACAGAAAGTGAGTGTACAGATACATTTGGACAGTTTCCATGTAGAATTAGGAAATTAGAAACTAAACACCTGAGGTCTTCACCAACACTGAGTTATTTTAAGTCAACGCTAAAAACACTACTTTTGGCACCGCCCGTATTTACAATGTTGTTTTTAAACTATTCTGTATCTCTTTTAAGCATGTTTTTTATGAATCTGTTATTCCATTATGTTTACTTATTGTGGTCCTTTCTCAAGTCTTTTCTTATTAAGTGTTAATGATGATGTAATGCACTTTGAATTGCCTGTGTCTGAAAATGTGCTGTATGAATAAACGTACCTTATAATTACAGAATATTCACATTTGCCTATTTGCAGCAGAGCATGTTTTTACAATTTGTGTAAAAGTTGCTTTGCATTGAATGTGCATTGTGAGATATGTACATAATGCCGTGCAGTGATTCCTCACCGGTGTCCCCATCATGGTGTACGTCTTTCCAGATCCTGTTTGTCCGTAAGCAAATAGACACACGTTGTAGCCCTCCGAGGCTCCGGACAGCACCAACACACCCAGGTCCTGGAACACCTGAGGAACATTAACACACTAAATCAGAAACACACAAACAAAGACTGACTAGGAATTAATAACTGGGTGGAGTTCACAGTAATTCATAATGAATAATTCCTTACATTTATTATAGCGCTTTTCCAGATGCTCAAAGCGCTTTACAAATACACACATATCATACATGTAAGGGTCATGTACTGTGGACAGTACCCACAGGAGCAAATTCAGGTGAAGTATAAGCCGTAACACAATGGCTTTACAGACGCAGCGGGTTTCGAACTGGATTTCTCCAACGCCACCATCGATCTGATTATCAACGCACAGCCCACTGCGCCACTCCGCCCATCTTCACACCTCCAAGTCATCAAAGCGCTTTACAAGTACACATTACACTCATATCATACATGTAAGGGTCATGTACTGTGGACAGTACCCACAGGAGCAAATTCGGGTGAAGTGTCTTGCCCAAGGACACAATGGACTGACACAGCGGCAGCGGGTTTCGAACTGGAGTTCCCCAACGCCACCATCGATCTGATTATCAACGCACAGCCCACTGCGCCACTCCGTCCATAGTGTAGATAATTAATAAGGATGCTAATTCAATCAGTCAATCAATCAATCAGTTCATGGCAATAGTTTTTTCCACCAGGCTGTCAGGAGGCTGAACTCTGCCCCCTTTCCCCCCTGCCCCCACTGGACTCTAACTCCCCCACACACTCAGACACTCAAATCCAGCACCAGACACTGGTTACGCTGCTATGGACAATAATGCACATTCGATGGATAATCTGCACTAATGCACATTCACAAAAATATTGAAGTGACTGTTATGTTGTATATATTGATTGTTGTGTTTTTATTTAGGTCTTAATGTGTGCACATGTAAAAATGTGTCTTTGACTGTGTACATATATATATACATATTTGCACACATATTTTTATATTTTATATACATTTGTTTTTATATTTGAAATTGTGGGAAACAGTATTGCGATCTCTCTCTGTCTGTACACACAAACTGGAAGATTGACAATAAAGTCGACTTTGACTTTGATACCTGCAAACACATGTGAAAGTGTTTTATTAAAAAAGTAGTTGCTCTCATGGCTGTTGGGTGTTTCCAGTGTAAGCCGATGTCCTTGATCTAACATGCATTGTGTTTTTAGTTTTTACATGAGTGTAGATTTACGCCAAGGTTTCTCCATTACAATGCCGTGGCGGCGGGCCAGTGTTGGGGAGTTAATGTTGCTTCCTGCTGAGGTGTTTGGCTAAGGAGCAGGGAGATCAGTTAATACTCTGGGTAAACAACTTTGCAGAATGTGTGTGTGTGAGAGAATCAAATGTGAGGGTAACAAGACTTTGAAAAGCGGCTGGGTCAGAAAAATAAACCTGGTGGTGGGACGGGGATCCGGGAGAGTCCCACTGAAAATAATCAATTGAGGGTCTTGTTTTCATTCTCTGGGTGTCTTCAACTGAGAGGCTGCAGATTATTAGCACAACTCAGCCTTTTTCTATGTGAGAAGTTCAACTAGTGCAAAACAAATCTGTGAAAAGTGAGTGTTTCCAAATGTTTGCAGTAAGAAATGAGTTGTGCTAAGGACAAAACAACACCAATCTTAATACAACATTATTATAAATCCTACCAACATCAAAGTTGTACTGTTCAGTTTTCGCCGTTGTATTGAGGTGATGATTCCACTCTATGGTGATTTTGCAGGCTGCAGCTTTAGTGTGCGGTTGATTAATTATACCAGCTCTATATTTGGCAACATAACCGGTGCTAGGGGAGAAATATGGATCCAATTCACTTTCAGAGCTGACAAACATCCAACCAGCCTATTATAAGTTCCCGGGGAAGAAGTGGCAGCCAACCTGTTTTTCCACGGCATCACAGAGACGGAGAATTTGCAGATACTTATCTTCACATTAATGTTTGAGAAGTCAAGTATCTTTGTATTGTGATAAGAACTGACGAATAACGAAACACCTCTCTGCACACGACACGTTGTGAATGGTGAGCATGATGGGGGGTGACTTTAGCACTTTCGGTGTGTGGACATGTGACTGGTATGAGGTCAGGCAAATGGAAACATGATCATTCTTCTCCATTGTTATGTTTCCATTGTTTAACACTGGAGACTTCATCAGAATGAGTGCCTCGGGACATAGGGATGTTAAACACCTGAACTTTTGAAAGAACATCCATAACATTCATCTGGCTGCAACTTACTAATTATGTATCTAATATATCACATTCCAATCACTTGTATATCGACTCTTATTGCACTGTTTCACAATTGTTTTTGTATTTACATGCACAAGCTCCATCCAAATGTAACGCATGCCTTGAGGGGGGGGGGGGGGGGGGGGAAACAACCTGATCTGGACCAGACCTGAGACACAGCACATTCCCCTGCAGAACCAAAACACCTTGGGGATCAGTGGGGGTCGACTCCCCTAGCCTCAGGACACTGGTGGGTAAGTACACAGAGAGGGGAGGGGAGGAACGCTTTCAAAGATATAACGACCTCCACGGGAATCAGTGAACATACCTCCCATGTGTGTGACTACAAACGACTGACAGGAGAAGCGAGTACCTGGAGCTTAGCCCGTGTATACTCTAGGTTTACAAAGCGGTGGGAAGAGGTTTACGTTGGATGTTGTTGAAAGCTCTCCAGAAAGTCCCCGGCCTTGTGAAAGCAACCTGAAAAAGATTTGGATTGTTTTTGGGAGTGTGTGAACCTGACTGTGTTAATATTCAACAGCCTTGAGATTTCTCTGAGAAAAAGTCAAATGTTAAACACTGACACGGGGAATTCACACGGAGACCAATGTCTTATCTGACCACAGAGACCAAGGGATGAAGCAAATAAAAACAACACCAAGGTTAGAGACTTGAAATGAGTACCATAAGTCACTAGGATTTAGAAAACATGATGATTTCATTAGGCGCGTTCACACCAAGTACTTTTTTTGAATTCAGGTTACTGGAATCATTTTACATTTCATCCGTTTCTTGACAAGGTGCTGAAAGGATAGCTGATCATTTGATCCCAAGAAGTAGAAGCAGAAATGTCAAATGTTCTTTGACTCCGGCTTCTCAGTTTGCAGCTTGTCTTCGTGCATACTAAACTACTCACTTAAAAATAAATATATATACACTAAAGGTCCCATATTATACAGTTTTTCATCAATATATTATAGGTCTCAGATACAAACATGTCTCTGTAGTGTTTGGCTGCAAACACCAAACAGATCATTGCAGCATTACCCATAATCCCCTCTGTTTCAGCCCTGTTTCCAAAGTGCTGATTCTCTGTCTGTTACTTTAGATGAAAATAAGGAGCCCCTCCCCACGCCACTGAGTGAGATGTGGTTAAAAATTACACAATGGTGCTCTAGGAGGAGATTCAGGTGATAAGGGGGGGGGGGCTAATGGTTACACAAGCCAAAAAATCGTTATGACATCATAAAGTGGCCAAAATCTGATCAGCTCATTTTCAGACAGGTTTTTATAGAAATGGATCAGGACAAAAAGAGAGAGAATCTTTGTTCCTGAAACTTTCAGAGTCTCTTTCCACAGAGGAGACACATGTTGATGTAGAAGAGAAGAAGAGACATGAAGAAGAGGGGACACATGTTGATGTAGAAGAGACATGAAAAAGTGGACTCGGCGGTGACCGTTAATCAAAGAAAAATAACTGTTGGCTTTGGTCACCGTTATTCATTTTAAAGTATTTCTCTGTAGCCTAGCCAACCATGTGCAGACAACAGCCACGTGTGACTAGTTAAAGTGCTGCCGCTAGGGCTGTCGTAATGAATGACCTTCAGTTTCTGTCAACGCACTCCATCCATCCATCTTCTCCCGCTTATTCGTGGTCGGGTCGCGGAGGTAGCAGTTCCAGCAGAGAGCCCCAAACTTTCTTTTCCCTGGCCACATCAACCAGCTCTGACTGGGGGATCCCAAGGCGCTCCCAGGCCAGAGAAGAGGTATAATCCCTCCATCTGGTTCTAGGTCTACCCCTTGGTCTCTTCCCAGCTGGACGTGCCTGGAACACCTCCCTAGGGAAGCGCCCAGGTGGCATCCTAACTAGGTGCCCGAACCACCTCAACTGGCTCCTTTCGACGCGAAGGAGGAGCGGTTCAACTCCGAGTCCCTCCCGGATGACCGAACTTCTCACCTTATCCCTAAGAGAGACACCAGCCACCCTGCGGAGAAAACCCATCTCGGCCGCTTGTACCCGCGATCTCGTTCTTTCGGTCATGACCCATCCTTCATGACCATAGGTGAGGGTAGGAACGAAAATCAACGCACTAATTAAATATTAGACTAATTGCTTCAGCTCTAACTCAATAACTGCTGCTGCTGAACCAGACGTGTTTGTGACGGAAATGAAAGCAGCACTACATAAACCTGGACAAAGAAAACACATTTGCTTTTTCTAAATTATATATTTTTGGGGGGAAATTGAAACAATGGGTTCCTTATGCAACTGCTGCTCAATAAAATGTATTGTGAAAAAGTGTGCAGACCCCTTGGAGTCCAGACCACCAAACGTTGCCCCCTGTGTCTTGGCTGAATGGAGGCTTAAACATGGAGACAAAAAGCAGCGCCTGCTCTGTCTTGTCCTCATCCTACAAAAACAGACACCCTCTCCTCCCTCAAACACAGAGAATCAATACGGCTCTTGTTAAAGTTGACCCTCTTAAAATTCACTCTAGGGGGGGGTACCACAAGGCTGAGGGTCTCTCCTGGTTAACACAAAGAGCAGGAACTTCACTTCCACTGTGAGCTCCCTCTCTGAACTTGACTCTCTCTGTAGAGTACTTTTTTTTTGTTCTGTCTCTTCTTCTTTATGCCTATTTTGTTTCATTAAAAGCTTGCAAAACAACTTTAAATGACCTCTGGACAAAACCACAAGGGGAAGCATAAACTTATTTCAACCTCAACGGGATAAAAAACAGTGTGTATGAGTTTGTCTAGACATGGCATATGTTGGGTGACATTAAAACCATCCTCTTTGTCGCCACTGTCACACCAAATTATTTCAGAAGATTTGCAATGTGTGTCATCGTGCTTTGGCTCTTTAAATGAACATCATGGCCTTCTGCCACAACCTACTTTCACAGTTCCCCTGCAGCACTGGGAGGTATTTCTGTCTGAACAAAGCAGTTGAGGTAAGGGGCAGGTTGCATTGTGGGAATGGAAATGCACTCAAGGATCGAATGAAGCAGGAAAGAAAACAGCCTGAAAATATAGTGACATGGCCGGAGCCATAGTTAGCGTGCAGGCTGGTTGGTCGCCTCGAAACACAGGGGACAGACTAAACACCCCCATTTACAGGAAGGCCGTTGTCATCAGGCCGTGTGTGTGTGTGTGTGTGTGTGTGTGTGTGTGTGTGTGTGTGTGTGTGTGTGTGTGTGTGTGTGTGTGTGTGTGTGTGTGTGTTCTGGAGGAAACGGCATCAATAGGGACAAAAGTCTCGGCGTTTGCTTCCCCCGCTCTGAGAAAAAAGAAATGTACAAACAATCTAACAATGAAAGAGGAAAAGCAGAATTTAGATTTCATTCTCTTACAGGAAATGTTGGTCAAATTCATCCGGTCAAAACAGAGAGGAAGGAAGGAAGAATAAAAACAAGGCTTCTTGGTTAGAAAGTGCAGCAAATGGGCTCAGGATTGATCAGAAGGCAAAGAAAAGGATGGTTTGTTTTGGCCTCATTATATAAACTGTGACGTATGAAATGCAGGTTGAAATACAAAACATGACCTTTGGCATGCTCCAGTCTGCTGCAGATATTTGGCTGCACAATAAATCCTCTAAACGCAGCAATCACAGAGCATCACTACCCCAAAAGAAAAAGCAGTGCAAGGCTCACACTACGATTCAAGGTTCAAGCAATGAGATGTCAGGAGATGGAAAAATAAGAGAGTGTGTTAGTGTACAGTATGCACACGTTTAAATTCATTCTGCCACATGATAGGAATGATGACAGACAGCCAGTTGTTAAATACAGTGGTGACATGCAAGGAGATGCTATCTTGTAAAAATCCCACTTTGGCAACAGATCTTAAAAGGAAAGTTGTAATGTCACGTGGGTCTAACTAAGTTAAAACAGACCTCTCTGAGGAAAATGAGGTCTTCTGAAAACCAAGCTGGGTTTTTTGCCCAAGATAGAAAAAAAACTGTGTCCTATGTTGTTATTTTTCCACAGTGACAGCGTGGTTGGTGGCTTGGTTATACACACAAAAGTGGAGGAAGGCAGCAGAATGGGTGAGAAATGTTGAGAACGAGCAGCTATAGTGGAATAATAACACAAAAAGACAAGAGTGAAAGAGTAATGGTGTAATGCCTCTGTAATGACTTAAGTCCTGTAATCACTGGTTGAGGAACAGGCCAAAAGCTGGTCTGGTTTTATGTGGCCGGCTGTACACAAAACCCCGGGAGGAGTATTTATGCGTAGTGTGCGAGTGCGAGTGTGTGTAAATGTGTTTAAGATGTTGTCAAGGGTGATGGCAATAAGCCAGACAAGCAATGTGGAGCAGTTTACCACATTAAAAATCATTGCTTGTGCCAGGTTTGACGCAACAAAAAGAACTGAGATTAGTTTTCCCTCCACAACCGCTCTCACTTGGAGGACGACTCTGAGCTCAGTGCAAAGACTTGAGACTGCAAGAGGAAAATAAGTGCAAATCGAGACGCATAAAAACATTCAGTTTAACAAACAAAAGCCTTATGAACTCCTCGAAACAATTCCTCCATGTTGAGGACCGGACAGCTGCAGAAGAAGCGTTGGTTCTCATCCCACGCTTTCCAACTGGGTTACACAAACACAACAGCTGGGCCCAGAGCACAAGCTAAATGCTTTTGTTTAGACACAGGAAAAGAAATGTCACTGGTGATTCTTGCCCTGAATTCCTGCTAGAGTTCTAGGTTATAGAATCAGATGTGGAAAAGGGAGACATTTGAAGTGAGTACAGGAGGGAGGGAAAACACAGATAGGAGGACAGTATCCCATCAAGGAGAAGAGACCGAGAGGAGGAAACTGTTTGGCCGGAGTTCAACAACGCTCTCGTTTGTCACACTTGGACAGAATTTGTAGGTCAAATTAGCATGGGAGGACATGGGAGGACATGGGAGGGAGGAGGGAGGAGGGAGAGAGAGAGATGTGCAGGCCAAACAGATAGGCTGCTCCTCATTACTCAGGCCTCCCTACACACGGGAATGAAGGACAGAGGGAAAAAGAGTAGGACAGGAAAGTGGGGGGGAAAGCAAGCAGTAAGATCTCTGGCAGTGCATTACATTTTTCAGTGCACACTCTGGGGCAAACAAACAAATAGACCCATATCTGGAGAGAGTTTGGAGATTGGGCGCACCTCCCATCATCCGTTAAAGGGACCGAAGCACCACTCTGTAGAGCCGAGCTGAATGTCCAGGGTATATGCAGGAATCCTGAAGTCAAATGTAATTCCTTTTTTAAGACCCTTTCCACTTGGCGTTCTAACCGGTTACCTTGGCGACACACTTTACCTCACATTGACTATATACAGTATTGATTGTCCTTCCTCCTTATCTTCCAACCATTTGGACGCAGACTTGCATTTCCCCATAACGATGTTGTTTAACAACCGGCGTAAACGGGCCTTCGAGCGCTATCAAGCAGTGAGCGTGAGATGTCCTGTTCAGATGACGTCAAACCCAACGGGATGCCATAAATAAACTCCACAGAATCACACTACACACCTACGCAATGATTACATTCAGGCAGACTGTAGAACACAACCTCTTTGGACAATTTATATACTTATTGAAAACAAGCTACAAATTATAATATCTTGGAAAATGCCGTTTAATACTTTTTAATAGCCTTCATTTTCGCTAAATTGATTTATCAACTTTTAATACTTTTTAAGACCCTGCGGACACCCTGATGTCACACTCTTTATGGCAGGCTGGAAATGACTTCTCCAGCCTTCAGACTGATGGCAGCCTCGTGTGATATCCATAAGGTGCAGTGGTACCCTATAGGTACCTTCACTGGGCAATAAACTGGAGCGTTATTACTAAAGTTGGACAAACTACTTTTCTTGCTAAAAATAAATCTAGAGCCGGCCATGGTGCACACCCGGAGGCATCGTGCCCAGTGAAGGCTGGCCAGCGTGAGGGATAGGACCCAAGAAGGGAATCTCTTACAAAAACCATGCGTACCTGACCCTCCGTTTGAAAATAAATAATACACAATAGAATTTTTTGTAGAAAATCCTTGAAAACAATCAAGCATATACTTCAGATACTTGATCTGCAGCAAAAGCTGATCCTAAGCCCACTGGCTAACTGTCTATTCATTTCTTCTTAACCTTTTTGTGAAATTCTGCCAACTAAGAGACCAAACTATAACTACTTCCTGCTACTTTCACTCTCGCTACAACTCTTCTTATCCTCTGGTTTCACTGATAGAAAGCGGTGAGTCCATACATAAAACACAGGTGCTTTTCCTGTATCAATAAAGTGAAGATATCCTATTTCTTCGTCGACAGCATGTGGTTCATTTTGTGTCCTGTGTGTGGTTAACGCAAACCAGGCTGAACTGGACGGGACTGTGAGTGAATTCACGCACATGTGTGAAGAGGATTTTTCTCAAACACTGCAAAGCTATTCTCTCTTCTGTCTGCAGCGCCACTGACACACAGACCTAGAAACACTGTGAGCATAATGAAATCACAGAGAGAGGGGGAGAGAGAGAGAGAGAGAGAGAGAGAGAGAGAGAGAGAGAGAGAGAGAGAGAGAGAGAGAGAGAGAGAAGAGGAAGGGAAAGCCCCGGCAAGCGGACTGCTTCTGGCAATAAAAAGCAGCATTGTGCTCTTGAGCCGAGTCCTAAGCAGTGACGTCTTTGTGTTGATATTTAACTGTGAAAAATGACTTAGTGAAGCAGCTGTGAGTTTGTCAGGCGAGATCTGGGGGCTGCAGTGGAACCCCCAGCCCATTTCCCCTGCTCTCCCCCTCCCCTCCTCCGCCTGCTACCCGAGGAATTCACATTTGCTCTTAGTGTTTAATCGGTTTCGCTTGCCATTCCCTGTCTCAATCCTCTGCTTCTCCGTTACTTCCCTCTCCCATGTTTCAAACAGTCAAAAGCTATACAAAAAGCTGAGGGTTTTGAGTTATTAAATAGTGGAAAAAGCTATTTATTAGCTCAACACGTAGCCCCAAAACAAAAGACAGGAGTTTGGAACAACAGCTGGCTCCCATTACGGAATGTGTTTCTCTTCCTTTTACCTGTCAGAGCCCAACTCGTTCTTTTTCTCAACCTTCTTCTAGAAACTTTTGTAACAGACTGATGCAACTTAAAAAAACTGAGCTTCAGTGTGACCATTTTTTTTGTGTTGTGGGGAGCCATCAGGGACAAGATTGCAACCATGTCTGCACCCCAACATGAAGTTAGATACCACAGTTCTGTCTAGTCTGTCTGCTGTGACAGTGGATGAGGACAGGAACCCCCACGAGTGTCTGGTTGAAACTATCAGTGATTCATGGACATGTACTGCACAAAATAATGGGGTGGGGGACTGGGCTTCCATTCTCTGAGGGGCGCAGGGTGTGGTAGGATAGCACTGGAGTGGAAAAGAAAGAGTTAAGCTCTACTTGCTACCACTGGCTCAGATAGTCTCATGGGGACCACAGAAGACATATTCAGAGCAAGTCCCTTTTCCTGCTCTAAAGGAAGTCAAACATGTATTTTTAGAAAGTAGGAACCATGAGAAAATATGTAGTACTGGCAAAAAAAACATCATCTCATTAATGGTGCGTTTCCACTGCAGCGCGGAGCTCGCTTTAAGCGTGCCGAGCCGTGCGGGGCCCGTTTTTGGTTGCGTTTCCACTTGGCCTAGTACCGGCTAGCGGGTCCTAATTCACAGTTTTTCTGGCCCCATAAAATCGTGGTTCTAGGGCCAGGGACAACCAGGGCTGAGTCGGGCTGAGTATGCTAAACTAGAGTGAGAATCGCTGGAGAGGGGGCTACAACTACAACAAAATGAACATATCTGACCGTGATTTAATTGTAATACACGTTTCAAAATGAAGCCGAAGTAACAACATACTGATACCGGTTAGTAAAAACCATGAATTAATGCTTTGACAAGTCTGCAGACAGACGGCAGGCGAAAAACCTTTTAAAATGCGTGTTGTCTAAATGGAGATTGGCTAAGCTAACGCAGTATATGCCCCGACCGTCCACACTCACAACAACGGCCTGTACAGACATAAATAAACCAGCGACTGTATTCACCATGACACAGACAGTCTGTGGTTTGTACTTGTTTAACTTATGTCTAGTTTCTGAACAGATATGAGGAGCTATGAGTTTGAGTGCTAACAGCTGTGTTGTTTTTCTGGGGATCTCATTGAAGATGACGTCATGGCTCCGCCTACACTGCGTTACTATAGATACTACCCCAGTTCCTAAACTGTAATGGAAATGCGCCATAAAGTGAGCCAGTCCTAACGAGGCCTAGCCATACCGAGCGAGGTCGTGTAGTGGAAATGCGCCGTAATGTGTTAAAATATATGTCGTTGGATCCCAGGTATAACAAAATCTGAACACTAATTTAAAAGCGATTGCCTAAATGTAATGCCACCCACTGAATGAAACGAGGCGATACAACAATGTGGGAAATGAACATGAAATCTCAACACGGCTGTAACATGTTGGTTGTGGATGAAAAATGTGACTTCTTAGACAGGCTCTTCACTGATCTCTCAAGCTATGTGTCTGGTAAAACTGTTATGAGTGGCTCTTGAGTTATAGTGTCCACCTGCCTCTGTGCTCCATTAATAAGGCTTACTGTCGTACAACACAAACAGAGGTTTCACTGTTAATTTACATCCACCAGAGAGATGCCTTATTCAAATATATTAAGCGATGATGTGATCAGTTAACGGCTGACGTCGTCATCCAAACGTCTTTGTTAAAGAGGCAATTCTTTGGATTCTGGTGAAGGAAAAGAGGTCAGATTTAAATCTCCGAACTTCACTTGTGTCCTTCGCCCACCCCGGGTCATAAGAGGAATGTCTTGTGGCAACCAAGCCTCTGTGACTGGACACAATTCTGCTGAGGACAGCGGCGTCCAAAGCCAGAGATGAAGAAAGAGGAGAAAGTGCTGTGTTGTCTGTTGCTCTGCACAGTGAGTAGGCCGTCCTCCTCACAGCCTGGTCTTTCTCAAACATACAAAGGCAGCTCTGACAACAGGAGAGAGAGGCAGAGAGGGAGTGGCAGAGAAGTGACTGTAATGCTAAGGGTGCAGCTATTCTGCTGGACAATGAAAACTTGATTTACATACAAATGAATAACAAGACAATTTATATTAAAAAAAGGGTAGGTTTTGTACAGATGTGCTGTAATTAAATTAGCTGTCATTTCCACTTGATCTTGAGCTCTTCTCAGGTTCCAGAAGCAGCCTCCAATCAAAGCAACACAAAGATATCTAATGGCCCAATCAAAACCGGGACATGAAAAGCGAGCGTGCCATGTCTGAGGCAAAGAGACTTCTGGGTAACAGATGGAGCCGATATCATATCCCCCGAGTGGCCATCTGTGTAAAAGCGTTTCCTCAGGGCTCTGCTCTTGGTACAGGTTGTGTTTGCCCAGTGTCAACTTGTGGGCAAAAGCCTGCACTGGCACACACTCTGTCTCTACCCCACAAGAGGGCAATTAAGACGGCACAAAAACAAGACCAATCCTTAGGTAGTGCTTCACAAATGTCAAATCTGATCAAATGACTACTTACATAAAAACAGTGGCCACTTTATTAGGTTCACCTGTACAGTCTAATGCAGTGGTCGCCAACCAGTCGATCGCGATCGACCGGTCGATCGTGAGTGTGGTGCGGGTAGATCGCGGACCGTTAAAAAAAAAAAGTAACAAAAGAAAGGAAAATTAAATTAAAATAATAATGTTTGAAAAATACGTTTTTAGATGTAAACCTATCATCCACCACCCCGTTAGCAGGTGCCACTTGATTGACATATATTTGAGACACCTCAATAATATAATACATTAACCGTGTTTTACGTGAACCTCATCATGAGTCATAACACAAGAGAGGACGGCAGGACTGCAATTTCCCGTGTTCAGTGAATGCAACAGAGGCAAGTCACCAGACCAATCAGAGAGTTGCATGGAAATACACGTGTGCTTGTGTCATTCAAGCTCGGCTCTGTGTGTGTGTGGCAATAGCGCATTTAGAGAGAGAGGGGGAGAGAAGGGGAGAGAGGGACCGGTGCTAGCGGGGACCGTGATGTTAGCATCTGGTTAGCTAGCTGCACTAACGGACATAAGGAGCTGTCTCCACAACAAGCTGGAGGAGAGTCCTCCCCTGTCAGACTGAGGGGCTCAGGTGAGCTAAAGGACTCTCTGAGTGTTTAGAACGGTTTTGTCACAAATTATTCAAAAGATTATTTCCGCGGCACACCTTCATATGATCATTATAGTTATACAAACAATAAGAGAATAAATGAAAAACAGGTATGAAATAGCCTACTATATGGCAGTAAAACAAGATTACAGTTTGAAAGGGGAGTGATTTGTAAAATATCCATAAAGAAAAAGAAAATCTGTTTACAGTTCTGTTTCATCTGGGTGTTGTGAGATGAATCCATAGATCTCTTCATGTTGCTCTCAAAGTGCACCAGATTGATGCTTTCAACTTCAATATTTAAAAAAAAATCTTCCCGGGGGAGCATCCCCCCGGACCCCCCTAGAGGAGGTGAGTACCCCCCTAGAGGAGGTGAGGTCTGCCCCCCACTCATAAAAAATAGCACTTTACCCCTGCCTATATGCCTTGAGCTGATTATGGAGCCTTCATTGTAACAGTAATTCAGATGCAATTAGCCTATATAAAAGGCCTCAAATTGGAAGCATTGTCTGGGCCGTCTTTTTCACTCAATTCTGCAATAGGTAGATCTCGCCTTTCACCTAGGCCGAGGTCCGTGATCTTGGGCTTAAAAAGGTTGGTGACCACTGGTCTAATGCAACAGTCTCAAGAGCACATACTGTATCTTACCTGTCCTAAAGTACCTTCATTGGTTGCCTGTTTTTATAATAAGAGTTAAAGATCCTTTTATTAGAGTTGAAATCACACCATGGACTAACGCCTGGCATAGATCACAAGGACCTCTTGCACTGGACTTTCAATCACTCCCAGGGTGAGGAGAAAGCCATCGGGGCGAGGTAGCATGCCTCTGATATAGCATGCTTGAAGAACAAAACAATGTTGTGTTTTCATTAGTTTCTTAGTCTTTGTTTTGCTAAATTATGATTGGTTTTTGTATTTTCATCGTATTGTTAAGCACATTTGATTGTAACCTTGCACAAAAGACCCTATAATCAAATAAAGTTGAAGTTAAAAATGTTTTTGAAATGATAGGAATCACAAGTCATCTTAATGGCAGAAACGTTATTTTGGATTGCCCTAGATGTGTACCCAATGAAGTGGCCAAGTAGTGTACAGTACTTATTAAGGACAGAAACCCAGTGCAACATTCAAGCCAACATAAGACAATTCCATCCAAATGAAAAAAACAAAACGGGAATTGTACCCTTGGTTCTACTTTCACTCTTGTGTATATCTTGGAGCATCGTTTAAATAAGAACTGTTTATTGCCATATTTCTACACTACAGACGCAACATCAGAGAAAAGTTGAGTTTGAGACTATTGGATGGGAACTCTGATGTTGTAAGATAACGGTTAAACAGTCATTATTCAGGCAATACCTCCATACAGTAGCAAGTACATGGGAATGTTATGAGAATACTGTAGCAGTTAGTTTAGGTTAGTTAAGGGTCAGGTCATTACCTCCTCCTGAGACGCATAGCGAGGCTCTGCAGGGTCCACCGACCAGTAGCAGTAGTCAAAACAAAACTCCAGAAGCTTCTCCCTGGAATCTATAGCACCATCTGAGCGTCCGTCCAGCTTCAGGGAGGAAAACAGAAGAGATTATTATTAACACTCTCTAATACCGGTCAAAATCCTAGCATAACAACGCAAGATGTAAAGAACAATTACTTTATTAAGTCAGAACAATAAATAAAGAACTTTGTCTGACAGAGCTGTATACATTGCTCACGGAAAATCTTAAGACAATAGATTCAATGACAGAAGAATTTGGGCCTAAGAAATGAGAGTAGTGTTAGAATAACCGCAATAAAGCCAGGTGCTATAGATTTATTACAGGTCTGATATGGTGTGGAATAGGGCTGAACGATATACCGTGTCATGGCGATAACCGCGATATGCGCATGCGCGATATTCACATCGCAGGGACGGGCGATATTTTTTTTAATTTATTTTTTTTAGGGCGTTCGATGTTAAGTAGGTAAATTTACTCAAACACGTCATGTTACAATTATTTTGCTGCTTGCTACAAAAAGAACTTGCGCGGCTCTCATGTCAGGGGTACTTGAGTGGAGTGACATGCAGGCTCTGAGTCTGCATGCACAGCAAACAACTATTTCAGATGCCTTTGCCGGTGTTCCACCATATGAGAAAGGTTCAAAACGCCATAAAGGAGCTGGTGTATAGCTGTTCTTAAGTTTATTTTTATAATGTTGTTTAAAAGATGTCCACTACTTTGCTGCTATTTGCACAAAAAAGGTTTTAATTGTGGAATCAAAAGTGAAATGACCTATTTGGTCACGTATGTTAATTCCCTAATGTGATGAAGCTTCCTATAGTTTAATGTAATACGTTTAATCTCTTGGATCCCTTCTAGACACCACTCTTCTTCATTCACAGATGAACCCCCTTATTTGAGGGTAAGCAACCTGCATTATGATGACATGTTAGATCATGACTTAAGGTATGATGAGTCAACCAGTTAAGATCCAGACGTCCGTGACTAAAATCCTTCATCCGGTTAAATATAGTTTTAAAAAAACGCAATATATATCGCAGGGGGAAAAAAAAATCACAATGTCAGTTTTTTTCAATATCGTGCAGCCCTAGTGTGGAATTACAAGCAAGTTGTTTCCATTCATTAGCAACGCATTCGCTCCTCTCACAGTTCAGTTGCCTCACTGCATTAACAGTAAACACCTTTCTGCTAACTGTGAGGAAAGACAGCACAGCAGCTTTTGGACTCGTCCCAGCACAACAGTTGTAGTGGATAATCAGTGCAGCATCTAAACATCGCTTCTAAATCCCTGCAGTCAACCTGAAGAACAATAACGTTCCTGCTGAGAACAGGCTGTTATTTTCTGTTCTGCAGTATCTCTTTTTTAATTATTTGTAATACAAGGTTTTAAATCTATTCAGGTGTATCCACATAGCTAATACTTTGCCCATCTGTTTAGAGGAATGTATTTTGAGTATAAAACAAGTTTGTGAGCACTAAGGCATGAGTTTGATTCTGGGGAAAGATCAGACTTTAAACTAAATGAATTTGAGCTGCATTAGATGTTGATCTATTGAAGTAAAAGTCAGAGAATAAAGTGAATTATCTATAGAATAAACTTCTTTCTTTATACATTTTAATGTCGGCAAGATCTTAATATAATAGGAGTATTATAAAGCAATATATTGCGTGGGTGAAATACCAGCAATCATAATATAAATACATATCGTTCCAGCATTAGATGTGCAATGTCTGGTATCTTTTGTACATAAGTTAATTAGGGCCACATTAAAAAAAGAATTGGGAGGATTTGAAAAAAATATGTTTTTTTTTTGTTCCGACTTTAATCTCAGAATTCTGACTTTTTTCACAGAACAAAAAAATTTTAATTCTGAGATTAAAGTCAGAATTTTGAGAAAAAAAGTCAGAATTCTGAGATTAAAAACCAAAAGCATTTAACTGGGTTAAATATCCCAAAAGTACGGAAGAGGATTAGGGCCACATACATTTCTTTTTGGCCCCTAATCCTCTTCCGTACTTTTGGGATATTTTACCAGGTTAAATGCTTTTCGTTAAACAGCTTTCATTCAAATAAAAAGCAATGCTGCTTCTATTAAAAGTGTTTTTCACATGAACATCCCTTCATTCTATAAAGCTTTTCTTGTTTTATGTGTCACCATCACATTATCATAATAAAAGTATAGAGTCACATTTCTCTTGTTTAAAAGTGCAAATAATTGTTTCTCTCTGACACATTTACTATTCACTTCTGGCATACGAGTTGTTGTGTTACCATCAGACTCCAGTGTAATTGCACTGGGATTTTTTCGGGGTGACATCAGTGTATCATGTTAACATTTGACACTTTCACGAAGCTTGGAATACAAAAAAAAATCCTGCTTGCTCAGTTACCAGTGTTTGTGCCGCCACGCACACGATGTTTCAAAAGTGGTTTTCTATGTTGCCCTTTACTGTGTATTTATTTGTGAATTTAATTGTGAATTTATTTGTGTATTTACATGTGAATTTACTTGTGAATTCATTTGTGTATTTATTTGTGTATTTATTTGTGTATTTATTTGTGAATTTATTTGTGAATTTATTTGTGAAATTATTTGTGAATTTATTTGTGTATTTATTTGTGTATGTATTAGCGATATGTGTGCGTCTTTACGCAATGCTGTTGGCCATGCCGTTTGATACGATCTATATTGTGCCGCGGTACATGACGGTTTTGTGAGTCCTCCCATTAAAATCTGCCCTCTCTGTAGATTTGTTCTGGCGCCGGGTCTGGTTAAATGTCTTGTTGACGGACACTTCAGAGACAGACTCATGCTGCGGAGAGGGTCCTTTAGTCAGTGTTGTAGTTCAAACCAAGCAGTCAATTATCCACATCATAATCCAAATGATGAACCCACTCAGCCATTTATGTAAATAGCCTTTTCTTCCTCTAACTGCAGCATTAGGCAACACTAAGCTCTGAGTATCAATTTTGCTCAGAGCAATTGGAACTTCTGAGAGCACGATTGTTTAACCCCCCCCCCCCCCCCAGCACTTTTAGGAGATTTAACAAAGGCCTTGTGGTGAGAGGGATTAGCCAAAAGCAACACCAGCTACAGCCCACCAGAGCTCCAACCACTGATAAAGTCTCTTGTTTTACACCTAAATTAAGTTAGGGGGGAAAACAGACTAGCTGCCAAACATTACCTTTTATCTTTTCTGATTCTGTGCTTTTTAATTTAGATGAATAGATTGGCTTTTATAACTTGCAGTTTGTAAAGTAGCTTTAAGGTTATTGTCCTGTAAAATCCACCCTTTTTCTTTGCTGTTTAAGATCTTCCAAAACTGTCCCACTAAATAATGATTCCCTTGAACCTTTTCCACAGGGCGGCCATATGTGCTCTGTCTCTGTCACATCATTTGAAACAGATTCTCTCCTCCCCCACCCAACCTCTCTCTTTAGCTTGATCAACAAAAGTCTCCATGTACAGTACGTGTGACTAGCAATCAACTGGAAGCTGATTTTAATGTATCCTTTTTTTTAATGTGTGCATCCCTTACATGGGGGATACACATTGTGACATATGATCCTCAACAAGGCTTTTGCAGTTGTATTATCTCAACACAGGCAAAGCAGCTCAACCACACAGACGAGTCTCCTCAGACATCTGACGCAGCAGGTTCCAAGCTTAGTGAAAGTGTCAGCTTACAGCAGGGCTGGGGAACCTTTTCCCTCTCGAGAGCCATTTCAATTTTTACAACATCCTCCGAGGGCCGTTCAAATTATTGAACTCAACCTCTGCTAAAAAAACTAACGTCACAGCCCATTCATTTCGCCTTTCTTTCCTGCTGTGCAAAGAAAAATCAACCTCTTAATCCAGATATCTTTCCGTTTTACTTTCAAAGTTTTTATGTTATGCTTTGGAGAGAGTGTGTAAAAGGCATAAGGACCAAAATGCAGACACTCCCTATCACTCGCATGCAGATCTTTTTTTTAATATTGAAGTTAAAAGCATTAATCTGGTGTGTGAGTGAGTGTGTGTGTGTGTGTGTGTGTGTGTGTGTGTGTGTGTGTGTGTGTGTGTGTGTGTGTGTGTGTGTGTGTGTGTGTGTGTGTGTGTGTGTGTGTGTGTGTGTGTGTGTGTGTGTGTGTGTGTGTGTGTGTGTGTGTGTGTGTGTGTGTGTGTGTGTGTGTGTGTGTGTGTGTGTGTGTGTGTGTGTGTGTGTGTGTGTGTGTGTGTGTGTGAGTTCAACACATATAATAAACAATAGTGACATCGAGCCGGAAAAGGCTGGTCTGAGGCTGTAAACATCCGGTTGTTGTGGTAGATAAACGCCCTCTACACTAAATATTGGACATAAATGTAAAGCACATTGGATATACCGTAATCACAGCAAAACACTCACCTTTACATTTTTGATCCTAACGAGCTTGTCCTCGACTTGAACCGCTAACCTTCCTCCATCTGCGCTCTCCCTGTGAGAGAAGAAAACATTGCTCTCGTCAACTTTGTAAACATTCCCATTTGGATGCGTTGAGAAGTGTGACAGCTTTTTATGAGAAGTGAGAGGGATCAGATTGAAGAGAAAACATGAAAGGCATATCAGTAGTAGTGATCAGTGACTACATCTATATGATCAATAATGTTCCACTATTATTCAGAATATGAGACGAATACGAAAATTCCGTTTGGTGATTTGAAATATTTTTGAAAATGCCAATATTGCAAAGATTTGGGGAGCATTCTTTGGTCGTGTTAACAGCGCGATCAGAACATGTTTTGGTTGCCGCAGTTTTCAACACACTGCCTCTTGACTGCAGCTGGAAAAGGTGGGAAGCGCAGTTGTAGCACATACTGCAAGGGGGTGCATGTTTACAGGAATATTCATGGATTATTAATTTAAACAGCTGGCTAGGAATATTGTGAGCATAGCATTTCCCACTTGACAGATTTAACAAAGGTTTCACTTTGGATGAAACTCCCTGCAGACAGATTAAAATAGGTTTAAAAAAAACTATTTTTGCAGATGCACACATAATGGAGAGGGTGTCCAGAGACATTTAGGCCGTCACATGGTTAACACAATGAACCTCTGTGTGTGTGTGATCCATGAAATCGTCACTGACCAGTTTCAGATTCAAATGAAAACAGACGCTTCACTCGGATGAGGAAGCTTGGGCTGTTTCCACAGATTCTACACTAGTATTGTATATATGTGTGTGTGTGTGAGTGTGAGTGTGATTGTGAGTGTGTGTGTGTGTGTGTGTGTGTGTGTGTGTGTGTGTAACAAGGTCAACTCAGCAGCTGGACCCAGCACATCTGATGCAACACACACGAAAATCGAGGCAATCACAACATGGAGCTGAGAGTATTTCGATCTCCAGGAGCGATAAAGGCGGTGATTCCTGTCTGTAGTGCAAACGCTGAGTCTCTGTGGAGGGTTGGGGGACGACGGGGGGGTTTTGTAATCGTCAGCTCCCCCTGAGCTTCACCATGCGGGACTCATTTTTCCAGCAGTGGTGGCCCAACCCAAAACCAGCAACCTTCAATCTCAGGCTCTAAGTAGCATGAAGGGGAGGAGGAGGGTGGTAGAAACCTCGTAACATAAAAAAACAGTGTTGAAACAAACCCAGGACCAGAATTCTCACAATCTGGCACACATGTTTTTGCACATGAGAGTGGCTTCATGCCGTCTAAGGGGGGCGGGGGGCATTGAGTCCTTAAACAATGAGCAACACACTTCTGCGCCCGGCCAATGAGGAATGCAGCTGACCAACCTGGTGTTAAAGTTATGTGTAAGTGAAACCGACAGATCCAGGAATGAGGAAACAGACATTTGCATGACAGTGAACATTATGTATAAGAATTGCTTTTGTTATGCAAAATACCAGGAAGGCTGTTTGAAAGAATCATTGTCGGAGCCTCCATAGCTTGGATAATGCTTTGTTATGGTACTGTAGTGGCATTTAGATTAAGAACCCCAGCCAAACATCCTGCAGGAGGTGAAGTGAAATCAATATACTACTGTAGGACTCTATGTATTATATCCTCACACTGCTGAAACAAAAATATATGTTATCCAACATGTTGTAGCAATCTGTCTCTTCATTTAAAGGGAGGTCCAGTGGAGCAAAGTAGCTTTACAACCTCCATGTGTTACTTTGCTACCTAAACCGCAGATTTTACAGCACTGTAAAAACAGGGGGGAACTAGTTTTCCATAAATGCCTCACACCTAACAAAGGTAATCTCAAAGCCAATGAGAAAATGAGAAAAAAAATGTGTTTTGTGTATTTAAAATGTATACATTTTGCATTAAAGATTTAATTATCCGACTAAACAACATCAGTTGGCTAAGCCTAATTTGTTTTTTTCTGTTCCATATTATGTAATCAATCTCTTAAACCCCACTGTTAAACGAGTGGACTATTCATTAATAACTTCTGTGCAGTCAACCAGTGCACATACAACATTTCTAGCCATGCATAATAGAGAGGTTTTCATTTCATTTGAATGGGGATCTGAAAGTTCTCAGAAATAGAAATGCAAGGCTGAATTATGAAGGAATCGTGTAACAAAGGATGCTCAAGACATCTAGAGTATATCCATTTGATGGAAAGATGCAGCCAAGTAAAACATAGAGTCTTAGGTTGAACAATTTACTGAGTGTAAACTTGTATGAGCTAGAACAAGATGAAACAGATATACCATCTATGAAGAAAAAGCATCGGATCACATCTGAGCAGCAGGCACCAGTTAATGAGATTCCAGCAAGTACTTAAATATCTGTTTATCAACCATCTGTTATTAACCAACATTTTTAAGTTCAGAAAAAATGATGGGATAATACAAAGAAAAAGCTCTGATTTTCCTGCAATCTTGTAATCAATTGTAAGGCTCAGGTACAGCAATGATCGATTGCTTTAAAATAACTGATACTGATTGATCCTAGGTGCAATCATACATAAAGCAAAGGTGTTTTAAAAGCATTACAGTCAATCACCACATGGTCTTAATGGCTGTGCGTAAAAATAATATAGTGGGACACTTAACCCAAGCTCAAGGTTTTGTGGACATTACTCAGCACCACACACACATGCACACAACATGAGTCACTACTGACAGCCACAGTTGTCATTATTCACCATGTGCACCACTGTTTTTAGCTAGCTAACAAGCTAAAAACTAATAAGCTAGCTAAAAACTGGATAGCTGTTTACTTAAAAAGTGCTAATTAAACATGAGAAGCTTAACGTTAGGTTATTGTTTTTGATTAGCATTAAGGAGTAGCTTAAGTCACATGACTCTGGCTACAACAGTTCTGCCATGAAGTAAAAATAACGACATTTATAATAAAGTTCACTCTTAAAATGTACATTTAATAAGTACTTTAATTAGCCTGACAGCTGACGTCTTACCTTGCGTTGAGAGGACGGACGCGGATGGCAACTTTAACATTAGCCATGATGCCTTCACGAACTCAACAGTTGGCTTACTCGGAGTAAAATAGCAGTTTCCATGAGAGTATTTGGGGTCTTCTGGCATATTAAACTCCGATAAAAGCTGAAAGAGCGGGAGGAAACTGTCCTGCTATCCGCTGTTCAAGCCATCTCCACCGGCTGCTGGCCGCGGGTTCAACTGAGTGACGAACCCCCGACTGGAGAAACTTCCTGCCGGACAGAGAAAGAGGGAGGAGGGGAGGCTGCTGGATACTCCCCTTACTACGACATATTCAAATATTTTTAGATTTTTTTTGCATGTCTGTTATTATTTAAATCTATTATTTTAAGAGTAGGGAAGCATACTTTGTCTTTTCTGGTAATTATATATTTTGTAGATTTCTTACAATTTAAAAAAAAATTGTATTGCATGTCTATTATTATTATTATTATTATTTCAATCTACTATTAAAAGTGTTGTGGAAAATATTTAGGGAGCATACTTTGTTGTGTTTTCTGATAAAAATATATTTTGGAGATTATTTTAATGATTTTTTTTAGACATGTCATGTCCTAGGCTTTTTCATTTCTAAGGTGTGGAAGTAGGCTAACATTAATTAAATGACAAAAACAAAGTGATGAGAATAGATGTGAACAAAAAAACTGTTGAGTAAGTAATAATAGCTTGGTCTAATTTAAAGCCAATTTAATTAGTGTTGATATGTTCAAAGCAGCATCTGCATTTCTTTATTTAAAGAAAGTGGTCTCAAGAATGGAATAACCTTTAATAATTAAGAAAGAAATTCAAGTGATGAAAATGTTAAAACATAATAATGGAAGTGAAGATTTGTGTGTAAATGTAATAATATAGTTATTGTCAATGGATATGATACATCTTATACTATCGTTAATAAAACCCCACTGACATTTAGTGTTTACAGCAAGATATTGTTTTTACAACCCAAATTGTAAATCAAATCTCAATTTTTTAAATCACATACAATTCAGCAACTCCATTTTCTATTCACAAATATTTGAACTCATTTGTGTAACTTCCATCCCTTAAATCATGAAACTATTCAATCTGTATACCAATGATAAAAGCACACAACCATTTAACGCAGAATACTTCTTTATTATTAATATCTAGGTAATGTAAAAATAAAAATTCAATTTAAAAGCAGCAAACAATGCATACAACACTGGTTCAACATGAACTAAAAACAATCACAAACGCAGTCTCGCATTCATGAAATAAACCTGCAGTCACTAGTAGTGGCGGTCAAAGGCAGTGTGTGAAAGTGCTATTCTAAAATGATTAAAACATTTTATTTTATCAGGTGAATTCAAAAACCACCAAAGAAAAAAAAATCACATTTTTAAAATCCATTGTAGTAACAAATGTGTCTTTAAAAAACTATGGCTTGTCTGGTTGAACGTTTAAAATTTGGATGTTTCAGTCTTTAAGTGACAGTTTCTTAGTTTGAATCCTAATAAGTTAGAGGATGACCCCTCTTCTGTCTTTGCCAATTCTGTGCAAAGGTATTGGCTGTTTGAAATGTACCAGTATTTCCCTTCGGACACAATCTACCATGTTTGCTTGCAGGAAAGTTCAACAGATCTTAAGGAGTGAGGTGGTGTGGGCCTCTGGCTACTTTCTGACTGGTAGGGCTTTCTGGTTCTCACAGGCAGCTTTGCAAAAGAGCACAGAAATTCATGAAAGGCTGCTGTCACTTCACAGGTGGAGAACAAAAGTCAGGGGCTTGCAAAGACTGTGCAGAAGCTGACTGTGGAACAGCTTTGATGCACAGCAGTGGCGAAATCAAAAACTGGTCAACAACAAAGAGTTACCCAGATCTGTCTTGAAAAACACTTTGACAGATGTGACATGGAGCACTGTGGCGATCACAGAAAAGATGCCGAGTTGTGAGACTGTTGTCATGTAGCGCCCTCTACTGTCTGTTGTGAGACCTGCAGCATCTCCATGTGGCTCTGCAGCTGAGCCAGAGGCAACGAGGGTTTAATGCTCTGTGACCGCAGCTGAAAATTCTCTATCAGCTCCTGAAATGAGAAAGTGAGGTCGAATCGCTAGTCAAATAAAAATGTTTCAAAGGAATACAATATGAAAGGAGTGCAGCGAACCCTCACCGCTGGCAAGGCCAAGTTTGTTAACTTCTTCCAATGAGATACGACCTCTTCGTCCCTCAAGGCTCCTCTGTCCACTAGCTCTCTAACCAGGAACAGGTAGTTGTTCCACTGAAACGACAAATGGTTACAAGAGTCAAACAAATGGGGGAAAAAACTTTAAAATAAAGAGTAATGTCAGAACTCATCTTTTAAACACTCCAATAACTTCTTCACGTATCAAAGTTTCAAACATTTTGCTTGGTAAAAAGAAGATGTAACATTTGAAATGTTCTGCTCCATTTTAAATTAGTAAATTGAAACATTTGCACATCTGTTGCCTACAAAATAATCCTTGATCTGTGTTGATCGCAGGGCTTATTAGACCCTCCAGAAAAACGCGATTCTGCGATCGCAGAATTTACCGCATAATCAGCAAAATGGCACAGATTTTTAAAAGGCCGCATAATTCCCGCATTTTTCCACACAAAGTTGAGAAGAAGAAAAAAGTGAACTCGTCTTGACGTGACGTCATCGGCTCGCGCATCACAGAATGTAAACAACACTGTATAGAGCTCATTTACCAACGAACATTTCTACTAAAGACCGGGCAAAAAGTGGGGGGAGACTATTCTGCACCCCGTGCAACTGTGTGTTGGAGTATAAGAGAAAATCGACGGTACTTTGATTCATTCAAACATTCGAAAATGCTTTCTGCTGCTGCGGACAAGAAAGCCATTCAACTCACGTTCACCGAGGGATCAACCTCCAAAACCCTTTCGAGGGCTACAAGAAACGAAGTGAGTAGCCTACAAGATTGAAGCTGGTCAGATAACGAACGAGTAAATGAAAACAGAATGAGGCAGAGAAGTGGGTGTGTGTGGGGGGGGGTGTGTGTGTGAGATCAAAATAGCCCAACTGCTTTTACAATAAACATTGAATGTGTTTAATTGAATAGTAAAGGGGTTTAACGTTAGTGGTGTGTGTGAGAGGGAGAGAATAAATAAGACAGCCCAATATTTAAAAAAATGGTTATTCTTTTCCCCCACATATTTCGCAACTTCCCGCAATTTCCCCGCATAAAATCACATAAAAACCCCGTATGTTTAATCGCATAATCAAGGATTTTTGCCCACGTTTTTCTGGAGGGTCTACCTTATAGAGGGCCATGCACATACAGGAAAGAGTGAGGTATTTGAGGGGAATATCTAAAGCATATAAAAAGGTAGAAGGACATGTAGCACTTTCATTAATATTTTAGTAACTGCAGTGGTACCTCAGTGTCGCTGGCCTTTAGCACAGCAGTGACAGTGAGCGGGGTGAAGAGCAGGTGGAGCGGGGCGGCGGAACAGCAGTCTCTTTCCCACAGCTCAGCTAGCTGCTCCAGCAGAGCTCGGACAGGAGGCTCTGACCCTGAACCAGCAACCACAGCGACCCCATCACCTCCGCCACACTCAGAGGGAGAGAGTACAGGCAGCTCTGCAGACACTGAGAGACACAGCAGGAACTCAGGTGTGTTACACAGTACAGCTACTAGACGTTATGTTGCTATTTAACAGACACAATGCAGGTCACAACATTATTATTTGATGATTAAGAGTCTGTCATTCAGGAGTTTCTTACCCAGTTTGCAGCCCAGGAGGACAGTACAGTTAAGAAGCATCTGCTCTGACACCACTGTTGAGAACTGAGTGAAGAGAAGAGAACAAGTGTCATGGTTGTATCAGGGTATATGCAGGAATCCTGAAGTCAAATTTAAGACCTTTTAAGACCTTTTTTAAGACCCTTTCCATACATTTTAAGACCTCATCGCCACTTTGAGTTCTAACCTGTTACCTTGGCGACACACTTTACCTCACATTGACTATATACAGTATGGATTGTCCTTCCTCCTTATCTTCCAACCATTTGGACTAGAGATGTCCTGATCCGATCACGTGATCAGGGTTTTCAAAAGATCGGAATCGGGAGAAAAAAATTGGGGATCGGGATTATTTTTTATTTTATTTTTTTTCAAATACTTTTTATTTTTATTTTGTATTCAATGTTACAAAACAAAAATGACCATGTTCAAGTCTTAAAGTCATCCTGAGGCCTTAGTTTTGGTTTCAAATTACAAAACATCATGTATGTGTTGCTTCTTTGGGGCTTGTTTTCATAGACCTGCTTATTTCTCTCAAATCTGGCAACAGAGTGGGCAGGGCGCAGTGTCTAATTGTAGCAGTAAGCTAAAGAGTACTGATAAGCTTTATTTTGTTTTGATCCAATGCTGCACAACTGAACTGATCCAATGCTGCTGTGAAAGAAAGAAGCTATATCCATGTTGGATAGAATATCCAATTTAAATAAAAAAATAACCTTAAGGGACAACTTGAATGCTTTTTTTCTTTTTTTTCTCTTAATGCATTGCATAAAGATCGGATCGGGAAAATCGGTATCGGCAAATTGTCAAAATCAAATGATCGGAATCGGATCGGGAGCAAAAAAAGGTGATCGGGACATCCCTAATTTGGACGCAAACTTGCATTTCCCCATAACGATGTTGCTTAGCAACCGGCGTAAACGGACCTTCGCGCGCTATCAAGCAGTGAGCGTGAGATGTCCTGTTCAGATGACGTCAAATCCAACGGGATTCCATAAATAAACTACACAGAATCACACGCTTTCGGGACGGGAGGCGCAGTGGTCTGTGCGTTTGATCATCAGATCAAGGGGGTGTTGGGGAACTCCATTTCGAAACCCGCTCCCGCCCCACTGCTTCAGGCCGTTGTGTCCTTGGGCAAGACACTTCACCCGAATTTGCTCCTGTGGGTATTGTCCACAGTACATGTATAATATCAATGTGTACTTGTAAAAGCGCCTCGATGACTTTGAGGTGTGAAGATGGGCGGTGTGGCGCAGTGCATTGATCAAGGGGGTGAAACCCGCCGCCGCTGCGTCTGTAAAGCCGTTGTGTCCTTGGGCAAGACACTTCACCTGAACTTGCTCCTGTGGGTATTGTCCACAGTAGATGAACATTACATGTATGTATGATCTGTATATGTAATGTGTATTTGTAAAGTGCTTTGAGTCATTGATAAAGCGCTATAATAAATATAAGGATTATTATTACTACACACCTACGAAATGATTACATTCAGGCAGACTGTAGAACACAACCTCTTTGGACCATTTATATAATTATTGAAAACAAGCTACAAAATGTAATACCTTGGAAAATGCAGTTTAATACTTTTTAATAGCCTTCATTTTCACTAAATTGATTTATCAACTTTTAATACTTGTTAAGACCCCGCGGACACCCTGTGTATATTAAAAGCATTATCATTTTTTATAATATATTTTGTAGCTTCTGTCAAGGCTTTAGATTTAACTTTTTTAATGTCTGTCTTCTTTCAAAAAAACATTGAAGAAACCTGAAGTAGATTTAGAAGTTAGAAAGTCATTGTTATGAATGAAGCTTCCGAGTGTGATACTAAAAGGAATAGGCACATCCACCCAAACGTTGTCTTTGTTCTGTTGCACCTGTGTGTCCCATGTACCTTTCTGCAGGCCAGTGTGTCTCCAACTCTCTGGAGCAGCGTTTGGAGCTGAGGGCCGGTCGGCAGCTCCTCGTCGGTCATGGGGCCAACAGCAATGCTCAGCCACTCCTTTATTCAAAGTACATTTAAGAAAGACAACATTCACTTTAACCTCGGTGAGAAGCACATTGATTCCTTGAAAGGGCTTCCTTTGCAGAGTGCTCTGGAATTCCCTTCTGTGTGTGCCCTCTCATGCAGGCGTACCTTTATCTCAACGAGGATGTCCGAGGGCAGTGAGGCGCTGTGGCTGCAGGTTGGAGGGCAGGATGTCACTCTCTCACTCCCTTGTTTCCTCTTGGGAGTAGTGGGCTGCTCCTGGGTGACCGGCTCGAGCACGGCCCCCTCCCCCTCCCTGCAGCCTGGAGCCACCGGGCTGCCCACCGCCTTCATCACACGATCATACCGGCTCTTCCACTCGCGTCTTATCAGGGCTGAAAGGGGGGGGGAAACAGAAAGTCTTTCATGTATGTCCTTAGGGAACTTTAAATTACAGCAATGGTGTCTATTTTCCTTTCATCATCAATGCCAGTGATGTTCTGTAAGAGAACCCGTCAGCACAGACAGCTTTAAGGTTATGTTCCTTTAATGCATTATATCTTTATGATATGTTTCTGCATGATGTAGCATGTTCACTACACACTAGATCAGAAAAGTCCTTGTCAAATCAGTATAGTGCAATAGGCCTCAACAATTTAACTGGAAGTGAGGAAGGAAGTGGTGTTGTACTTCGGGCAGCTGAATCCTTTTTGGTCCTTCATAGAAGCCAGTATATACTAGGGATGCTCCGATCGATCGGCCGGCGTGCTCTCTAAAAATGCCGATCGCATGACGTAAAATACACTTTTCTCTGTGCGCGGCAAAACAAGCTCGCCAAAACGGCTTCACCGGTCTGGCATTATTTTAAGGTGTCCGAAAATGACAATTAAATAGCGGTATGCAACGTGTGTGAAGCAGAAATCCTGCAGCTCCGCCCGCTGTGACGGACCGGTGAGCGGAGCCTAACACATAAGAACACCCAACACATTTGATCTACCTCTGGAACTAGCTAAACTAGTTATAAATATATTTATTCTTCACTGTCGGGTCACTCAGTCATTACTGGATCAGTGAGCTGCATGAGATACTGACGGGCTGTCAGGGGAGAGAGAGAGAGAGAGAGAGAGAGAGAGAGAGGCTTCCGCTCATCTCTCCCATGTTATTATCCAAAGTTAATGTAAACTTGAATAATGCACTTCATTTGAATGTAATAATGATGTTGGTTGTTGTTTGTGGAAGCGCCAGTGAATGAGCCCCATTGACTGAGTTTTAAACATCACTTTAAATGGAAGATCCCCATAGGCTCCGCCTACTCGATCAGATCGGCGATCGGTATCGGCCGAATGCTGATTCCGGCGATCGGCCCCAAAATTGGCGATCGGAGCATCCCTAGTATATACCATACATTATGGCATGAGAATTCACTTGCATCAATATCAAAATAGGGATCCACTGAGCTGATACTCCGGGTAACTGTTTGTGCAAATACGACATTATTAGATAGATTATCACATCGGCCATGTCAATGTTGTCATAATATTCAATTAAGATTATTCAGTCACAGCAGTGCCGTGCATTTAATGTGGTTCAAATTAAATTTGAGAAAAAGGTATTGGACCAGTGAATAAAAACATACAAAGAAGCAACCAGGATAGTCTCATTAGTTGCACAACCCAAGCATAAACATCCAAAAGACTGTTTTAAGAAATGGAGAGAATCAATTTAAAGTGCCTTTCATGTTAAAATCATGAAAAGGCAGAAGCATGGTGCGTTAGGTAGCTACCTGTGATGTTGGCAGAGAGCCAGCTGCTGGCTTTCTCTGTTGCAAGACGTTTGGTGATGTTTTCAGATGTGTTCAGGACCTGCAGAGAAAGTAAGTAAAAAGTAAAAAGGAATAAATCAGAAACACAAGTTTATAATGTTTTTATTCTTTACTGAGTCAAAACAAAAGGTGTGATTTGTAGGTCTTACAGCAGGGGAGGTCTCATGGGGGAGCAGAGTGCGTATGGCCTCAGGACTGTTCTCACAGCAAAATCTGCAAAACAACATGGAGATTACCACACAGCAGAGAAATGCTAATGTAGTGTGACGACGAGGCCAGAAGAGCAGCAGTTCATTTTACCTCGACCAATCAAATGGCTATAAAAATCCCATTCATTTCTGTATATGAATTCAGAGAAGGACAGCTTTGCAGGCTGTTTGTGAAAGACGCTGTCATACCTGGTGGCTTTTGCCAAGGCCTCCAATCCTGCGACACACAGCTGAGCACAAATGGAGTCGTTCAGTTTCGAAGGATTTGAGTTGGGCGATTTCAACCCATCTCTCAACATCTTGTCTCCTCGCTCCACCAACTCACTCACTAATGTCGCCCTGTTGATGATCCGCAAATAGACACATAAACACACACACACGTACATAGAACAAAAATCACCTACATTACGTATATTTTTGTTTGAATATGTTAAAAATAGTGCTTTTAATACACATACATCTATACAAGTGGGTGAATTCACAGCAGCCACAACTTAAGTGCTGATAAATGTGGATTGTTTAACAGTCTCAGCTTCTTAGGAAGGCAACCAACCAAAGTAGCAGACTGATGAACTGTTATTCTAGGTAAGGATAAGGAATGGAAAGAGAGAAAGATAGAACTTGTTGGTCCTCACTTCATGTGCTTCACGGCGTTTGATCCAACTCTCTCTGCGACAAACTCCACGGTGCGACGCAGCGACGGAGGCTGGTTGTGAAAGAAGGCTTGCTCGAGGTCCACCTGTCATGTTTAATGGATGATTTAAATACTCGCACACACAGGCAATCCGTTGATGTCCTTCTACACTTCACTTCACCGCCTGCATTGACTCACCTGCAGTTTCTGCTGTGACCTGTTGGCAGTCGGCGTGTCCTTCGGGTCGGCAGAAGTGGGAGTGATCTTGCGGATAATTCCTCCACTCTTGGCTGCGCTTCCAGACACAAAAGCAGCTAGGAGCTTACGGAACTCACCTAGATGAAAACAGGGCCGAACATCGACACACATCTTAAACAAGTGCATGTTTCATTTGTGGCGAAAGATATGCTGTACAGACCAAATGTGATCTAAACCAGCGGTTCTCAACTGGTCAGGCCTCGGGACCCACTTTGTCCTTTGTCAATAAATCGCGACCCGAAATTTAAACCACTCAAATCTATTCAATAAAAAAATTGTGCTGTAATATATATACGCTTTCCAGCATAGAATATTAATTAAAGTGAAGTACAGTGCATATATCCCTTATATCCCTTCATAGAACTAAAGTGTGCTTTTAAAAAAGGTTTAATGAGATGATGGAATCAAAGCTGAACTGTATAACATAAAAAGGCACACACGCTGAAAACCCAACCCCAGCAGGGGGGTCTTGGGGAATTGTCCCCCAGGAGATTTTTAGAAATACTAACATATAAACTACGCATTCTGGTACACTCTGAGAAGAAAATAAATAAATCTATTACTACCCGACATTTTAATAATATTTGATGCCATTGTTTGTTTTTCACTTAGTTCTGACAGCTTGCTGCTCCACACAGAGAGAAGAGCAAAGAGGAGAGTCTGTGTGAATTACTTTAAAGTGTGGGTAAGGGTAGATAGCCCCCATTGTTCTGTGACCTGTCAATCATCAAACCGGGGGTCATGTTTCATTATGTGTTCATTCTTATCCGAAGTTGTACCCATGGATGTATTAAAGAATAGTTCTACCACAAAGTTATTCTCCGTGGGGACTTCCGGCAACAATCTTGATTCTGATTGGCCGGAAGACTCGAAAAAACATCAGCAAAGATGTTTTATTGAGAAGATGATCACAACGTGACAGAAGTTTTCAAAACCGTTTATGGTCTCTGGTACTTCCAGTCCAGCCTACTAAAATCGGGCCTTCAAAATAAAAGTTTGACTTTTTTCCACAAAAAAAAGATATATATTTATTTTTCAACTTTTTTTTTTGTTCACTCACATCTGCGACCCACTGGAAACGGGCCCACCCACCATTTGAGAACCACTGATCTAAACCATCTGGCTCGTACTTGACAGCCTTTTACCTCTCGTATAGAAAACACTAACTATACTACTACAAAATATCCATCTGAAATGTATCCTTAATCTCTGAAGGGACATAAAAGATGTCTCATGTTCTACTTACCCAGAAATGGACAACATGTATAGAGGAGCTGTTGATCAACCAGGGGAATGCAGTCCTACAAAAATAACAAAATCAGTAAAAAGAAGAAAAAAAACAGCATTTATTAGAGAAACAGCTTTTTGAATGCGATAATTCACTTACGAGCCCCGCAGCATTCGTGATGCCGTCCTCCAGCTTTGCCACCTCGGTGAACTCATTGGTGAAGAAAATGTCCTCAGGAATCACTGGGATCTTCACAAGGTAAACACAAAATATGAGCCATGTAGGATGTATTACTAGCTGTAGACGAAAACACATAATGTTGGGTAGTGTGTCTCACCTGGAACAGCCACCCTAACACTGAAACCATTAGGACTTTGTTCAGGTAACACATTTCTCCACATCGGCCCAGCAGCATTTTCCTACAAGCACACAAAAATAATCCAATCCCACTTTAAAAACGTTGAGACCAAAGTGCTGTACAGAGAGATAAGCTCACAAAACATAAAATAAATACATTTAAAATAAAAGATACAAACACAAAACAAACCAGATTAAACGTAATGATTAAAAAATAAAAATAAAAAAATAAAATAAAACAGCCATATAATAAAAACAATAGACCAGTGAAAGCAAATAAAAGCAACAATCTACTTGTTTCCGAATGCTAAGGAGAAGAGGTGGGTTTTAAGACTGGATTTAAAAACAGACAGTGTGGGAGCCTGTCTGATTAGCTAGGGCAGGTCGTTCCACAGTTTAGGGGCGGCAGCAGAGAAAGCACGGTCCCGTTTTTGGCACCCTCAGGAGCAACTGATCAGCTGACCTGAGAGTGCGAGTTGGCGTGTGTAACAGCTCAGAGAGGTAGGGCGGGGCCAGGCCATTGAGGGCTTTAAAAGTAAATAAGAGTTTTAAACTGAATCCTCGAACGAATAAGATTTAACGTGATGAAAAGTGTATTTGTACGGGGTTCTTTAGACACATATGTCAGATGTGTTTCCTACTTTTAGATTGGTTGCACTACTTGTCATGTTCTTGGTTGACTTTGTCCGACCTGCTGATTCTGAATTTGCTTTCTTTTAAAAACCATAATGTACAGAATATAAACATGCAGCGATGGACACAGACCTGTACAGGAGGAGCAGTTTTCCCAAAGCCGTTCTGTAGCAGAGCAGCCGAGGGCCGATGAAGTCCAGCATGGAGAGGAACTCCACCAGCCAGGGCACCGTCAGGATGGTGCGCCTCCTCTTCATGCTGTTACTCAGCACCGCACACACATCCAGCACCGGAACACTCTGGGGGACCAAGATATCAGTGTTTAAAGGTCTCCTATTATTCTCTTTTTCATCAATATATTATAGGTCCCAGATACAGAACATGTCTCTGAATGTTTGGCTCCAAACACCAAACAGATCATTGCAGCATTACCCATAATCCACTCTGTTGAAGCCCTGTTTCCAAAGTGCTGATTCTCTGTCTGTTACTTTAGATGAAAATAAGGAGCCCCTCCCCACGCCCCTCTGAGAGAGATCTGGTTAGAAAGAACTCAATGGTGCTCTAGGAGGAGATTCAGGTGATAAGGGGGGGGGGGGGGGTTGCCTTGGTTGCTGATTGGCTAATGGTTACACAAGATCGTTATGACATCATAAAGTGGCCAAAATCTGATCAGCTCATTTTAAGACAGGTTTTTATAGAAATGGATCAGGACAAGAAGAGAGAGAATCTTTGTTCCTGAAACTTTCAGAGTCTCTTTCCACAGAGGGGACACATGTTGATGTAGAAGAGACATGAAGAAGAGGGGACACATGTTGATGTAGAAGAGACATGAAGAAGAGGGGACACATGTTGATGTAGAAGAGACATGGAGAAGAGGGGACACATGCTGATGTAGAAGAGACATGAAGAAGAGGGGACACATGTTGATGTAGAAGAGACATGAAGAAGAGGGGACACATGTTGATGTAGAAGAGACACGAAGAAGAGGGGACACATGTTGATGTAGAAGAGACATGAAGAAGAGGGGACACATGTTGATGTAGAAGAGACATGGAGAAGAGGGGACACATGTTGATGTAGAAGAGACATGAAGAAGTGGGGACACATGTTGATGTAGAAGAGACATGAAGAAGAGGGGACACATGTTGATGTAGAAGAGACATGGAGAAGAGGGGACACATTCTGATGTAGAAGAGACATGAAGAAGAGGGGACACATGTTGATGTAGAAGAGACATGAAGAAGAGGGGACACATGTTGATGTAGAAGAGACACGAAGAAGAGGGGACACATGTTGATGTAGAAGAGACATGGAGAAGAGGGGACACATGTTGATGTAGAAGAGACATGAAGAAGTGGGGACACATGTTGATGTAGAAGAGACATGAAGAAGAGGGGACACATGTTGATGTAGAAGAGACATGAAGAAGAGGGGACACATGTTGATGTAGAAGAGACATGAAGAAGAGGGGACACATGTTGATGTAGAAGAGACATGAAGAAGAGGGGACACATGTTGATGTAGAAGAGACATGGAGATGAGGGGACAGATGTTGATGGAGAAGAGACAAGAAGAAGAGGGGACACATGTTGATGTAGAAGAGACATGAAGAAGAGGGGACACATGTTGATGTAGAAGAGACATGAAGAAGAGGGGACAAATGTTGATGTAGAAGAGACATGAAGAAGAGGGGACACATGTTGATGTAGAAGAGACATGAAGAAGAGGGGACACATGTTGATGTAGAAGAGACATGAAGAAGAGGGGACACATGTTGATGTAGAAGAGACACGAAGAAGAGGGGACACATGTTGATGTAGAAGAGACATGAAGAAAAGGGGACACATGCTGATGTAGAAGAGACACGAAGAAGAGGGGACACATGTTGATGTAGAAGAGACATGAAGAAGAGGGGACACATGTTGATGTAGAAGAGACATGAAGAAGAGGGGACACATGTTGATGTAGAAGAGACATGAAGAAGAGGGGACACATGTTGATGTAGAAGAGACATGAAGAAGAGGGGACACATGTTGATGTAGAAGAGACACGAAGAAGAGGGGACACATGTTGATGTAGAAGAGACATGAAGAAGAGGGGACACATGTTGATGTAGAAGAGACATGAAGAAGAGGGGACATGTTGATGTAGAAGAGACATGAAGAAGAGGGGACACATGTTGATGTAGAAGAAACATGAAGAAGAGGGGACACATGTTAATGTAGAAGAGACATGAAGAAGTGGGGACACATGTTGATGTAGAAGAGACACGAGGAAGAGGGGACACATGTTGATGTAGAAGAGACATGAAGAAGAGGGGACACATGTTGATGTAGAAGAGACATGAAGAAGAAGGGACACATGTTGATGTAGAAGAGACATGAAGAAGAGGGGACACATGTTGATGTAGAAGAGACATGAAGAAGAGGGGACACATGTTGATGTAGAAGAGACATGGAGAAGAGGGGACACATGTTGATGTAGAAGAGACATGAAGAAGAGGGGACACATGTTGATGTAGAAGAGACATGAAGAAGAGGGGACACATGTTAATGTAGAAGAGACATGGAGAAGTGGATTTTGCCCAATAGGTGACCTTTAAAACGTGAATGCTTTGAAGCAGACATGCATGTTTTTACCTATTTGACAAACTGCTGGACTAAACACAGATCACAAGAGTACGTTTATAACCCTGCTGTTATCCCCTCACCTTGCTGCGCAGCGCTATAGCAGCCTCCTGTATCTCCCTGGAGGGTCTCTCAGATGTTTGATAAGGCAGAAAGGAAATGAATCCCAGGAACTTCGCCAGAAGACGAGCGAGGAGCAGCACTGAGGTGAAACGCTGCTTCTCATCCTGATCAGGCAGAAACAACAGAGGAAAATGGTTTACATAACAATCAGAAGCATGTCGATCAGATAGCACGTTTGTGTTTGTTTGCAATTAAAAAAATATTTTGCCTAAGTTGGAAAAAACTAGCTTGATCCAAACTGACAGAGCACTTGAAGGAAAACTGGTGGAAACAAGTTTTCACTAACATCCCTTTGTCTGGGTGTTTCTCAATGTTGAGGAAGGATACTCCAGAGCCACTATTTCAAGCATACTACGTCATCGAGTGCTGCCGAAGGACTGTTCCAATATCCAGGATCCTTGGAATTCTACCGAGGCCGGCGTACTTCGTTGCGGGAAATTTCGAAGCTGCACATGTGTTTCCTCCGCGGTCTTAAAATCCCCACAATGCTTTGCACACGGACCAATTTCCAAATCTTTGGCGGAATTCGTGCTCCATTTAAGGCGGGGCCTCGCATATGACACACGCCTGTTAGCCTGTTCCACAAATCTTAATTTTCCGAGGCTAGGAAGGATTCTTGCCTCGTTTCTGAAGCAACTGACTCGGAGTTACATGTGCTACCAAGCAAGCTTCCTCGACATTGAGAAACACCCACTGACTCTGATTGTATATACCTGCTGCTCCAGGTCCCCCTCCCCCTCCCCGATGGAGGGGGGGCTGAGGATGGACACCTCGTCCAGCTGAAGGAGCTGCTGGCACAGACTGTCCTGCAGGTGTTGGTTCAGCTGGCAGCTGGGACACAGTATGCAAGACTTGTTAGATCACAGAGGGACAACAGACACTGAAAGCTTTTATGAATAAAAAAAAGGGCATCTGTCAAATAAAAAAAATAACGTACTGCTGTTACTAAAAGGACAAATACGAGTATTATTATTACTTGAAGACTAACAAAACCTACAACTAGGCAAAACATTTCTTTACGTTGCGTCTATGATGGTCAAAACAAATGAGAATCACGATATTATCTCGATAATAATCTAAATTGTGTTTAAATCTGGAACAAACTCCCAGAAACCTGCAGGTCCGCTGCAACTCTGACTACTTTTAAATCCAGGCTGAAGACTTTTCTTTTTGTCGCTGCTTTTAATTGAACTATTCATATCTTAAACTGCACTGTAACTTTTATCCATGTATTTTTCTTTTAATGTTTATTTTATTAATTTTTTTCTTTTTAATGACTGATTTTAAATGCCATTTTCTTAATGTCTTTCATTTTTTGTAAAGCACTTTGAATTGCCTTGTGTTGAAAAGTGCTATATAAATAAACTAGCCTTGCCTTAAATCGTATTATCACAGATAAACAGACTGGAATTATTTAAAACATTTGCAGACAGGACAAACATCTTTATTTTAAACGAATATCCTTTTGTAGTAAACATCTAAGAATCCCAAGTAAGGTTTCCATAAATCCTAAGCTCCCCCTGCATAAATAAATGATGAATAAACAAAGACAGATGTTAGCATTGTGGGAGTATGTTTATTCTTACATGATAGATTTGATATTTTTGACATCAAACGGTGTATTTATTGGTATTTGCTTACCAGCTAGCTGCCTGCAGGAAATCCCTGAAGAACTCCTGGTGACCGGGGAAGGATGGAGGAGGGCAGGGGCCGGCGACTCCCTGAGGCTGGATGAGACGCTCCTCCAGACGCTTCAGACGCCCCAGGCTGTCAGCTCCCAGCATGCCTAGCAGGTCAGCATCGGCAGTATCACCAGGAGAGCTGTTCACACTGGGGCCTTTGCACATCTAAAAGTGACATGGTGACAGCTTTGTTCAATAAGCCACACTTCTGTTGTCACTTCTGTTACCGCTATCTACTGTAAGTGATGAACTGTACGTCAGTGTTTCCGCCAGACCAGGGCTGAGAGGGCGCTCGCAGTTCACTCCACTAAGCACCCCCCGTCAAGGCTCGCCGGCAGTACTCCTTTGCCCCTCCAACAGAGGGATGTCCTTGTCCTTTTTCGTAATTTCAAGCGATACAAACTCGATCTTCTCTCGATTTTTTTTTTTTTTTTTCAAATGACGGCAAAGACTTCCCCCCCCCCCCCTGGCGGAAAAGCTGCTGTACGTAATAAAACCCCATTTTAAAATATGTGAATGCCACGGTTTACCTGAACAAGTTGCTTCAGAAACAGTCGAGCAAAATGGGAATGGTTTCCGGCCGAGGTCAGTTGACTCATCATTCCCCTAAAAAGGACAGAAAGAAAAAAACATTTAAATATTGAAATCACACCCGATCCGTAAACAAAAACATTTTTAAAAGTTGTATAGACTTGCCTTATCCTGCTTCCGAGAGCAACATCAAAACTCCACCCTGGCTCTTTGTGATAGTCCTCCCATTCTCGTAACACCTCGTAAAAAATATCTCTGAGGAAAGAAAGTGAAGAGCTTGCTTGAAATCAAGATCTTTACATATATAGAAGTTTTTGACTCTGCTACACATTTTCCGACAGGGAGTTTTCATGAAGCGAGAGGTACCTCTGCTTTTTGAAGATGTGGAAAGCTCTGTCACTACCAAAGTTGGAGCGGTTGTCAGTAGCCGGCTGGAACGGGACTGAGTGGATGAAAGTAGAAACTGAAAGAGAGAGCTGGAACAGAAGGAGGAATAAAAACAAATCAGTTAAAAGAGTAGAGATTAAACAAATATTTAAAGGTCCCATGTCGTGCTTTTCTGGTTATCACCCGTCCCCTTGTGTGTACTGTAGCTTTTCCTGCATGTAAACGGTCTGCAGAGTCAAAAACCCTCAAAGTACACCCTGTAGCGAGTAAAACTCTAACACAGGAAAGACGTGTCTATGCTGCCCCAGAACGCCTCGTTGGACATTTCTCTTTTTCCATTGTTTACTTCTTGGGTATAGTGACGTATTTGGGTATAGTGACGTTTCGTCCGCGGAGCCGTTACGTTTGGACCAATCCGCGGACTTCCTCACACACACTCACTCGGCGGGACGTTGCGAGGCTCGCTGCTGGAACTTAGCCTGAGCACACACACAAAGTCCCAGCCAGGCTGCGGGTGTGTGTGTGTGTTCGAGCTGGGTTACGCTGTGTCTCGCTGTCTCGCAGACGGCCACTGGGCTCATAGGGAGTGGGGGGGGGGGGGGGGGGGGGGGCAGGAGCTCCAACAAGGCATGTAGGACGGAGAGTGAATACACATACTATACAGAGATGCTGTATGAGAAACCAATGTGATTTTGGAACATTGAACAATGTAAATCTATTCTAGTAGACCTCAACAATGGAATTATGATCAGTGGAAATGGCCGTGACATGGGACCTTTAAGTTTCTAGTGATAAGTTGTATCTTTATCTCAGTCTTCCTAAATGTCTCCTGTGTCCCTGTCCTACCCCTATGGATTAATATCCCAATTATTTTCTCAATTTATGGATCAATAATTGTCTACAAAGCATCAACTTGTTATATAATATTTACTTTATTTATTTTTATTACTCAGATGGTTAATAAAGCTATAAACATTCAAAATAATAAGAATTGAAATCAAGTGTTCTCGTAAATAAGAGAAGTGTGTATTGATCACCCAATATTTCAGTATCACTCAGGGAAACAAAAAAGCATTTATAGTGTTTCACCTTGGCTGTGCTCCCCTCCTGGGCCTGAGTCAGGAGGTCTCTGAGGTCTGGTGAGAAAGACGCCACTCTTTCGTTCTCTGCCAGCAGACGCAAGGTGCACTTGTCCAAATTAGAAACCAACCTGACAAGAAATCACAACTACAATCAACTCGCGAAGACTGAAGGAGCCACATCTAATATCAGGGAGCTGCGAACTGATATATTCCTGTTAGTGAAAAGGAGGAAATTGCAGGAAACTGTGAAATGAGAGATAAAAAGAACTCACTGAAACTGATTCTCCAGAACCTTCACCGCAAAATACACACAGTTGTGTACTTGTCTCAGGTAGCTTCTCTCCAGAACTTCTGTGAATGTGAACAGAAATGAACTTAATAGCTATTTCAAATCTAACAGAAAGTAAAAAAAAAACGGAATATATTGATATAATGGGAAGTGACATATAAAAGGGTTACACACCTGTATGACCCACACACAAACTGCCCTGTTCTGCCTCATCATGAGTGTGAGGCGACCGAGACGTGAGCAGCTGCACCACAAAGAAAAGCTCAAGGAAAATGTTTGGCACAAGGTTTTCTGTAATGATACAAACAAACACATTTTCTTAAAATACATTTATTGACTTACTCCTAAAGCATTTGAACTCCAGAAGAATTCTTTTTTTATGTTTACGTCTGATTACCTAATCATTAACTTATCTTAAAGGTAGGGTAGGTAAGAATGGAGAAACCAGCTCGAGGGTGCTAGAATTTGAAAGTACGCAGCCGAAAAAAATCTGCCCCTTCCTTCAGACTTCCTTACAGAGCCCCTCCTCCAACACACACCAACGCGCACATGACCAATGAGGGCACGAGATAAGTTTGTGCACAGATGGAAGGCTGACAGGCAGGTAGGCCATCCAGTTATTTTAGCCGGGCCGGCTCAGATGATTGGTCGTGCTTTTTACAGCGCCACGGCTTCCACAGATGATATTTTTTTATGTATTTATGGTCAAAGCATTTCATTTATTCATTGCTATCGGGATGTTAAGAGCATTCCATGGAATTTAACAAAAAGTGTTTCTGAAGTAAATTACCTACCCCACCTTTAAGAATGTATGCATTCGAAAATACATTGAATTTGTCTTTCCCTCCAGTTTCTTCGTGTAGCACACTAGCACCACCATGTGGTCACTTACCAGAGATGCAGGTGCAGTACAGCTCAGCCAGGAGATCCAGTTCCAGAGAGAAGGTGACTTTGAAAGGTTCGGGACAGGGTGTCTGCAGGTCTGGTGTAACTTTAGATCCCATCCTAAGCCCTGACTTAGTGGGGGTGCAAGGGTCCAGAGAGGACGACAGAGGAGAGCCGACCTGCTGAGCTCGCTTTGTCCTAAAAACAAGACATTTCTGATTTCAAACAGCAGAGATACACTGAGGTAAAGAGCAAGTCATGCTGCAGTGAGTAGGGTAAACAAAGCACAGCAGAGGTTACTATTGATACAAATAAGAAGATTAAAAAGGATATGTTGTGACATCTGTCAAAGAACCTCAGAATCATAATGAATGTATATCATTTTAATTACAAAGTGTAGTTCACCTTTTTTAAAAACCCTATGAAAAACTGCAAGGTATTACACAATTATTATTAAACCATTATAAATCCATATTGTACACTGGCACGCATAACTGCACATGTCGCACTGAACAGGTTAAAAGTATACACAAACACATTTATAGTGAAAAAAGAGATCTACAAGAAAGCCATAGCATAATATCATAAAACCCTATGAACACAAAAGTCTGTACGATAATAAATATTAGATCCAGGTAGATATAAGCAAGTGTATAAACTGTAGGCTTGGGGAATAAGTGACTACATGCAGTTCAATAATGTCCTCTCCTAAAAGACACCCTCAGGCTGCCTGAGTGAGATCTGACCTGCCCCGGTTACTAAATTAAACACTGACACACTTTACTCTTTGTCACTTCAGTCTAAGTATAAATATAGGAGATCGCAGACTCATCTATTGTGATCATTTTCAACAAACTAGTTTGGATGTAGTTAAACTACGTTTTCAAATAAGTGTTAGCTTATCTTGCCACCGGCAAAGTGCAGGAAGAGAGTGTTGTGACGGTGTCAGCTACAGTTCCCCAAAATGAGAGTAAACCACCACATAACCAGTGAGGAAATGCAAGGTCCTTGCAACAGATCCTGCAGTTCGCTCAGAAGTACACTGTTGAAAACAAAGTATTTCAACCTGGACATTTCACATAAGTCACCGAATGGAAGTGAATAAAAGCCAAATAATAAAAAGCCAAAATTTGAGTTGTTCCCCCCCCCCCCCCCCGTAGAGCAGCGTTTGACGCGATGAACGGGAGATTTCTTCTTTTTTTTTTTAATACAGGTGTTGGTAGAGCTAGAGAGAGCACACCTTTATCTATTTAATATAGCCTAGTTGTAAAAAATAAAGTAAGAGATCAGTCCAATGTGCAGCCTACTATAGGACAGTAAAAAAAACATTTTAAAAGGAGAGTGATTAGTAAAATATGCATAAATAAAAAGAAAGAAAGCTAACTAACATAAGATAAGAATAAACCAGTTTAAATGATTTGTTATTGGTTTTGATCATATTCTAAAGATGTTTGGATCATTGAAAAGTCTACAGCTCCCTTTCATCTGAGTGTTGAGAGCTGTATCCATAAATTCATGTTGTGCTCAAAGTGCAACAGATTGATCCATTTCACTTCAACATTTTAAAAAAACTCTTCCCGGGGGTGCATGCCCCCGGACCCCCCTAGAGGATGTGAGGTCCACCCCCAAATAAAGCAGGTTAAAATAATTTTATTGAATACATTGTCTTTTAGTAAATACTGAAAACGGGTCCCACAGACCCAAGCAGCACACAAAGGTTAAAGGTCAGCATATAATAATGTTAAAATGTGCTAAATATATACACTGCAAAAAACAAAACAAAGAGGAGTAAAAGTAGCTCACGATTGTTTTAATTTTGGAAAGTAGCTCTCATCCTAAAAGAGGTTGGAGACCCCTGCTATAGAACGATACATTTGACAATTTGAAGCTTGGCCTACCATTGTATTGGAGCGATGAGGAACAGGTGGATTTTGAAAAGGCCCACGTGTTCAAAGTGGGGAATGACAGAAACAGTTTGAGAACCACTGCCGCAGAGTAAAGAGTTAACGTCTGTTTCAGAACAAGTAGAATAATGATGTATGTTGTTCACTCACTTCTCTCTCTTGAGAAGCTCCCTCTCCTCCTGCAGACTCGGCGGACTCCCCACTGTCATTGGCCCCTCAAGCGCCTCTGCAATTAATGAGGGGCCCGAAGACTCACTGAACGGGATGGAGGTGAAGCAGGTCTTTGGTTTGGAGAGCGGCCGCTCTGCACTGACCGGTGTTGGGTTGATTCTTCTCGATGGTTTAGATGCCCTGAAGGATAATAGAAACTGTTAGACAAGTCAAAAATATCAATGATCAGGTGGAGTGAGGATGGAGTGAGGATGGAGTGAGGAGGGAGTGAGGATGGAGTAAGAGTTCATTTTTGTTAAACTGAGAATTGTTTCGACTCACGGCGGTGAAATGGGTGATGATCCAACAGGAGGGAAGTCTTCCAAGTTGTTGAAGTTGAGTTGCTCCACAGATGGAGGTGAAGTCTGCTCACTTACCCTACTATTCCCTCCTCCTCTACCTCTTCCTGACCTCCTCTCATCACTTTGATGTCCTCCACGCCATCCTCCATGTTTCCCCTGTCCCCCCACTGCCATGCTGCCTCCACCTCTCCTGCGGGCTTTTTGTGACTGGAAGCTGGGGCTGTTCTGGACGTCAGGAGGAGAAACCATGTAGTCTCCCAGATTGATCCTCTGGTTACTCCGCCGATCAGCGCCTGAAGGCCTGGAGGCGGGGCTCCATCCTGGAGTAAAAGGGGGGCTGTTGAAAGACCCTGACTGACCAGCAGCATCCCACTCTGTTCCAGGGGACACTGAGGGAGCAGGAGAAAACAGCTGGACACGGCTGGCACTCCGAGAGCCAGCTCCACCACCAGCAGACCGGCTACCTCTCTTGTCACTGAAGCTTTGCGTCTGTGCAGCAGGTTTGTGTCGGCTGGGGGTCTTAGCTGGCGTCGCAGGGCCATGGGTGAGGGCCTGACTGCTCTGCACTCTCAGGAAGTTCAAAAGAAATGGGACAAATTCTTGTTTGAGAACTGTCACCGCAGGTTCTCTGAAGGCCAGCCTGTCATCCTCCTGAGGAAAAAAGAGATACAAATGAAAAAATAAAAGAATATTGATAGCTGAAATTTCTCAGATGAACGTATTGGTTTAATTTAGAGCGGCAAAAAGGAAACTGACACAATAATAATTGCCATAGTTTTGATAGCCAATAATAATAATAATAATAATAAATAATACATTTTATTTAAGGCGCCTTTCATGATACCCAAGGACACCGTACAATTTGTTAAATACTCTAATAATACCTTACATTTATTATAGCGCTTTTCCAGATGCTCAAAGCGCTTTACAAATACACATTACACACATATCATACAAGTAACGGTCATGTACTGTGGACAATACCCACTACTCTAAGAGTTAAAAGCAACAGAATATGATAAAAACACAAACATACCATCATGGAGAGGACAATTCAAGTGGACACAAAAGATTGGGAAAAGGTATTCAGGGGAAACCGATGATAGGGAGCACTACAGTGAGTCGGCTGATCTGAACAGGTGGGTTTTGAGGAGGGACTTGAATGTGGTGATTGTACCGTACTGAATAATAAAACATATTGGGATGAAGATATTTAATTCTCTATTCTTTTCACTGTTTTACAACATATCATTAGGTTTTGGACCAAACTAAACATTTAAATACATCATTGTTTTGGGGGGGGGACATGTTGTTCCACGTTATATTGAAAACGACTGACCAAACGATTGATTGATTAATCAAGAAAAAGAATCGGCAGTTTAATTAAAATTAAGAAATATTTTCAAGTTGAAGCCCATGTTTATTTACAACATGGACAGAGCAAGGTTGTTGCTGCTGTTATTGTGAAAGCAGATTGAGCTCATTTAGTTGGGCAAAGTTTTGTGTAACAGTGAATAGCTTCATCGCCACATGAAGCCTACATCAGCAGTAGAAGCAATACTAACTGCAAGATTGAAATGTTGTTCTTTAAGTATATATATATATATATATATATATATATATATATATATATATATATATATACACACACACACGTTAATACTGCTCTTACTTTTCCAATGATAAAGCTGAATGTTCAGATGTTATTTAGGGAGCATATTGTAACACCTTGACCAGTCTTTTGGCTAAGTCTGGATTTATTTTACCATGTTTATTAAGTATAATTTGCACTGTGCTTTCTTTCAAATAACAGCATCCTGTTGCAGGCCTGTTTACTTAGTGGACACAGCCTTCTTCAGATAGTAATAATAAAAATACCATGTCAAAAAGTTATGGTAAACTATGTGTTAATGCTACATTTTCTGGAAGTAAAGTTGACATCGTAGCATCTGGTCTGCAGTCCATGCAGGATACAGCTAGCTTAGCCCGTTAGCCCTGCAGCTAAAAGTTTTGTTTACAATCAGTTGAGTGCTATGTCATCTCATAAAACACAATATACAAAAGCACTGGGGAATAAGATGTGTCACATAAGTGTCTCGTAATCATTTCAGACTAACCTTATTATTCTTTAGCCAGTCCAAGACCGTTTTATTGTCCACTTTCTTCAACAGAAGAGATTCCAAAAGAGCCGCCATTCTGGTGCGGAGCTACGCGGCTGAAGGACTGGGGGGAAAGGGGCGGGGGCAGCGTCTGCGCAGGCGCGTACTGCGTATGACGTATTGATACAAGTGTGCAGCTGGCAGAAGCTGATCGTCGTATGTTATTGAGCTAATTTCCTGCAATAACTCCACAAACAAACTAAATACCATAAAAATGTAAAATCTACAAACTAATGCATTAAGTTCTCTATCAGATAAACACATAACATTTTTCTAATATGTGTTTGTTTGATAGATATCTTTTTTATTTCCAAAACGTAATGCATTAGTTTGTAGATGCTGTTTTGTATTTGCAAACCACACTGTGTTTGTTAGCGAATCATAAGGCATTTGTAAAATATGTTTAGTTTGTTTGTGGAGATATAGCAGGAAATTAGCTCTATAGTATGTAATGTCTTGTTGCTTTGTATGTCTGCCTCTGGACTTTGTTATGTATAATGTATGATGTTCATGTATGATGTTGAATAGATGAATACAAAATAAATTAAAAAGCTGATCGTCGTTTCCATGATCCCTGGCTAGACTATTATGACTAAATTCTTCTAAACATTGAGAGCAGTGTTCTCAAACTCAAGGCTTATATGACCTATTGAACACTTGTACAAAAAAACAATTTAATAAATACAATAAGGTACTTACTTTTTACATTATCATCATGTCTAGTAGTGCAATACAGCTGAGGTATTAGTGAAATATACACATCAATTACAAAGATACAGTTACTAACATTGATTTTTATCCTTAAACATTATGTCATTAAATGTTTGGCCAATCCTGGAAGCTGCTTGACATCTTTCTTGATCCATTTTCGTCAATAATACATATATGCAATGTACAATTTAGTCATTTGGACTGTCTATAGGGTCATGTTTTAGCCTTTGTTAATTATTGTCTGCCCCTCGTGGGTGCAGGAATCTTTCTCAGTTGTTCTTCCTGAGGTTTCTTCTATTCTTAAGAGGTTTTTGGGAGTTGTTTTCCTAATCTAAAGGGTCTATTGCTGTACATAATATTGAAAAGCCCCTTGTGGTAAATATAGACTTGATTAAAATGAAGATATGGATCTAAAATCTTCAATGTATTCATTTTTCTGGGCTGTTTTGGTTGTATCTTGTATGAATCGTTCTTAATGAAGATGGTAATTAAAACAATTGAAGGGGCTACAATAAAAAAAAAATAGTGAAAAAAAAACCTTACACAGGATTATGTCTGCATGCGGAATGAGTATTTTATTTATAACCAGTTTATAAAAATAAAATACAAAATAATTTCAAAACAAAAAAGAAAAAAAACACTGTACAAGGCATTGGCATGACACAAATGATAGAATAAACATAAATAATTACAGTTATATACAATGCAAAACTCCCACTTGTTACATTCTTTCCTTGAAACTGTACAGTAACATTTCAAAACCATGACGTACATTACAACATAAAAATATCCACCATTAAAAAAATCCCGACAATTGAAGTCAAAATGATGGATGGGTGAATTAGCAAATGTCACAATAAATAGTTTCTGTCAAATATTTAGAAGTTACTTACAAGTAATTCAATGTAATGACATGAGAAGTGTACAAGTGCACACCAAAGCTATCATTAGTTTCCGCCTAAACTTTGAAAATAAATGAAAACATCTGGGTTTCTTTTGCTGGCATCTGGGTATTTAACCACAGATACCCAGCAAGCTACTATAAATATGACACCTTTCTATGAGCAAGCCACTTTAAAAAGCGACAAAGAAAATCTCATCTGGAGGGTAACACTAGTAGACCACATCTCCACATCACTTATCTATGTGCATTAAAAATAAAGAAAACATGAGAAGATATCTGATTATCTTTAGAAACCAGCAGCACTGTTTACTGTCTGTTCCTCCCTTTCACTGAAGCCTGTTAGCATTTACAATAGTTATTTTTTATTTCAATAATTACTTTATATTTTACAGGTATATATTAAAAGTCTGCACAACTGCGTTCGGAACTTTGAAAGCTTAAAATATCTTGAAATCTGGAGTTGAAAGAGGGACGATTCAAAGATTGATTGCTGGCGACATGTAAGGAATTGCACGCTCCGGATTGAGAGCATCCTGTTAACACACACATCTTGAATGCTGCACACAGTCGATCGAAACATTTCCCCACGCGCTCTCACAGAAAAACATGGATCCCTCCGGTAGAAGCACAGCTTGGTAAGCACAAGAGTCTGACAGCATCGATTTGAGTGTGTTGATATATTGACCTCGCTGACAGACCTTTCACACACACACAAGGAGACGAGTGACAGAAAGGCTTGGGCCCGAATAGTGGAATGATCTCCAACACAGACAAGGCTCAGTCATCCCTCAGTTTGCACAGAGGGGCAGAGAGGAGACATTAAGGCGACTGACTGACTGAACGCTGTCTGCCTTCAGGATGAGTCATCATAGCTGCTCTGTGAGCGGTGATATCTGCAAGGTCTGCACAAAACAGCACGCGTTATACATCAATCTCAGTGCGATCTCGTATTATCAAATCTCAAGTCGAACCACATCTGCAAAATCTATAAAAATATGGGATTTTTTTTGTGACTGCTAATGTGGTTGCATGAGGTACTCATCCAAAATCAGTTTATTACAGCATAGATCAAGGCTCCAGGGACCAGTACTTGCAAGACAGTGAGGTAAAGGGAAGAAAATATACTTAATATACTGTACACTTAAACCGATATCAAAATATGTTCAACAGCAGAACATTACTTTGCTTTTTTAGATTTCCCCTTGGGGAGAAAAAAAAAAAAAAAGGTCTTCTTTGTGACGTTAAACGCTGTTTCTTCATAAAGGGCCATAAAGTGATCTACTATAAATAATAGACTGACTATAAAGTACCTTATGCAACCCCACCTAAAAACATCCAAACTACCCCTTTGATTCTTCAAATCACAGTTGTAAAGTCTATTCTCCTTATTTATTCTGGTCATTCCATCAGGTCAGTATTTGCACTGAGTACAGTCCTCTGGGCTCGTACAGTCTATCATATTCCTGCAACACATTCATCCCAGTGAAGTCAGTGCAGAGAGCAAAGCAAACAAGTCAGACATCAGGTGGGAAGGGGAATAGAAAGAATATTAAATGGGTCAGAGAAAATATATATAGATTCAAAGGTGATTCACTGCTGGGTTAGAACCAAGAGAGATACCGTGTGATGGGAGGTGGAATGCAGCTTTCTACTCAGTCGTTGGTTCTGCGTGTTTTTTTTTCTGTTGGGCATGCAAAGAGTAGCATCGAAAGGAAGCTGGAGTTATTTTTACAGTATCTTACAAGCGGAGGAGGTTGTGGAGGTTCAGTGAGGAACTAAATGATTCCTTTCCCTTGTGCACAAACAAACTGTATGTCATTATATAAAAGACATGGTTCGGCACAGGAGGAACAAAACTAACAAGAAAAACATCTGGCATGGAAGCCTGTAAGATCATTTTGGTGTGGGAAGTATATTTACATATGGCCTTGATTTTCAATAACATTTGACAAGATGGTTGAGGTCGAAAAATCACATTTTGATCAAGTTTTATCTCCAGGACTGACCAGGTATTTATAAACAGGACAGTTGTGATGGGTTCCACTTCAAATATTTCCTTTTTTTGTCATTAGAAATAATTGCTACTCAAGTAACTCTCATTGTGTTTGATTTACAAATACTGGTGTTGCTACCTTTTCCTAAGAATACTGGTTAAAAGGGTTGTCTTATTGTTTAAATACAAACAAAGTGAATCCTCAAGCTACCAAGGCACACGCTGAGACAAACATTTGTGTCTGAACATTAATACATACTCAGTAATGTACCTTGTGTTGCTTAAGCTATCTACTGCTACTACTCCATAACTACCACTAACACACTTCTAACCTGTAATCCCTTCAGTCAGCGAAACACTTCCGATTCCCCCTTAGCAACACAGTAGGCACAAAAAGGTGTGTGTCCTCACGCACTTGACATGATTGATTGTATTGATTTAGCATTTAAAACTAATGTGAGTGACACAAAACCATACATCCACCATCACAAAGAAGGGGGTAAGTGTCTTAAGCATTGCTAAGCGTCAAAATAAATATCTCAATAAATACAACTGTACACAAATATTGGCTTTATGCATTCGGATAGAGCATAAAGTAAACATCATACCCTGCCTGCAATCTCTGAGTGCAGAGGAGATAAGTGGGTCAGCTCCAGGGCAATACTTAATGAAGTAGTGATCATGTTTACTGATCTGCCATCAGTATATTCCAAGTGCATTAATACTGGGGATACATAAGTTACATTACATTGTGGTGCAGGATGCATGAAGATGAATAAACAGGAAGCTGATTTATTTATGTGCCCACCGGCCAAATAACTATTAGTTTACATATTATATTATGCCTGCATGTAAACCATTCTTTCATTTTGCAGCTACAGTATACTATTTTTGTCTACAATATAATAATATATATGAAACGAGGACCCTGACTTGTCAACATGGCTTGTCTAATAAGTTCTTAAAGAAGCACCGATTTTACACACTTGGCTCAGTTTAGTCGTCGTAAGAAGTACTCTTCAGACAGCCGGTGAATGTCAGATTGGGTTTGAGGCTTTTCAACAGTAAGCCTTACAAACTGGGCACTTATGCTTTTAAGTTACATCAAGGGATATGTAGGAGCTATAATGGCGTTTAGAAGTCTCAGATTCTGTCCCACAGATTCTTTAGCATTCTTCTTAAATCAAAATGGTCGAAGGAAGTGCATTACTAAATCACTCCTATAAAACTGGGCACATAAATCAATGAGAAACCCTGTGTGCAAATAGAAGGAGTGACGAGAACAGCGAGACAAGGTTCAGACTGACAGCGTAAAAAGGGGAAATTAATACAGGAAGACTCAGGTGCTTTAATCCTGACCAAACAATCCCCCCCCCCCCCCCCCAGCTGGGGAACTATCTGGCCAGCTTGCTCGAGCACTTGCCGTCTCGGCTGCAGCTCTTTCCCCTGGACAGGTGGAAGGGGCCCGTGCGCGCCTGGCGGCTGCAGCAGGTCTCCTGGTGGTGAGGGTAGAAGCGGCGGGGAGGTGGCGAGCCGGAGAAGCTGGGAGGTGAGCGGCTGCGGCCCAGGCAACCCACTCCCCCGCCCCCCCGGTGCTCGTGGCGGGAGGGCGAGGAGCTGACGGAGCGCTGCAGGGAGGAGGAGCTGCGCGGGGAGGCGCTGGAACTGCGGTGGTGGTGGGGGGAGCTCGTCAGGCTGCAGACGCCCATCCTAGAGCCCCCATACTGGGCTGAGGAGCGGTGGTGGAGGGGGGAGCCCCGGGAGCCGTGCATCAGCTGAGCGAGGCACGACAGCAGGTCTGAGTCACTGTTGCTGCCGGCTCGGATGCGGTAACGCCTGAGCCTGAGTGGATACAAAAGAAGAAGCAGGGCAGATTATGAATCAGAGCCAAGTCATATGACCGCAAACCAGGAAACAGGGTGATCCATCAAACTGAGCCAGTGGGTTGTACATTTATTTTTAAAACGGCAATTACTTTGCACCTTTTGTTAGTTTAGTGTATTTGAGTGCATACTAACTGTTTCTCTAAATGTATATTGGGTGTATATTTTTTTATTTTATTTCATTTTTAACTCATTTGCAAAGTCTTGTTTATGTTGCTGTTAAAAATAATTTCCCAAATTGGGCTTAAAAAGGTAATTCAATTCAATTCAAGTTTATTTATATAGCCCAAAATCACAAATCCTATTGGTCTCAGAGGGCTTCACAAGTCAACAAACTAAATTGGTAATGTAAAACAATGTAAAAACAACAAACGTATCTTACAAGATCAATGTGAAAATACCGATTTAAAAAGGAACATAACACAATGACACAAATACAGTTACAGTTCATTCTATTCTAATCTTATCCAATTAGCTTAGCAAAACATAACGTCTTTGCTGTTCGTCATAGTTGTTGTTGAGAACAGTAACGGCCTATTTATTTATAAAAATCAACCAATTACCTGCCCTCCGCTGTGGGGCGGCCCGATGGTTTTCCAGGGGGCGGGCGCGGCAGGTATTGGGCGGCCAGCTGCTCAGCAGAAGATACCGGATGAACGGGACGCGGGATCCTGCTCTTGCGGGACAGAGGGCTGGAGGAGGAGGAGAGGGAGGGGCCGTCGTCTCCCTGCCGGTCTGAGCGGGAGCCCATCAGAGAGTCCTCGTCCTGAGAGCGGTCAGAGGTGGAGGACAGCGGGTCCCTAGCGAGGGACGCCACCATGGGGCCACGCCTATCAGAGAGGGAGGGGGAAGCAGTGGGAGAGGGGGCCGATCCGTGGTGGTTGGCTTTCTTCTGTAGGAGTTTCTCCTTGGCAGACCCCGCAGGAGGGAGATCCAACAGGCTGGAGGGCTCCAGGACTGGGATGCGACTGTGCCTCCGGCTGGGGGCCTTACGGGGGGCAGCCGGGGAGGAGGAGGGTGGTCCATCGGTGTGATCGTGGTTCACCTCTCTGCTCGCCTCCCCCCTCAGCTGAGGCTCTGTGGCACAGGGAGTCGGGCCAGAATCATTCTCAGGGTCCTTCAGCTTGGGGAACGCCCCGTTACTTAAATCCCTTTGGCTGTTAACAGTGGGGGAGAGGTGGCCATTGGCAAACAAGGGGCTTCGAGGAGAGTGAAGGGAGTGAGGGGAGTGAGGGGAGTGAGGGGAGTGAGGGGAGCGAGGAGAGCGAGGAGAGGAAGGCAAGCGCAGAGGAGGCGAGTGTGGGGAACGTAGGGAACGAGGGGAAGACAAACGGTTTGGCGGAGGGCCCTGAGTTTTGGGAAACATGTCTCCATTGACCATCATCTCAGCCAGGGGGTCTGTAGGAGTCCCGGGATTGGTGGGCACATGGTCCTGGGGGGAGCTGATGTCCGCTGTGCGCTCCTGCACCTGCTGAGCCTCGGCTTCAGCCTCACTCCGCCTCTCCAGCAGGAGGCACTGTTGAGCACTGTCTGATCCCGACAGGGAGGAGAGCCCAGAGGGACGCTGAGCCGTCAACTGGAGGGGGGGGGGGGGGAAGTGGAGACATGGGAGGAAAAAGAAACACAAGTGTTATTTTAAAAAATCAACCATACTAAAATGGGAAAAAATATTCTAGTTGTCAAAGGCATGTTGCTGATAGACTACAACATGTCGAGTTGTGCTGTAGTTCTGTAGCAAGAGCCTGATGCAGATGTGTGTGAAAAGAGAAGAATTTTATAATATGGGGTAACAAATGGTGATTAGTTTGGCAACAGCATGCAATACCATAGCTACCAGACCGAAACACACAAGTGCTATGGCAGTGTCAGTCAAGCTGTGAGTACTAAACCAGCAAGTAGGACAGGAAACGTTCACGCAACTTCGCAGGGGGCTTCAGCGAAGAGAGGGTGAGGAACAAATACAGGGAGAGAGAGAGAAAGAGAAAGATAGAGAGGACAAAGACGATCTGAAACAAAAGAGACCATGCGACCTGTAGTCATGACTCGACATTCCAAACACACATGCCACAATCAGACAAACACACACCCCCTATTCAGATCACAAGGACACATGTCCAGACACAAGGACACATCTGACCCATGCTCTGTCTGGCCTGCACAATGCCCCCTCATGGTTTCTGGAGAGAGCTGCCGGACATCAACACAATAAGCAAGCCGACTGAACAAAGAAGCCAAAATAAGCAACTGAAACGAAAAAAACAAATAGAAAAAGAAAGAAAGAAGGAAAATGTTGACAGCCGGTGTTGTTGGTAATGACGTAGAGCAAGCTGAATGAAGTTGTTTTTTTAGTGATGGGCTCATCACCTGCTGCAGCTGGGCACGAGTGATGCGTATGACGGAGGGAAACTTGGCGTTGGCAGCGCCCGCCGGGATGGCTGGTAGTTTCCTGCGAGCGGGTGAGCGGGTGCCGGGGGCGGGGTACTGTGGGAGGGAGGCGTGGCAAGAGGAGGAGGAGGAGGCGCGCTCCTGCTGCTGCGGGTCGACGGACATGCTGCGCCTCAGGGAGGGAGGGTGGCGCAGGTGCAACGGGTCCGACAGGGTGGTCAGGAGTGTGTGAGGGCTGGGAGAGCGCAGAGGGACGGGGCTGGAGGTCCGGAAAGCGACTTCCTCAGGCAGGGACGGAGGAGAGGTGGGGAACTAAGAGAGGGGAAGGAGAGAGGAGGGGTTGTGAGACTGGTGAGGGAGGGAGGAGATGGCGGGAGTTACCGTGGGGAGCAGGAGGATGAGTTGTTCTCAAGCGAGAATGCGACGGGAGGATTATTAAGATAGGAGGAGGATCTTAGGCTAGGGGAGGAAGACAGAGGCGAAGCATTTTGGGCAGATCGTGGACATTATGAACATGGAGGAAGTTGTTCTGGTTGTAGAAGAGAGAGTGAGGGGACAGTTATTCCTCCTGTCGTTTAAAAAGTTGCTCAACAATTGTAAAAGTGTTTTAACTTTTAGATTTCGGAGGGCTGGCTGAAAGTTATACAAAAGTAAAAGAGCAAAAAAGTAATTTAAAATCAGCATTAAAAAAAGCATATATAATAAGCAAATTATTGAATTTGGGAAGTAAATAAAAAAATAGGATCAATGTAAGCATATTTATTGCAAATCAAAGTGCATTTCAATAAGCTTTCTTTCCCCCATGCTGTGATCTGATAAGCTCTGCAGTTGTGACACATATATATTTCTCTAACACATAAACACAGGAGAATAAGTGAGAAAACATAAAGCAGGAACATTTAGCTTGAAACTACAGCGAGATGCAGCTGGTGGGACTCTGACTGCTGTTTGATATAAGCATTTCTTTCTGTAGAGCTTTTTAACTTTGTAAAATCAGTCACATGTGGGCCATGTTGTGAGAAGGCCTTCAAAGGAAAGTGCTTACCTGAGTGAGAACTCCTTCAGCCAGAGCTTCACCCGGGCTGGTAGGAGTAACGGGAGGCAGACTCCCCATGGGGCCCACGCTAAGCTCCAACTTGTCCACTTTTGTACTTCCCTTGGAGGAAGCCGTGCTTTCTCGTCTAGCTTTGCCAGAGAGAGGGCTGGGGCTGCACTTTTCCCAGCCAGGAGACTGATCCCCCCGCTGGAGCAGCTCTGGCTCCTCGTCCTCCTCTGAGGTGGCGGTCTTGGCTCCTGGAGAGCCACCGGGCCTCTCCACCATTACCCACTCCCTGGAGTCAATGTCCTGCCTCCCAGAGCTCAGGTTCAGGGCCACAAAGCCCCCGCTGATGGCCGCCCCCTCTCCTTGCTCCAGGGATCCACAGGATGCTGGTTTAGGAGACCCAGCGCCCGACCGGAACTCCTCGTCGTAGTGCCAGACCCTGTCGTGGCGCTCCCCGGCGGGTACAGCCTGAGTGACAGGGATGATCGCTGCTCCGTCAGCCGCCATCTCCTGCTGCTGGGGGCCGAGCTGCTGCCTCCCTGAGCTGAACACACAGATTCAAACCATCCACTTAGTGCTCTATCCTCTGGAACATTTAGCAGAAAAGGATGTCGACAGAGAAGCATCTGCCTCCAGTCTCATATTGCATAGATAGAGCACAGATAGTGTACAACCACACAAACGCTCTCGCAATTGTTTTACGCTCAGTGTCCGAAAGAGAATTGCTTCTCAACTTATTCTTCCGATTATGGACTATTGTGATGTCGTTTTCCAAAATGCACATAAATCAGATCTTGCTCCACTCAACATAGCCTACAATAGACTATGCAGATTTGTTCTTGGTTGTCCTTTTCGTACACATCACTGCACAATGTATAACCAACTTAAATGGCCTTCTTTAAATGTAAGAAGAAGACACACGCATTGGTTTCAGCTGATATTTAAATGCATTTATCTTAAACATCCCCATCTTATTTAAAGCAGTATTTTTTACCCTACTTGCCAATTCATCAAGTTAGACATTCTGTTCAGATTTATTTCTCTGTCCCCTCTGCAAAAAAATGGATTGGCAGAAGAGCGTTCATGTTCAAAGCCCCAACAGACTGGAATACTTGACCTGCTGCTGCTATTAGATCTCTTGCATCATTGGGTATATTTAAACATGCATTGTGATCTCACTTTCAACCGGTCTGTACTTGTTATTAACTGATATTGATGAAACTGATCTGCTCGACTGTCTCATTGTAATGATTGTGTGCATTGCTTGAATTTCACTTAACAGACTGTATGTGGTTTGTCTTGTGTGTCATGTTTTGAATTTTGTCTTTTTGTTTATGTATGTCTGTAAGTTGTTGCTATTGTTGGGACCCCCTTGAAAAGGGACGGTGCATCTCAAGGGGTTTATCCCAATGAATACAAATGTCGATATACACACACCTTTTCGTTGGTGTGCAAGTTCTTTCATTGTGAGTCAAGAAGACAAAAAAGCTTGCATATATGAAACATCTGATAGTTCAAACTAAGCCATGGAGGAAGATACATTAACTTTGCTGCACCTGTTTTCTTCTTAGAAAGTGAAACATGTGAGATGAGGTGAGATGTATCGCACTCTATTTCTAATCAAATTGTATCGGTCCAGAAACCTGAAGCACTATTATTGTGGTATTTGTGTGAAGGAGAGTGAAAGAAGGATGATGATTTTGTCAGTTTTCCCTGAAAGAAAAGTTACAAAATACTTGTGAGTAGGGATGGGTACCGAGCCCCGGTATTAAACGGGCCCCGGGGCTGAATTATTAAAGACCGTGGTACCGTTAAGCTCCGACGTTAGCGATCGGTACTGGAGACATGTCAAAAATATATGTCATGTGTATTATTGCTACACAAACATTATATTGCAGTTTTAGTGTCGCCAACTCCGTTTCTAATATGCAAAAAGCTTTTAGTATTTTCGATCTCTCTCGCCCGCCTGCTTGCGAGGGGGCGGGGCAGTTTACACACACGCAGCTGCTACATGCAGCAACACACACACACACACACACACGGAGGAGACGGCGGAGAGAACGCGCTCCGAGGTGTGGTTAAACTTTACCCGCCTAAAGTGCAAAAAGAGTTTAGCATGTCAGGGCGGTAACACGAGAAATTTGTCTAAACATTTAGCAGAAGGGCTCCACATCCAGACGGAGAAATGCACCGGGTTCCACTGTCTTTTTAGCAGCTCTGTAGCCCCGTCCACGAGTAACGTTTCCACGTCAGGTGTTATGTATGCTAGCAGCAACACACAGGGTTAACTACATTATACAAACATGGGTTAATGATTAGAGGTAACTGAGTTATTTTTATTTTTTAAGTTTCAGCTATTCTGTTTACAGTTCTGTTATCACATTATTTAATACCATTTGTTAAAACATTGTTCTTTCTTTTGATGTGAAATATTATGTATTTAATTTAAATACAACGCAATGTTAGTTTTGTTCACAATTTGTTTAGTTAGTTTATCTTATTTTTTCTCTCCAAAAGAACCGATAAAAGTACCGTTAAAAGACCGGACCGATAAGCGGTATCGATAAAAGTAGTAGTAACCTTAACGATACCCATCCCTACTTGTGAGTGCTGTCAATTAGAGTTATTGGATACATGTGCATGTCAGACAATTGAAAAAATCTGAATTGGCCAACAAAATTGCAAGCATTGAATGGAAGGTTACTTGATAGACATACCAGGTCTCCAGGAAGCGCTCTGGACTGGGTTTGGCTTCTAGGCTGAGCCTCCTCTCTATATCCAGACTGTGAATGTTGCGGATCTTCCTCAGCAAGGGGCCATCGCGGTCTGAAGCCCCCAGCTCAGAGTGCAGTTTGACTGGAGATCCGAGACTCGGCCCAGCGTAGGGGTTCTGGTTTGCGTGGTTGCCCTGGTTGTTGCTGTGTTCCTCCTCCGTTGCCGCCTATGGAAAAGAAGTCCGTTTTTTTAGCAAAGGATTACAAAAAATGGTGGATTGCTATTCGTATAACTGGAGATCAATTATCTGAGTGGATAAAACTATATTCTACCTTCCAGACCGCCGTCCTGATGCGGTTACGGTTGCGGTCCAGCTCCTCCCACACGTCCGCCTCCTGGTTGCGGTGGGGGTGGAGGGGGGATCCCGGCAGGCGGTCCGGGGCTGGGTTGTTCTCCGCGTCGCTGAGCTGCTCGTCCTGCAGAACCTCGTCTGTGTTTTCCCTCATCAGGTCGCCAGGGATCAAGGAGGCATTCGCCATACTGCGGGACAAAGATACACACATTATTTTATGTATAAAGCAATTTTTCGTTTCTAATAATAATACGATTTATTTGAATAGCAATTTTTATGTATCAGGTACAGCTCAAAGTGCTTTAACAAGGCACGACACACAGTTTAACAGGACGTGGTTCAGTCGAATACATGAACTCTCTCCAATTCTAGTTTTGTTAGAAATATATATTGTAATTATTTCTGTTGAGTGTCTAGGCCAATATTCTATCCCATTTCACATATCGCTGATTATGTCTTACAATTGTACTTGTACGAATTTCGTAATTCCAACCACCTATTGTTACAGTATGTATTACAAATAGCACTGGAATGAACTCTACTAAAACAATTTTTAATTCAATCAAGCATACCCCATGTGTGCCGGAGTGAGGCGTGTGTGATGTTGCGGTGTTGTGGCACTAGCACTGATTGTAAAAGTGCCATCAGTGCCGGTCCGCTCCCAGTCATAAGGGTCATTCTCCACAACATTGTAGGTTTTCATGCTGTTGTCAAACACTGACATCAGCAGCTGTAACAACACGAAAATACAAAACATTTGTATTTTATTCAGCAAAAGTCTACAGAAAAATAACAAACATTTGTAGTTCTTAAAAACAGGAAGATACCACATTGACTTGAGGAGATATTTCTAGATCATGCACTGCACACTTTACTAAAATATGTAGCTAAAGCATCATTTAGCAAAACCAAAATGTCATCACCTGGTAGTCTGGCTTTGTGAAGTAGTCGAGTGTGGCGATGTGTTCCAAGAAAACACCAAACTCTGCCGGCAGGTGTTTGAGCATGAGACGATGGTCGTAAGTATCCTTCAGCTTCCCCACATGTTCCTGGGAATACACACACACACACACACACACACACACACACACACACACACACACACACACACACACACACACACACACACACACACACACACACACACACACACACACACACACACACACACACACACACACACACACACACACACACACACACACACACACACACACACACACACACACACACACACACACACACACACACACACACACACACACACACACACACACACACACACACACACACACACACACACACACCTCATCACTTACAGCTACCTGGACAGGGCTGTTTCGTTTCCATGAAGGACAGGCAGCGATTATTTTTCTCTGCTTACTTTGTCCTTGATCTTCCTCCATGGCAGCTGCCCGACCAGAAACTCCACCAGCATGTAGAAGAGAGACCACAGATCGTCGTGACGACCCATCTCCTGCAGAACCACATCAAGGTTGAGTTCACAGTAATCAATTATATTGGATCATCGTCAGAAAAGAGAAAGTTGTGTAATGCATATGAATAATAGTTACTGACCTTATTCTTGTGTGCATTGACGGATGCATATCGGACAGTTCCCCTGAACCCTGCCACTGGACGAGGCTGATGAGCAAAGACAGGAACAGACATTAAATACAAACATTTTACTATTTAAATTCAGCAAACAAAATGTTGTCAAAAATAAGTCAAAACTATTTAAAGAAACAAGTTGTATATCCACCTATCTTTTATATAATCTCTGAAACCCAAATATGGTTAGATCACATTAAACATTTCCTTTTTCTGCATTTGTGTTATCACATCACATTATGAGAAGGAGTGACTGAGGTTATGTGACTACAGGGGACATTTTGCATTACACATAGTAGTTTAATTAATTGTTATTTTTAGAAAGTCACTGACTTAAATCATCTGTTAAATAACTAAAAAAAGACACATTGGGGCCTTTGACATCAGAGGAGGTTCACAATGTACCAGTCGCAAAGATTAGAAGACCTTGGGATGTCTCAATTTCGTGATATATGCTACTTGGAAACCGGTTCTGACTGGATTTTGTGTTAGGAGGGCAGGGTTAAGAACAGCTCTGCACTCCAATTTGTTATACTTCTCCTCATTACAGCTTAGAGAGAGAGGAGAGGTTATACAGCCACTGTTGTGTAGAGGTTTGCTTTCTGGCATCACTACTTTAACATATACATTTCAAATAAGACAACAGAGAATAACCATATCATTTTTTATACATCAGTATTGTGAAGTGCAGCTTTAAGCTCAGTGTAAAGTCAGTCACAGAGCAGGGCACTTACAGGTCGGACCTCCTGGCAGGAGTTGGTGAACTGACGAGCTAAACCGAAGTCCAGCATGTAGCAGGTCCGACACGTACTCGGGAAGCGGCCCATTGCGAAATTGGACTGAAGCAGAAAAACACGAGGCAGTTGTTAAACAGAATCATAAAATCACATTATTTGTTCCATTATTTCTGCTTGAATGTTTGGTTTATTGTGTGTTGTTGTTGTTGATGGTAATTGTTTTTGATTATCATATTTGAGATTTAAAACTGTAAAATGTGATTGAAATGATAACTTGAATTATTATGTTGTAAATAAGGCTTAGCTATATACACGTGTAGATCGTTTATTGATTTTGCAACTGTAAAGGTTCCCCCTAAAATAAAAACATTAATACATGTTAATAATGTCCTTTTAGTTTCAGGGGAATAAACATATCTCTATGGTGACATGTTTTAATACAGCAGCTCAAAAGGCAGAAAATATGTACATTCTGGTCATTGTTGGGCAATAAGCCAACCCTTTTATTGAGCCAGCTTACTGTAAGTGCAACAAAGAAACTGAGTCAGCAAAAATGCTGGCAGCCAATAAATAATCTGACAGCAGAAATAAAGATATTCTCATGTGTACTGAAATGAGAGCCGAGCATTAAATATGCCTCGCTGCTCCGAGCTCACGGTGACTCACCGGTTTGATGTCACGATGCAGGAAGCCCACAGAGTGGATGCTCTCGATGGCCTCCAGGATCTGCCGCCCCAGACGCAGCGTGGTGCTGATGCTGAAGGTTCCCCGAGTCATACTCCTCCTCAGGTCAGCCAGGTTACGACCCTGAGATCAGAACATGGACGAGATCATAAAGTCTGACAACAGGGGGTCTGTCTATTATAAAAAAACATGTCATTGTTGGAGCTATGTATTGCTTTCTATTATTTAATACTTAAAGGTGGGGTAGGTCATTTTGGAAACCAGCTCGAGTGCGCTAGAATTTGAAAATACACAACTGGAAACAATCTGCCTCGTCCTTCAGACTTCCTTACAGAGCCCCTCCTCCAACACACACGAACGCGCACATGACCAATGAGGGCACGAGATAAGTTTGTGCACAGATGGAAGGCTGACAGGCAGGTAGGCCATCCAGTTACTTTAGCCGGGCCGGCTCAGATGATTGGTCGTGCTTTTTACAGCACCACGGCTTCCACAAATGACATTTTGTTATGGATTTTTTGTCAAAGCACTTCAGATATTCATTGCTATCGGGATGTTAAGAGCATTCCATGGAATATAACAGAAAGTGTATCTCGAGCTGGTTTCTCAAACTTACCTACCCCACCTTTAAACTTGTATTTTCTTGCTGTTTAGTGTTTATAGTAAATGCATTCTTAGTTATTAAAGTCGTTTCTATGCTTTTATTATGAAGGCAGTTTGGGGCACTGGATGATGTGGGTGTAATTGTGTATATGTTGGAGACAGGTGGTGATGTGAATAGAGCACTAGTAGGCACATGGTTTTTTTTACCAGGGTGATTCAAGCCATATAAGGAAACCTGTTGAATGTACTTTGTTATTGAAATAAAATGCACAAACAGAGATTCTTGTCTGGACTTGGATCGTTGCCCTGCGTAAGTTTTCGCTAACTGGTGCCCTCAGCGGCAGTGTTATTTTAAGTGAATTATCAGTTTTATTTCTATATGATTTTGGCCGCTACAGTCATAAAAGACCTAATCGTCTCTATCTACTACTCGTTTGGAAGCAGCACACTGTGACTGGGAAATGAAAATAGAACCTATTGATTCTTATACTGGCTGAAATGTTTGACGATGTGACAAACAAGCCAGATGTGCTGATTGGATCGAAAAGCACATACATTCAGCGAACATTCATCATCTATAATTAAACACACGGTGCGGGCGGGAGGTGGTTGTATAAATCATGATGTTTTATAGTATGTGAACAGTTTGTAGTCCTGCTGCCTAAATCACCAGCTGGAGAGTAATGCTGCCATAAATATTTTTGGCACAGGATGGGATGGCAAAAGTCAGTTTGTCTTTTGGTCTGTCTATCAATTTAGTCCACATGGAAATATCTGGAAATTGTAAAAAAATTGTAAAAAAAAAATATCACAAAAAAATATTCCTCCACCTTAAAAAAAAGAAATAAGAGGTACATTCAAATTTTTAAAAATGGTGATAATAATAATAATAAATTGGCTATCAAAATGGATGACTGATTGATTTATTGAAATGCTTTCCCTTATATTGGATCACGTTACAGCAGCAGTTTACTCTTATTTAGACACTTTTATCAGAGTTATCCATATTTTAAGATTTGAACAACGTCATTATTGAACATATACACATTTCTTTAAATTGTAATTCCTGAATCAAAAAGTAGAAGGTGATTCATTATAATTATTCTGCTTACTTAAAAGTGATATTGACTAGACACATTGAATAGACGAATACATTATTGACAAGGAAGCCAATCACTGCACTTAGACAGGCCACAAACACATGGTTCTGATTGGCTTCCAACGATTCTTGCGAGCCTGAGTGAATATTTTGTCAAGACTTTCACTAGAATTGTCAATAATTTATTAGTCAATCGACGAATTGCATCAGCATAAGTGTAATGTCTAAATGCAGTTAAGAGCGAGGCATTAAGTCCTCTGCATTTATACCAACCTGAAGCTCCATCACGACGTAGTTGAAGCGGTCGTTGCGGCCACATCCCACAAAGCGACACACGTGGTCTTTGCCTAGGGGGAAAAAAGGAAGAGTCTCAAGATTACTTTCGGAGGAGAAGGAGAGGTGACTTTTACAGCATAATTTGATGGTAAGATGCGTCGCGCTGTGTGAATCATGATGATGTGCATGTTCATATTTCTCTGCCCTCTACAGCTCACTGCCCTTCCATCACCAGCGGCCCTGTGCTGTACGACTCCCTGCTGATTTATCGGCTATGGCACACAACGCCGGGTCCATACGTGAATACATAGTGTGTGTGTGTGTGTGTGTGTGTGTGTGTGTGTGTGTGTGTGTGTGTGTGTGTGTGTGTGTGTGTGTGTGTGTGTGTGTGTGTGTGTGTGTGTGTGTGTGTGTGTGTGTGTGTGTGTGTGTGTGTGTGTGTGTGTGTGTGTGTGTATGTGTGTGTGTGTGTGTGTGTGTTGTGTCTGAAAGGACATTGCTGCAATAGAAGCTAGACAGCAGCCACACCCCAAACCCTTACGCTTGAAGTGAATGCAAACAGCTATTAGCCAAACCCCCCCAAAGTAAAACAAGTACATTTAGAAGAGGATATTTATTCTAGTTTGTCTTCCTATAAGGTCAATGTTTACTGTGTACATTTGGGTGGGTCAGCAATGTTTCTATGAATGGGGGAGTTGGAGTTAAGCCTGTCTCAAGTTACATGTTGGTTCCCCAAGGAAGCACCCAACACATGATGCCTGAGGCCGCAGCCATTAGACAGCAAACATGATCCCAGCCCATTGATTTCCTCTCAGAGCAGAGAGAGAAACGAAAAGGGCACATTGGTCAAAAGGCAGGAAGGAAGAGGGGAGGGGGGAAAGACACAGTTAAAAACAGATAGAGGAGTGAAACTATGCAACCCCCCCCCTTGAAGAAGCTCTCTTTTGTTGATCCTGTGTCTCTGCTGCGAGACGATGGGAGTGTCCGGGAGCACAAACATAAACCTCCTCTATCCCTGGCATCTTGAACTTTTACATGAATCTCCTGAAGCTTAAACCACAATTCAAATGTGAAATTAAGAGAGAATGAATGATCTGTTGGATGACGGTGTGTTATGCAGCGCAGAGACTAAATGAAAGTGAGCTGAGCCCTGGGTCAAATTGTAATTTTAGATGAGTCAGATGATATCTGGTCTCAGGGGAATAGATTACAGGCAAACCTTTGCCATGACACTTCCTGGATTAGTCTGCCTTCTACTCATTTCTCCCTGCTTATGTGTTCCATCAATCTCGGACAAATAATTGAGCGAAAATGTTTCTTTTCTTTTAACCCTTTGTTCTTCTGCCACTACTCAGTGTCCTGTCTTCCGTAGGTCATCGGGCCAGGGAGGATCAATCGATTTCAGAAATGTAACCAAATCCACTGAATCCATTTCGACTCACCCTGGAGCTTCTTCAGCACGGCGACCTCCATCTTGAGCACCTGTTTGGGCTGCTGGGCCGACTCCACCTTCAGCGCCACGCTGACCCGCGTCAGGAGGTCCACCGCCTCGTAGATCTCCCCGAACCCGCCTCCCCCGATCTTCTTCGCCTAGAGGGAGATGATAAGACTTGACATCAGAGGAAATACCATACAGTCTGCGTAACTGGACAGCAAGGTGTACTTTTATAAAAGTGTGAACATAATGTGCCCTATCTTAGGAAAGTTAGAAGGTCAAAGTCAGTTACAGAACATCCTCCATGAGGTCTGTGGAGTTTTGCTCGATTATACTTCACAGTGGAGATTACTCGTCATGAAAATGCTTTAAACTTTTCTCTACTATATTAGATAATAACAGGGCTGCAACAAATGATAATTTATTAAAAAGAAATTTGACAATTGTTTACACAAAACAAATGCATAGTTTAATATAATATATATAATATCTATAAAATGCCAGAAAAACGAGAAAAATCCTCATCACAATTTCCTAAAGAGACATATTTGCATTGTGTGTTAGTCCCCCTAAATATTCGGTTTAGTATGACAAAACAGGAAATCAATATAAATTAAAATCCTGACACAAAAGATGACATCAAAGATGAATTATCAAATAAATAAATGATCAGAAATGATGGACTTTCAATCAGGGGATAGTTTGAGTCCCACTGCAGACAGCATGTCGTTGTGTCCCTGGGCAAGACACTTCACCCCAAATTGCTCCTGTGGGGATTGTCCACAGTATACACACACACACACACACACACACACACACACACACACACACACACACACACACACACACACACACACACACACACACACACACACACACACACACACACACACACACACACACACACACACACACACACACACACACACACACACACACACACACACACACACACACACACACACACACACACACACACACACACACACACACACACACACACACACACACACACACACACACTAGTGTTCAGCTGCAGCATTCTTATGGAACTCTGTTCATTGGAAGACGGGAAGTGGTGCCAGGCTGCCAGTGAGGACTAGCAGCCTCACATGGCACCCAGGCAGGCAGAGAAGTGAGGGGCCGGGGCCCTCCGGGGGTACTGCTGCCTATAGCTCACTGCACCACCACAAATAGATATAAAGGCTATTTTTGGATCTCCTGTACTGCAGCAGGCAGGCAGCCCTAAGCGGACACAAAGACTCAACCCCAAAGAGTCCGACCCACAGGTGAGACACTTCAGAGGAAAGCAGGGGAAATCATTGTGTGAGGAACAAAGAGTTGTTGTGTTTTGACAGAGTGTGAGCCAAGCAGTGATGGGGCTGGACAAACACTCTGCCTATTGTCGCGGAATAACACGTCACTCACCACTTTCCATCGTTCCTTGACCAGGGAGAGCACGGTCAGGATGTCAGCTTGCTCTGTTCCCCCGCTCATCCCGTCTGTGGACCTGGGACCCTGTCCTCACTGCTTCCCCCCCCCTCGACCAGCGGCCTCACACTGACACGAGCATTAGTGCCTTGATGGAGAACCCTTAGGAAGCCAAAGAGAGACACAAATGTTAGAAAGTGAGGAACAACTCTCAAGGATATCAATAGAATTATTGTTTTTTAGGCTAATCTAACAACCTTTACTGTATGTACTTGTGACTTGAGCCATAATGTACCAACTTTGAAATCATACTTTTATGTTGACATGTTCAGAATGATCCATTTCTGTATTTACACGGTTACTTACATGTTATGTTATGTCTAACTTCCTTCTTTTACAATGATTATCTTTGTATGAAGTCTTATCTATGCTCTCCTGTGTTTGACTCTTATAAATGTTGCTGAAATGACACCTGAATTTCTCTATGGGGATGATCAAGTTTATCTCATCTTATATTAATATGCACTGCTTCGAGATAATGCTCTTGGGTGCTTCAAAGGGAGATTTATTAGAGTTGAATATGCATAAACAGGGCTCCAGAGTGTGACCAATCTGTCAAATGCGACCCGACTGAACGTTTTTTTATTGGTCGCTTTTGTGGGCCTGACATTTAGCACGTCTCTCTCCATGTGTGTAATGTTCGAACTGGAGCCCTGTACTCCTCTCCACGGGACAACACAGCCTTACTTATTATACAGATAATTCAAAGTGAGGAGAACTTTTGATTGATATTTCCTCCATAAAAATACTTCAGGGTCGTCACACCTGTCCCAGACCTCTGATCACAAAAGAAGCCTAAAATAAATGGCTTTTTCAGTTACAGTGGCTCAGATATGATGAAACATCCAATATTAGACACTGCATTTTATTGCTAAGAGTCAGCCAAAAACTGCTTGAAGAATATACGTTCTGATTCAAAACGTTGCTTGTGACCATGACAGGTGTTTGGCTGGTAGACCGGCACCGCCCCCCCCCCCTGCAGCATTTTCTAGGAGCGGCAAACTCAAGCAGTGAGAAGGCCAAAATGATAATACACTCCAACAATGCTTAGAATACACAGTAGATAATATCCATAACGATTTGAATGCACATAAATGCAAACGTTTGTCTGCGGTCCTGTCCGATAGGCCGGTTTTTTGGACTGTTTGAACTACATGTGAAAGTTGGAGAATGTCCACATTGGAGAGACAAAGTTAAACCCCGGCTTAATGTCTGCAGCTTTCTGATACTCGACCATGGCAGCAGCTGCCACACCTGCTGCCAGCAGCTGGCCTTCTGAACAAACTCGCAGACAACATTCCTGTGTATTAAATTACAAAAAGGCTTCATCTGAGTTTCATTTTTCCAAGCAATTTATCTTCTGGGTATGACAGCCATGGAGCACGTCTCATAAGGAGAGTCTAGTCAGATATAATGAGTCTGCCTAATTTTCATTAGTTCTGGTTGTTGTATGGGAGACAAGGTTTGCATCATTATAATTAAAAAAAACTGTATTTTGAAGACTAACTAAACTGTATGAAATTGTGGCACAAGTTTTTTCATTTCTTGAACTGAATAATGTTTCACTAATTTGATTTGGATAACATTGTGTAACAGTTTTGCTTTACACGCGCCCTCTGAGTGCTGACTACTGACTTTATGAAATAAATCACAGTAGCTCAATTGGGTTGCCACATTGGGAAATCCCTCTTATTATTATTTCTCTTTGATAACATATTTCATTAAAAACATACTTGGGGGTTAAACTCTCTCTATGTTCCATCAAGTCTGACGTTATACATGCTGATCAAGTTGTTAATAACAAACATCACAGATCTGCAGCATTTTCTAGCAAAAAAAAAAGCAACCCAGAGAATTTCTTTGCTAACTGGCAACCCAAAGGAACAGATTTATAAAATATAATTAAATTGTTTCTTAAAAGGCCATTAGTTAAACATCTTTATCAAAGGGTGACTTGTTTGAAAGTGGCTCTAATAAATCTACTGGCATGTTGCCCAGGCTTTTTTTTTTGTACATAAACAGTTTGCTGTCTGTAAAACAAGGATCAAAAGAAGTTTGTCCTGGAAAAGTTGGGCACACACTCCTTTATTATCACTATTTGTACATCCACGTCTTAGATAAGCATTCCTCAGGAGAGAACACGCTGATAACTTCCTTCAGACGGGCTTCAAATGCTTCGTTTCATCATTCTGCACACAGCGCGCTGGCATCTACCGTTATGCAACCAGCCTTCAAAACACTATTTGGAGGCATGATCCCGACATCAAGGAGGCAATCAATCCCATCATGCACCAGGGTGAGGTAGGATTGATGGAAGAGGGCAAAGCGTGGTTAGACTACATAACAGCAGAACAACAAGCATGAAATGTGACCCAGGGTTGAAAGTCAGGAGTAAGGTTAAACTTTAATACAGAGATGACAAGATTAGATGAGATGTCTCAGTAACATAAATCTCTTTTTCAGACATGTTATCCCTCTAATGGCCTTTGAACTGTATTCTTTTAGTAGGCATGTCATAATGTTTGGATTTATTTGAATTACTGTGAACACTGAATGTCCAAGATTTATATTGAGGTTTCTTTCTTTCTTTAATAAAAAGGGCTTTTTTAATGGTTTAAACCGTTTACAAAAGTCGAGTTCTTACTGTTCCCATCATTCCCTGAGGTACATGAATACATGTTCGTACAGCCAGGTATCTATACACAAATACAGCTATATAAATACATTCATTTAGATATGTTCAAAGATCCACATACAAGTAGATAAATAAGTAAATCAATCCTGAACCAAACTTCTACACAAGTCTCTTTCATTCACCAATGTATGTCAATGTCACGCACTAAATCTGCACAGAGAAACACGGTGAGACAAAGAGAACGGAGTAGGAGCCGCCTTGTCAAAACATCTGTGTAATTCTGGATGTTGCGTTAATCTGTGGCAACGCAAAAAACACAGAGCATGCCGTCAAACCCACAAAAGAAACATGCTGTAGAATCCCTTTTAACCGCAGAGGGATGAGAGAGACTGACTGTAAACCCTGATTAATAACCTCTGCTGCGAGGCGAATGTCACAACTTCAAGGTCACTAGTGTGGTCCTTCTTTTATAGGAAGAAAACGTGTTCTGTTACATCTGAGCTATCGTGCATGAGTCATTTCTGTAGGAACAGGATTGGTTGGATGAGCAATGCGAGAGATGGCTGACATTCAGCATCTACGGATTGTGAACAAACATTGGACAGAGAAGTGGAAAACATACAAGAAAAGAGGGATATTTTTGTAGGACTTTGATACCTGACCTTTACACCATTGCATATGCTTTAAGGTCAAAAGTCTGAATAAGTCTTAGCCATCTTGTGCCCCTTTTATCCCTGAGAGACCGGAAAGATGAAAGATACTACCTCCCAGTCGTCTTTTTTGACTACATATGAGAAGCCACAACCCACATGTCTCTAACTCAAGCTTGTTCACACTTTGCACCAACACACACACACACACACACATGCACAAACTTGGCCACCTCACGCTGGGAGTAATCTCACACCTCACAGAGAGGCAAGGCTCTGCTCTTCCTCCTCCGCCTCCTACTTGATATCAAACCTCCATGAATGAATACAAAAGTACTGAAATTAAACCAATGGATGACGACCGGCAGCTATCGTCTTCTCCTCATGAATCACGCTTCCTGACCTCCTGCATCACCATGCCGACGATGGTGCAGTCCTTTTCTCATTTGCTGACTGCAGCTTGCCGTTGCCCTTTGGGTCTGCTGGAAGCTGCACGTTTTTACGGCTTCATAAAGCATCATGAAATGTGCTGCCACCCACAGAGGATTCCTCCCCAGTTAAAACTCAATCCTGCAGATGTTTATCAGTAAATATTGACAAAAAGCTAAAGAAAGACCACAGTTGCAACTTACTGTTGTTTTGATTTACGATTCATTTGTTAAAGTGCTGTTCTACAAAATGTCAAAAAAAGTGAGTAATGTCCTTTCCAGTTTTACAAAATCAAAACTGATGTCTTATTTTGTCAGTCCAAAACCCAAATATGAAAAATAACTTAAATAATAGTCAAAATGGTGGCGATTGCTTTACTGTGAATCAACTTAATTTTTTGTTGAGTGAGCTCTGATACCGGAAGCACGCTATGATTGCATGTGCAACACAACACATGGCTTAAGTGAGTATAGCTCCACTGAAAATCTGTTGGCTGTCTAATCTGTGTGTGGCCTGACTCAGTAGCAGGTCTGGGACACTTGTCTTGCTGCTGCTGGCTGAAATAAGTGTCTGGTCTGAGCCCTGGAGAGGAGGGGGGGGGGGGGGGGGGGGGGGGGCTCCACACTCGGCCTCAGCATGGATAACATTGATCTAGCCTGAAGAAAACTGTGAAAGGATAAGTGTGTTTTTATATGGCGCCACTGAAGCCTTAACTATCAAGGATGCACTCACCTTAAGAGCAGTTTGGGTAATTACTTTCAACGGAGAGTGCCTAAAATGCATTTATGTTATGAGCCATTTGTGCAACAACCGAAAATAAAATAAAAACCTCTGGCAAGTTGGTTTCAATAGAATGTGACATCTGCAGCAATGTCCCAATATATTTATCATGCTAGTCTTCCAAAAATTAAACCACCTATCTGCATAAGTGGGAGAAGTTCTCTGATCTAGTACCAAGGTGTAGGAATACTCTGTCACAAGTAAAAGTCCTGCAATGCATATGTTACTCAAGTAAAAGTATTGGCATTTCAATAAACTTAAAGTACCAAAAGTAATAGTACGCATTATGCAAATAGAACATTTCAGAATAATATATATATATATATATGTCTTGATTATAATTATGGATGTGTTTGTCACAGCTGGTAAAGGTGCAGCTAGTTGTAATTACTTTGTATGCTGCAGGGTGGCTTGTGAATTGTACTCCAGGTGTAACTAAAGTCTTATTTAATTGTTGTTTATATTTCAAATTATTATTCCAATTGTGCCAAAAGAACTAAAGTTAATAAATAATTGTTTTTGCTAAAAGTACGATGTAGCAAAAACAATAATACTCAAGTACAGTACAAGTCCCTCAAAATTGCACTTAAGTGCAATACTTGATTAAATGTACTTGGGTACTTTACACCACTGGTAATTACTTTAAATGGAGAGTGCCTCAAATGTATTAATTTTAAGAGCCATTAGTGCAACAACAAAAAAGAAAAGACAAATCTCTGGTTAGTTGGTTGCAATGGGATGTGACAGGTAGAAATCTGCAGCAATGTCCCCATATATATTTATCATGGTATAGTCTTCAAAAAATATAACCACTATGTGCCCTCCCTGCGGTGGACTGACTGTTGCATAGCGAGTTGGTTGCCACAGCAGATTTACTCAGGCGCGTCCACGCACATTGGCCGCCACACGCACCCTCATCCCGCCTGGCTGTGTAGGAGGAGGTTATATTATATACTGTATGCTGCTGACAACATGCAGGATAACAAACATGCCGTTGCACGCGACAATGAATTGAGGTGTTTAGGACAATGGGGCGAAAGCGAGAAAGGGCCAGAGCATATATACAAGCACGGCCTCCTGATTTCTGAATCCTTACCTCGGGTCTTTGCTGCCAATCCTTGATCCAATCCAGCCGGGTGTGGTTACAACAAATCCTCTGCTTTTGGAGGCGGAGGGGACGACATTGAACGGAATACCATCGCGAGGGAGCCGTCCATGAAGAAGAGATGGCGGCGGTGGTCGCGTTTGTAGAAAATGTTAGAGAACAATAAGCAGGTTTAAAGGGTGGAATATGTCGGAGTGTTGGTCGTCCCTGTTCTCCTTCTGCCTGCTGTCACCTCAGCATCTCTATCGGTCGCTGCGGATCCGTGACGTGACGAGAGTGTGATGGTCATCAGCCTTCCTGCGTGCGCGGCCCCGATTCCATTGCCCCTCGCAACAAGATCGAGCGCGCGACACGGGGTCTTTAAAAGCGCGCTCGCTGTGTCTCGGGAGCGCGCTTTACAAAATCACAGATGTTTATTCTTTTTTTTTAGTCCAGTATTATTTAATGTACATCTATAACTAACATTTACGATTGCTATAGTTTCTTTAAAGGTCTAATTTTTGACAAAAAATTAACTTAATCAAATAAATAATCCTAAAATGTCCACCTCAATAAAGAAGATTACTAGCCTACATTTAACATTTATGATTGGATAATCTTTTTTTTTTGCTTTCATAATTGGAAAATGTGAATCTGTCTGTACTTTTGGACATTTTTGTATATATATTTCTAAATATCTTGTCCGTCTCATAAGAGCAACCTTATAATACTTTTTGGAGCTATTCAGTAATTGACATAAAATTAAAACAGACAAATAAATCCGTGTTTTAATAAAAAATGTCTTAATTATCTTAATTTATGAAGGTTAAGAAAAAACGAAAAACCACCACTAGAAGGCGACATTAACTCATATGTATCTGACAAAGCTCTGACAACCTTTCGTCCAGTTTATTTTATTTTACAATACAATTAAAAAAAAATCCTTACCTTATTGATGTTTTTGCTCTTACAGCAGAAGTCATTTAACACAGCTGTTTTAATAGATACAACTATTTAACTATTTTTATATAGGTTGTCAAACCTGGTTAAGCTTTGTTTTTGCAAAGTTTACAAACTAGTAACATGTAACCAATCTCACCACTTTCCCATTAGCATCAATATATTGACATGACAGGAAATTGATTTGAACCCCTCCCAAAGGTTGGATTATATTATGATTCCCATAACTCCTCGACATTGCAATTGCAGGAAGGAACAAGGGGGAGGAAAACATTATTACTCACATGAGTGTACGTCATACAGATCTCAAGCACTCATTATAGGAAATTATACTGGGAAATGCTCCCACTGTAGAAAAACACAGGCCGCAAATATTGTGACATTATTTCGTTTTTAAAATAAACACATTGAGTTGTTATTGACCTTCAACTAAGTACGTATACTGTACTGTACTTATGTAGTATTTTGAGGTACTTTACTTGAATATTTCCATGTTATGTTACTTACTGTATACTCTTCTACTCCACCACTACACTGCATAATAAGTACTTTTACTTTTGTTACTTTAAGTATACTTAGATGCCAATACTTTTGAACTTTTACTTGAGTAACATTTGCAATGCAGGACTTTTGTATCAGAGTATTCCTACACTTTGGTATTTCTACTTTTACTTAAGTGCAAGACCTGAAAACTTCTCCCACCACTGCTCCTGGGGAAACAAAGGGAGCAAATATTGGGACATTATTCAGTTTTTAAAAGTATGTATAGTTGATGAAATTTAGAGTTTGTATTCCTGCATAGTGTTTAGTTGTATTTATAGCAGGGGTGTCCAAACTGGCCCGGGGGCCAAATGCGGCCCGCGGACCATTTTGAATCGGCTCTCAGCGAATTCAAAAAGTAGGCCTACAATGGAATATGGCCCACAAATGAAACTTGTGATTGTCTTATATTGTACTTCTTAACTATAAATGTAAATATATATTACCCAGTAGTATCCATGTGTTAATAAGACCACTTTTCAAATAAATTCAGTCAATTAAAGTTGGAAACATTTTCTAACATATCTTAGTTGATAAGAAAAAAAGCCCAATTACTTATTTACATAACAAGCTTGAAATACAGCCTTCCTATTTCTCCTTATTATAATCAATCTGAGGCTTCTGTTTTAATGGACGAGCTGTCAACACTCACATGCATAATTTACCTACATTTGATTGATTTTGCTCATTTATAACTGAACTTATGAGAGGCCCAGCCCTTCTTATATTTTTCTGTATGTGGCCCTCGGTGAAAAAAGTTTGGACACCTCTGATTTATTGTCTATGGTTTTGTTGTATGCTCAACACCAGTTGGTGGCGTTATAGCACTTTTAGACTGACTTGCCAACTGTTAATAAACACCAAAGAAGAAAAAAACGGTTTGTTACGGTTCCCGGAAAACGTTGTCAGAGTGGGAGCTCTCTTTTCTCATTTTTCTCTCAGAGTGGGAGCTCTTCCTGCCAACATTCAGTTGGTGACGTTTTCACATCCACGGGTCTGTCTGTCTGCTCGGCAGCTGGTAGGCAGCTAGCAGTCAGCTAACCCGCTACCTCCTCCTCCTCCTCCTCCTCCTCCTCCTCCTCCAGCTGAGCGGAGAGCCGTGGGTGAAACCCCCGCACCTCCATGCATCTCCCGGGGCCGCGATGGCAGCGACAGAGACGGTCTGACATCGTAGCTATGTAGCTAAATGCCTCACAGTATCCGTAGTTAATGTTAGCCTGGTGATTCGTGTAGCTGTTTCCCACCAGTAGCTAGCTGTTTTTCTGCCCGGGACAGACGGCCTCTCTCCAGGAGGATGCTGAAGCTGTTCGCCGCGCTGGTGGTTCTCGGGCTGGCCATGGCGTGCATCACCTCCTGGATGCTGGACAGCTACGACACGGCATGGCACCCGAAGCGGAGCATCCAGCACCCGATTGCCGGGGATGGAGAGGAACATACCGGGAGCTCTCCACCATTTCCCGACGGCGAGTTGAGCAATATTTTCTGGTTTATACAGGTGGGATTTATTCTGTGTGTCGCTAACGAGCTTTATTTAGTCTTTGGTCATTTACCATACAATGAATTAAAGCCTCCCAATTCAAACATATATCTGTTCCGTGATGTAAAGTAACTAAGTACGTTTACTCAAGTACTTTACTTAACAATGTTCAGAGACCTGCACTTTACTTCCTACTTTGTACTTCTACTCCGATACAGTTTAGAGCTTAATCATATTTGTACTTCACTACATTTATTTATTATTTACTTTACAGATTTGGATTAATGGTATGAAATATAATCAACCCTTAAATAAGACCTTAGTTACACCAAGAGTACATTTCCAAAGCTATCATGCAGTACACAAAATCATTAAAAGTAGCACCTTTTATGTGCTTTGATAAACCCCTTAATGCTTCAATAATTTCCAAACCTTTGATATGTATTTTTGAACTGGGCCAATCTGCATACCTTTAGTTTTACTTGAGTAACATTTTGAATACAGGACATTCATTTGTAACTGGTACTTCTACTTTTAGTGAAGTACATGATCTGAGAACTTCTTCAACCTCTGTTGGTCATTTACCATAAATGGAGTGAAATCCCCTTAAAATTCAACCATATCTCCTGTTTTTAATATTATAGTCTTACTTGTTCAACACCTGGCTTCCTTTGGCTCAGCAGTGTTGTCATTGGAAGCTAGCTGTGGTAGGTCACACTCTGAACCCTCTCTGAATGATTGACAGAAAGAGGTCAGTGACCACAGAAGTGTGTCTTTGTCAGGTTAAAAATGTGCTTCAGCAACACAGTAAGTTGTAGTCAAATGTCACCTTTTGTGTTTTACTTGAGTTAAAAATAGCAATCATACAGGGGTAACAAAATATCCAAGTAACAGCCCTACATTCAATATCTTTAATAACTAAAAGAACAATTAGTGTTAGTGGTCCTTAAGGTACATTCTCAATGTGTTCATTATGTAAAGTGGCCCATTTGTGAATTTGTCTGTCAATTTGTAGAAGGGCTACAACAACTAGTCTACATATTTATTTAATTGGTAAATCTGCAGCGTATTTTTTTAAATTAATTAATCAATCCTTATTTTTTCTTTAACATTTCTGAAAATGAAATAGACTTTAAGAATGTCCATCCCTGTTAGTTAAGTCCAAGGTGTTGTCTTTTAATGTCTTGTTTTGTCAGTCACAAACTTTATATATACAGTCTATGGTCACAAAGCAAAAGATTCAGTTTCGGCTTAATATGAAATAACACACAGATTCTCATTATGTTGTCATGTTTTTTGTCTGGTTCAAGGTTTCCGACATTCACATAAGCAGATTTCACGACCCAAGACGCGTTCCTGACTTTGAAAAGTTCTGCACTGGAACAATTGAAGTGATCAAGCCTGATCTAGTGCTCGCAACAGGTACAGTAATCACTCCATTTTACACTATGCTGGTTTGAGACTATAGAGTGCCACAGTGACGCGTCCTAAAACCCGGAAGTAAACTCCTTCCGGTTCCTTAGACAAAAAAGCAATGCAATTTCTCCATAGGATTTTGGAAAATAGCTCTGTGGTTGAAAAACATTTAAGAGACGGATCACGTTTTGTTCAGCCGGATAATCTCCACATGTCTACCCTACTTTTATCATTTTCGAATCATAAATCTAGTCGCCAGAAACAAAATGCTAACGTTATGCTATAAATGAACTACAGCAGGGTCGCTGCTTCAACGTCACGCACAACTTAAGATCCATATTCAAACATACAGATTCTAAATGGTACAAGTTGAAGCGTTTGTTTGAACAGTTTGCAGGAGGCAGGTACTTGCTTTCAAGCAGAACACGGGGAAAAACAAACTTAGAGGAGTGTTTACGTGTTCGGTGTAATGACGTAAAACGGCCTCGACAACTTCTGTAGTCCTATTCAGCCACTTGGTAACAACCATCGTTTTTCAGACACGTAAACTCTTCAAGAATCACCAGTGGGGTCACTGCTGATGTATTTAATGTCGTAGAACAAAACGTGATCCTTCTCTTCAATTTGTGTCAACCACAGACCTTATTTCCAGATATTTTCCAAAATCCTATGGAGAAATTGCATTGCTTTTTGTGGAAGGAACCGGAAGTGGTAACATGCTAACGTACTCTATAAACAGTACAATTAAGAAGACAAAGGGGATGAATATTTGTACTTCTCCTCTTTGCCAATAATTACGAGACAACCGATAGTTTCACATTTCAGTATTTTAATTATAGTGTTATTGAACTTTAGTTTATGAACACCTGAGGATAAAAAGGGCTAAGATGTAGTTATCAAATATGAATGAATTCATATTCTATAGCTCTGACCTAACCAGATCTACCTGGAAACACTACTTAAACACAAATAAAACATACAACGGTTCAGCCTCTTTAAATGAAAATTTATTATTTCTAGTTTGGTACATCAGAAAATTCAACACCTCTATAGGACACTTCTCCTTGACACTCATCCATTTTTCTCCTTGATAAAGCTTTCCTCCTCTGATTTTAAACCAACAAAAAAGTATTCATAGTACACATATTTGGTATGGCACCTTCCCTTCCCAGCTGATTTTTTATTACCGTAATTTCCGGACTATAAGGCGCACCTGAATATAAGCCGCAGCAGCTAAATTGAATGATGTGTACATATATAAGCCGCACTGGACTATAAGCCGCAGGTGTTTTAATGTTTAATTACCATATGTAAGGGTTCGTGCACAGAGGGGATTGTCGGGAAAAAGATGGCTGTTTGAGGAAGCTCCCATTTATTAACATTTCAACAAACAAGTTGCATATTTGCATAACGTATTCAAGTGTTAGCATTTAGTGCAATAGTAGCTACAGAACATGTGCTGTGCTGTGTAAACTGTACTGTATCACATAGCGTTTCAGACACACAAACTTTTCAACTTTCAAACTCCCAGCCCACGTACCGGCAGTGATCTACAGCAGCGGTTTTCAACCAGTGGTACGGGGACAAACTGTCTCGCTCTCGTAATGTCTGTCTGTCTTGCTCTCGTTCTGTCTCTCGTACCACTCTCGGTTCCACTTTTACTTTTGCGCGCTACCTGTCTCACTCTTTTCCGGCCTCCAGCTTTTCCTGCTGGAGCCCGCCGCTTAAAGGTGGGGGTCCGCGGACCGGCCATAGAGCCCATAGAGTTAAAGGTGGTGGACTGTAACCTGTAAAACCCATAGATTTAGGAGGTCCCCTAGTGGCCGTTAGCTGTAAAAATCCATAGATTAGCCGCACCGTTATATAAGCCGCAGGGTTGAAAAATGGGAAAAAAAGGCGCGGCTTATAGTCCGAAAATTACGGTAATTTTGAATCATCTCATACACATTGAAACAGAGAGTACCCTTCCAACTTCAATCAAATTAGGAAAGTATTTGAATGAAGCAGCAGCCATGTTGTTTCTCTCATGTATCTCCTTCGCTCTCACAGGGGATTTGACAGATGCTAAAACGGAGAGTAAGGTGGGCTCGCTCCAGCACGAGGTGGAGTGGCAGGCCTACCACAACATCCTGAAGAGGTCTCGTGTGATGGAGCGCACGAGGTGGATAGACATCCGAGGAAATCATGGTGATTAACCGCAGCACTTTGTTGTCTTTTAATGTTCTCTGCAAACTCACTGGTGCCATGGAAACATCCCAGAGTACAATTAAGATTTTCTGAAGAATCCATTAACTGCGGTGCTCATGCTACCCCTCCTCTTCGCTGCCTCTTTCCCCTCTTTTATTGGATCGCAAGCTATTAGATGGGAAAGAAGATATCTTAACTTTGTAGCTTTTGAAAGAAAAAAGAAAGCTAGTTATTGGATCTGGAGTTTCTGTGACCACCAAATCTCCTCTTATTGATCGCAGTGGTAGATATGTTTCCTGTTATTGTGTCTGTTAGTGGGTTCTGTGTTTATCTAGTTTGATATCAAACGAGGAAATCAGAATCATAGACTTTCTTCATTAGACATGCTGGTGTTTAGCAAGCAAATGATGAAATTACCTTTTGTTAAACCTCACCATCATTTCATTTCTTCTGACAGATGCCTTCAATATAATGTCATTGGACAGCGTCAACAATTATTACCGGTCAGTATGATACACAGTAAACACCTGATTTATATACTGTTACAGTCTACTCCTCCATGTCCTATATTAGCGAGCTAAATGTGAAGTCGATCAGAGAGCGTAATAACTTCAAAGCCTCTGAAACCGGAGTAGTTGCAGTTGCAAACCTATTTTTGCCAATAATGCGAGCTGTCTGAGTTTCCTGAGGACTGAAATAGAAGCACACTCGGCAGAAAGAGACACTGACTCTCCTTTCTTCTGACACAAATGATGTTTTATGTGACATTGCTGCTTCTGTTAATGCTGATTTTTATCTTTGATCTCCTTAATATTCCTAATGTTGTGGCCAGACAAAGGCTGTCTCCTGTGCAAGCCTAATTTATTTATTTATATAAAAAATGCATCAAATTATCTCTCAGCACTCTGTGGAAGCTGCTGGCTCCCTCCCAAACCACCCTTGTTGCTCTAATAGACTTTTTTTTTTTTCAATGTTCTCTAGGAAGTACTCTGCTAATCAGAAAATAGGCTCATTCCACTATGTTCACAAAACTCCCTTTGGCAACTACTCCTTTGTCTGTGCGGACGCCACTCTGACTCCGGGACCCAAGAGGCCGTACAATTTCTTTGGTATTCTTAACCAGGTATAACTCCAGTGCACAATCTGTTGAATATAAACATTGGCTGAATATTTTGTAAACTTTAGAAAACAGAGAACCTTTGAATACTTAAAACAACCGTTCTGTTATTACCCATTAGAGGATTAGAGGAGGCTTAAAGGATTTAAGGTCATAATCCTCTATAGGGAACTGTGGCCATTAAAAAGTAAATGGAAAATAAAATGTTTCAAAATTAGATGGTTGTACTAAATGACACAATGTACAATATTCACTTACTAGAAATGATAATTAACAGTACCTTATGTGTCTTAAAAAAGGAACAAATCCAGCACTTGTACAGTATACTGCAGATAATACATGTCAAGTAATATATAGTTATTCTAATGTATTTTCTCTCAATCTATGAAAGACTCAAATGGACCTGCTGGACACGTTCAGAGCTGAGAGTCTGAAAAGCAACCAGTCGATCTGGTTTGGCCACTACACCACCTCCACTGTGGTCTCCCCATCTCCAGGAATCAGAGACTTGATGAGGTAGGACTCGGAGTGCCGAACCAGCTACATTCCTTACAAGTACATTGTCCCATTGTCTGCCGACAGGTTTGACTTAACACACAAGCTTAGAACAAGAAGCTAAAGGTGAGGAGTGTTTTACTTGCAACTGGTTCACTCCATTAAATTATTTAAATTAAATTAAAGTGGTGGGACATTTCTTATTTAGAATCCCTAATTTAGCTTTTTTTAAATCCACTTTCTCATATCTATTCTACATCAACATGTGTCCCCTCTGTGGAAAGAGACTCTGAATGTTTCAGGAAAAAAGATTCTCTCTCTTTTTGTCCTGATCCATTTCTATAAAAACCTGTCGGAAAATGAACTGATCAGATTTTGGCCACTTTATGATGTCATAACGATTTTTTGGCTCGTGTAACCATTAGCCAATCACCAACCAAGTTAACCCCTCCCCCCCCCCACCTTATCACCTGAATCTCCTCCTAGAGCACCATTGTGTTCTTTGTAACCAAATATCTCTCAGAGGGGCGTGGGGAGGGGCTCCTTATTTTTCATCTAAAGTAACAGACACTTTTGAAAAAGGGCTGAAACAGAGGGGATTATGGGTAATGCTGCAATGATCTGTTTGGTGTTTGGAGCCAATCAGAGACATGTTCTGTATATATCTGAGACCTACAATATATTGATGGAAAACAGTATAATAGGGGACCTTTAAAATATTTACAGCAGTAGTTGGCGTATTACGACAATGTTACTTATATTCTTACATGTGGGATCCTTGTGTTTAGATCTGCAGTAGCGTATCTGTGTGGCCACCTGCACACGCTGGGCGGCCTGATGCCCATCCTCCACAGCCGACACCCCAAAGGGACCCTGGAGCTGGAGCTGGGCGACTGGATGGACAACCGCAGGTACGAAAGAAAACAAGAAGTTATTATTTTCCCATCTTGTTTGTTTGTTTGTTCACCATGTAAAGCGGCCTTGGGTCCCTTGAAAGGTGCTATACAAATGTAATCTATTATTATTATTATTATTATTATTATTATTAAAAGGTCTTGAATGAATTGGACAAAAGTCTAAAATATTTTCATCTTGGTCAAACGATTTCCTATTTGAACGCAGGTCGTCATCATTAGCCTATTATATAATAAAACAACAGTGGATTATGTTAAAAGTTGTTAAATCAATGTTTATTGAGTTTCAGTAGGAAACTATAATAGCTGTTTACTTCATTTAAATTATAATTTTAGATGATACTGTTTATGCGGGTCAACTTTGTATTTCATTGAATGCAATATATCCTTTTAATTATTCTTATGCTTGTGGGAAATACTGAAAAATTGTGTCTAAATAATTCAAGGCCATATCGGCCCTGGTAGTCCCTTGTATTGTCATATTGTGAGAATGCATTAAATTGCACTTTGAGTAAATTAAAAAGGTCTTGAACTTGATTCCTGCAATAACCCGTCTCACTCCTGTCTCCAGGTACAGGGTTCTGGCCTTTGACAACGACCTGCTGAGTTTCTCCGACCTGAAGTTTGAGCAGTGGCCAGCCGTGCTCATCACAAACCCCAAGGACGCTCAGTACCTGCACCCCGGACTGGAGCCGCTGGGCCGAATACGGAGATCAACGCACATCAGGTGTTTGTTCTGTGTGTGATCACTGTTTGCTGAGCCAGAAACCCCTCCCTGGCCTCTCACCTTCTACACAAGCTCACACAACACACATGTTTACTGAGCACCTGCCACTTACACCTATAGACCCATACTGTGGAGATTCAAGATTCAAGGCTGTTATTGTCATTCGTACATAGCTACAGTGTAGTTATGCAGATGAAAATCTTAGGTCCCAGGCAGTGCAACACAATAAAACAGATACAAGTTAATACAATAACATTTTGTAGCTTGTTTTCAATAAGTATATAAATGGTCCAAAGAGGTTGTATTCTACAGTCTGCCTGAATGTAATCATTGCGTAGGTGTGTAGTGTGATTCTGTGGAGTTTATTTATGGCATCCCGTTGGATTTGACGTCATCTGAACAGGACATCTCACGCTCACTGATTGATAGCGCGCGAAGGTCCGTTTACGCCGGTTGCTAAGCAACATCGTTATGGGGAAATGCAAGTCTGCGTCCAAATGGTTGGAAGATAAGGAGGAAGGACAATCAATACTGTATATAGTAAATGTGAGGTAAAGTGTGTTGCCAAGGTAACCGGTTAGAACTCGAAGTGGCGACGAGGTCTTAAAATGTATGGAAAGGGTCTTAAAGAAGGTCTTAAAATGTATTACATTTGACTTCAGGATTCCTGCATATACCCTGGATACATAATGTGTAAGTTACAAACAGGTGAATGTTATGGATGTACTTAGTTAAGGTGTTTAACAGTCTTATGGCCTGTGGAATAAAACGGTCCCTGAGTCTGGTGGTTTTATTCCGGATGCTGAAAGAATAGCGTTAGTGTTTTTTAACCCCGAACTCTTATTTTCCATGTTTTCACCACCACCTGAGCAATGGGAACAACTATTGTTGAAATTGGGCCAGTCTGGAGTACGAGTGCTGCAGCTGCAGAACAAGCTGCAGTATAATCTTTCCAGGTTGATGTTTGTCCGATATAAGTGCTTGTTTTTGCCCCCGATAGGCTTTGATTTATTTCCTGGACTTTATTCAATTATCGTTGTCCCCATTCGTCACTATAAAGATTTGGGTTAGTTCCTCTTTTAAAGGACTAGTTAAAATTGAGAGACAAGAGGCAATTCTTTCAACTTAGTCTTTATAAGCTATTTTCTCACATCCAATAGTACTCCAATTTAGATGAACAGTTTCTTTAACAAAGGGGTCACAACACGTCTCAAATCCTAAAAATTAAACATGAGAATATGAAAAAAAAAGTATAGAAATCAAATCAATAATGACACTGTAAATGACAAGAGGCAATTCTAAACATTTTGTCTATTTCTTATGAACCACTGTACTTATTTCAATGGATTTTTTTGTTATAAAGATACAAATATTTATACCCTGTATGTCTAAATTATTTCATAAACTAGTCATATTTGTTTTTACAAATATTCTGGAAATCAGCATAATATGTCCTCTTTAAGTAACACATTGCATGTTTTGCAACCTTAGCACAAGAAAGAAATGGAACTTTTTTTAAATGTTCAATATTTAACCCTTAATTGTCTCGGTTCCAAATAGGATCTTGGCTTTCTCGGAGGCCACAATCACAGCGGTGCATGTGAGCGTGGATGGGGAGCCTCTGGGGGAGGGCCGCTCTGCTGGAGGTCCTCTCTATGTTCTGCTGTGGGATCCATCTCTCTACCTCACTGGAGTGCACACCATCAGAGTTAAAGTGGAGGTCAGTGGAGCTTTCATTTATCTTAAAGTGTCCAGAGACTTGATCTAATTTGACGCTTTAATTACAATATGGATCTGCTGTCTTGGCACTAAGATTTTCAACGTGCTTGTTCTTATACTTATAGAATTGACAATATGCTTATCTTATCTTTGTGTGTGTGTGTGTCAGGACTCGGCGGGCCGGTCGTCAGTGCGGGAGCAGCACTTTACTCTGGAGGGCAACCTGACTCCTAGCTTTGGGTTCATGCAGTCCTTCATCCTCCTCACAGACCACTACATCCTGGCCCGAGCAGCCTTCATATTCGTTATCCTGCTGAATGTGGGGGTGCTGCTGGCCTTCAGGTTCCTGCCTGCTCCTTCTGGGAGAGGTGAGCTGTCACTGATTACTAGTCAAATGCTCATATTTTTGTTTGATTACAGAAAACTGAAGTTACCTGTTGTCTACGATCAGACTCTGCAGGATTTAAAATCAGATATTGGCAACATAACGCCATAAAATGTCTCAAAAAGACTAGACATGTTTGATATTTTGTAAGATGTACTTTAATCTAAAATGTTTCAGACACATTTAAAACCAAGAAACATCCATCATTTTAACCAAAGTATTGGGTTGTTTCATTTGATTGCCTGTTCATCCGGTTACAAGCAACATTTATTTTTTACAACTTCTGAGATGTTTATCGTTTTTAACTTTATTTGAACTGGAATAAGATTTAAGGGTTTTTCCAGTTTTTATCAGCAATTATTTTACTTTGAAGAGGATGAGACCTGTTTCAATCATTTGGCTTCCTAGGAAAACCCAATAATCGGGAGAAGCTGACTGCAATGACAACACTTCTATAGGACCATGCTATTCAAAATTTCACCAATCTCTGTCTCTTGTTTTTGTTTTGATTGAGAAACCCTAGCTTCTGAAATGAAATATTGTGCATTTGAGTAATTATTTGAATAACAGCAATAGTTCTTTGTATATTCATATCTTTTTGGTTTTGTCAACAGGATTGACCTCTCAAGCATGCATGTCTCTCCATCTGGTCAGCTCAATGGACACCTTCTACTACTCTCTGCTGCTATTCAACCTGTGTACAGCCTTAGGTGGGTCCACTGCTTTGTCTCATTCCTTGTTAGTGTGCTGCTTCATAGCAAATATACACAATCTCTCTGAAGTTAATACTCAAACTGACTATGAGACATTGCTCTTTAAAAATGCATGGTTTCCTGTCATTTTGCATCTGTTCCTGTATAAATGCATCCTGTGTTGTTTCTGCCTCCCCCCCCCCCCTCAGGGCCATGGTTCGTAGGAGAGCTGATAGATGGCCATAGTGGTGCCTGCTTCGCCTTCGGGGTGTTTGTCGATGGGCACTTCCTGGAAGGAAGTCTCACATATGTTATTGGAGTCGTTCAAGTAAGAACTTACATTTTATATAACGCTTTTACATCTCCCTAGTGTCCGTACACAGACAAAACCTTTAACAGATTTGCTTTGTCTATAATAATATGTGGATATATGGAGTTCAACCAGCAACTTTAATCAAATGGTTTTAATCATCAAAAGGTCACATGGTTACCCCTATGTTTAAGTGTCTGCCCGTAGCGGTGAAGCCACAGAACATTTATTACCCACTCACAAGATATTTAAGGAAAGGAATGGAGATATTGTATTTATTTTTCTAGTTTAACTTTTTTTAGTAAAACACTGACTACCTAAAACTCTTCTGCCATAAACATCTTTAAAATCAACTCACTTTTTGAGCAAGTCATATTCTGTCCTACTTGTGATGAGAGGTCACGGGCAACTATGTCTTCCTTTTTTAAGGGTTCTCAAGCAAAAGTGGTTGAGAGGGAAAAAGGCTTCATAAACCTTTGCTTATCATGGTCAACATTTGTCCCACTTGAAGCCGTATGTTCATATACTGTCCTTGCCTTGCTGTATTTCCTATGAAACATCTGCAGTTGTTTTCAAGCTACTAATCCCATCTAACCGGACTCATTTCCTCTCCGCCAGCTGCTTTTCTTCAACATGCCCCTCACCTGCTATCTCTGCTGGAGCCTCCACCACCGTTGCCGTGGTAACACCTTCCGATCCCACTTCCTGCGGCCGGGCTGCCGCTGGCGGACTCTGGCGTTTCACCTCCTCATGCTGCTGCTGCTCACCTGGCAGGCGCACTCCTGCTACTTCCTCTTCGAGACCTACGGCGCCGTGGCCTTCTTACTGTCTCCGGTCCGCACGTGGGCGTTCGGGCTCAGTCTGCTATTGGTCTACCACGCCTGGACATGCCCCGCCCCTCTCGCTCGTGACAACAGCAAGAGCGTCACTCCTTCTTGACAGTAATTGCACTGTTTCCACCCACGATCTCTCTGGAGCCTGATATATTTTACTGTCTCTATCCACCTTTGAAAGCAGCTCCTTTCTTTCTCTCCTTCTTCCAAAACCAGTACATCACTCACTATCCTGTTAATCTTGTTTACTTAATATGCATGTTATTGTTAAACACCGGTGAGCACATTTCTAGCCATATCCAAAATAATGTGTACAGTGTAAGAAAAGAAAAAAAGACACCTCGGGAGTGAAATAGCCTCTTTGAGCTACGAGCGGTCCAAATTGTGCTGACCTTAACAGTCAGTATATTCGGCTGTGATTCAGAGGGATAGTTTGTCATTTTTAAAGTGGGGTTGTATGAGGAACTGACCCATAAAAAGATGACAGTCATTGCGTCACCACTTTGGAGAGACAGATTACCGGCACAAAAGCTAAGCAACGTACTGCTGTGAATCGGGGACATTGGATTTCTAAAAAAAAAAAATCATTTCTTTAGGTGTATTCAGAATATTTGAAATGCTTCACCTTGCTGACAGAAGCCTTTCTTTTAGGTGGCTACAATATTTGTTGTTCTGCTTCCCCCATCCACAGCAGTGCACTGATTTGCTTAGGTGATCACACTCCTGCTTCTCCAGATCAGAGATGTGCCGATCACATGAGCTACTGATTAAAAACCTCCTGCAACAGCATTTCAAACTATCCCTTTAGGCTGACTCGTTTACTTGAGCGTTTAGCTTTTTTTTAGGAAGTGTTGCCTTGGCCGAATGCCGCCTCACCACTGCCAAAGGATGGATAAGTTAATAATAACGACTTCTTCATCTTTTTATTCTTCCCGCTGAAAATCATTTTCATTCGCTAAATGAAGGCTGGGCGTGCCAAACCATACCTCGTGTTTACCTGCTGACTCACAAACAGTGCGGATAAGAAAGCTTCATTTTGTATTCTGTGAGCTTTCCTAACTCCCCCATGGCCGACGGTGTTGTAGTTACAGTAAATCCGGGGGAGATGACGCAGGAAAATGCAACCGAGGTCATCATATGTTAAAGTTTATTCCACACGTGATTACAGGAGATCAGAGGAAGGAGATTTCCAAATCAATCACATACTGTAGTTGGTCTGTGTTCAAATGGTTGATTTAAAGTGTTTTTAAATAAAATACCATTGCACACAACTGCCACAAAACATGTCAATATTCGCAGTGAATAGTTAAAAAAACGTACACGCCGTTTTTCACCAAAAGGCAACAACATGCCGGTCCTGACTCTTCGTGCTCCTTCAAATGTGACTACAGAAAGCAGCTGTTTGTTTCTCAGGAATGTGAGCACTTGAACAAAAGGCTGGTGCCAGTAGTATTTCAGGACAATGTTTTTATACTACATGGTAGCTCATTGAACTAAAAAACATTTTCAACAGCCCGAGATGTGTGGTGGCTTCCAAACTAAATGAATGTGTAATAGATGTGATGAAATGAGAAGAACCAGTACTATACTGTTTTAATTATTTATTCTTTCTGATTGTATCGAGTGATTTCTCTTTTTTCCCCCCCTTCATGTTATATATCTGCACTGGAAATGGGTATTCCTTGAATTAATTGAAGTTCATTTGAGAGCTTTTTGTGTGAAAACGATGTTTGTCTGTGTTGTTCTGAAGCTGCACTCAATCCGTCTGTAGTAGCAGTTGCCTGAAATCCACCAGAACTAGCTGATCTAAATATAAAAGACAAATAGGGTAAAGACCACATTTATCAAGTCTTTTAATAGAAGTAATGTTCCAACACAGTTGAATCCTGGGTTTTTTCTAAACTATACCCAGCATGAGTGCGGAATAATTGCTCCTGTGATAAGACATGCAGTTTATTATTCGAACAGCTGCTTGACACTGAGAGAGTAAATTATGTGCACTCTTGAAGGAAATTGTTTGAAAACCTTTTCCCTTCTCTGCTCAGACAAGTGTTATGGGAGCACTACCAAATGAATAATTCCAGCGTAGAGACGGATATTAAAAATGGATGACTTTTGTTATTGGCATAGTTAATTTCCCTAATGCTGCGCAGTGCCTCTCACAAGATATATATATATCTGTCCACAAGGAGGGAGTAGTGTGTTGCATTTGACTTCCACACCAACTAATGCATGGAACTGTTTTGTTTTCTGTTGCAGAAAAGCACCAATTGTTATACTCTGAATCTGGTTGTGATTGTTCTGTACTGTGCACTGATTTTAATTTTCACAACAACAAAAAACCCATTACTACCACTAAGTCTCTGAGAGGGCATATACTGTAAGTAATGTACCGGCGATCACTTCTTTTGCATCCTTTCCTATGTTCAAACACTGAAGTATATGAATGAAAAGACTTACTAAGGTAAGAGCCAATCACAATGTTGTTTTATTAATGGTTTATAGTGCTGTGGAATAAAATGTTCATTACAGTAAATCATATATTTTGTGTTTGTTCTCTTGTCATTGTCAAACAAAAGGGAGTCGACAACAATATGAAGCCCAACAATGACAAAAAGTAACCATGTCAATAAATACTTAATATTTATCCTTTTAACTTAAATCAGTTCCCTCGTATTAGGCCTACTCTTTTTTTCCTAATTCAGCTTGGTACACATTTAATCTATTATCCATATCTAACACTTTCCATTTTCCTCAACACATGCAATTTTAATCGTGTTTATAGGATACCAAGATTTCCATTGGTATGTAGCTTAACTGAAAACATTGGTGGAAAATGTAATTACCAAGCACTAGCTTTTTCCGCTGGCTACATCTCTTTGTAAAACTAATGTAATCCATATTTATGATCCCTTTCCTAATGCTGCAGAATCACTTCTGTCGTCTTTGTAGCTCCCTCACTCGAGCACATGTGTCAAAACTCAAGGCCCGGGGGCCAAATCAGGCCCTTGATGGATTTCATTTCGGCCCGCAGGATAATTTCTAATTACTATTCGATCTGGCCCGCCGGTATATTGCACGCACACCTTCACTCCATCCTGAGGGTTTCCTCAGCTCAGAGCCTGAGCCCAAACATTGATGACCTTGCACCCAAGATGAGATGCCAAGTATCTGGCTTGAACTAGCATCACAGAGCAGCAGATTGAGTTTAATGGATGTTTCCTTCTGCACTTTTTTTCTTGAGACAACAGGGCATGTTTGCTTTTTTCTTTGAAGGAAATAGTTTTTTTGAAGCTGTTGTTGGCCTGTGGAAAAATGTAATCATAAGAAATGACTCTGCAGATAGAGCCACAAGAAATGAATGCAACTGATTATTTCATGTTTAATGTTGTTTTTATGGCAATAATTTAAGCTTTGTTAGTTCCAGGTTTAATATGTTCATTAAGTTCATTTCAATAAGTTTTGCAATAAACATTGAACCAGTCCGGCCCTCGACTAGTGCCCATTTTTTTTATTTTGGCCCACTGTGTATTTGAGTTTGACACCCCTGCTCTATAGGCTCTTCATTGTATATCTTTAGCACAGCCTTACTATTTAAGGCTTATCAAACATCTTTCATTTAGTTAAAACATTAAAAGGGGCCACAAATCACATTTACACAAAGTCAGAAGTCGTGTTTCATTGATGTTCATCAAGATAAGAGATGTAAAATTACAATAATGGTATAAACAAGCTAGGCTACTGACTAGTGTTAGCTAGCAGCCTTTTGCTACTGTTGAAGCAATTAGACATTGATGCTAAAGCCATATTCAGTGCATATGGATGACAAAGAAAACATTTACTGGCTCATGTAATATTTTGGAGAAAGTTAGATTGGGTTACATAACATCAGCTCCCTGGAAGACTGGTAATGTAACAGTAAGCTAGCAGTGTTCAGTTAAGCTAGCTAACTACTATTAGTTATTTGAACCTACAATCAGATCAGTTTTTAACTGTTGGAGGTTAAAGGAAAACATTTAAAAGCTTTATGTTTCTTTAAACACCACATTTTGATTATTTTACAAACAGTATTTTGTGTTTCTCATGTCTGATAAACCTTCACTGCCATTTATCAGTTATAGCGCTACATACGAGAACATCTGCTGATGTCTTATCATGGCACTTTTATTTTCCACACCGGATGATTTTAAAACCACAAGTGTTGAGATTGAGAAGTAGGGTAATATTATCAGGCAGCACGGCAATATGTTAAATAGTTTACACATATTCAAATTGGCACCAAAGAATAAATCAGTAAGTTATAAAGTTCAACACTTCTAAGCACTCTTTACATTTATTTTTGTCAAGAAACCAATGTAATAAAACATTGTGTGATTTATGTTTATGATGCATAATTGCCAACAAATGGCAACCGCTCATCAATGAAATATCCCACTAGAGATCAGTGAGTTAGTGTTATTGGAAGTCATTGAAATGCAACATGTTAATTTCCCAAGGCATCCGTCTGGTGAGAGAAGCAATTTCCTTCACTCTGATATCTTTATGATTTGCTTTCCAATGTTTCCGCCTTTCATCATGGAGCAAAATGCATCTGCAAGAAAATGAAAAAATGTTTAACTTCTGGTGAATAAACAAACGAAAGTCATGAATTAAATAAAAAAACGCAATCATTTAAATCTACACACCTCCCATCTTTTCAATGCCTTCCACCACCGTTTCCAGCACCTGCAGAGTGAAAGCACAATTACAATGATGTAAAGAGAACGACGGGGGATTGGCATTGATTTTGCAAAATAACAAAGACACCCACACACTCTCATCAATCATTCCTCCTTACATTGATGTGTCCTGATTTAACTAGCTGGCTGAGTTCACAGAGGGCAGCGTCTGCTTTGTTCATGTAGTTAAGCACTGTAAATCGTTCCCGGGTGATATTCTTCCTTCGCAGGGTTTCCTGTATCTCCTCGCTCAGAGGCGGAGGGTATGGCACATCTTTGTTATACTGTGAGATCTGCCCACACAAGATCACATGGCTGTTGTTGTTCATCTGGAGGTTAGAAGAGTGTCAGAGATCAATGTGTGAGAATGAGTTAAAAAGAAACAAAACACTCATTGTTAAAAATACGGGCAAAACACTTCTGAACACAGAGTAGCCAAAAATCACATTTTGCAATTGTTGGTAGAACAGTTAGGCAAAGATCAAACAAATAATATCTCATAATTCACATATTTTCAAGCCAAATAAACCACAAATTAAAGTACATTATGTTCTGCACAAACACAAACACAAATCAAGCAGTACCTGTGCAATTACAGTATCACTGATGCCACCTCCCACGTTGTCAAAGTAAACATCTATCCCATCGGGGCAGAGCTCCTGGAGCTTTGCAGGTATGTCCTCTTTTCGGTAGTTGATGGCTGCAGAAAAGCCGCAGTCATCCACTAAAGCTCTGCACTTCTCTTCAGAGCCGCAAATCCCAACCGATCTCACACAGCCATCCAGCCTGCCGATCTGGAAAAATAGAAGCAGGGAGAAATGATAGAATCAGGACTTCACTTTCTTTCCTTTGTAATCCAATCTTGTTTATTTTGGCAAATGTGTTTTATCTAGATTGGATCGGCTAACCTGAGATTTGTTTCTAAAATAATAAAGTTATAGTTCTCACCATTTTGCCTTTATATTTGTTTCATCACAAACCATTAAAAAATAGAAAATACTAGGAATTACTGCAAAATACTCAGGTATAAGCCCTACAATTTTAGAAATAATTTGACCATGCAAGTTGTAACTACAGCTGTATAAACATTACATTTATATTTACCTGTCCAGCTACGGAGCCACAGGCCCCAGCGGCGCCACTCACCACCATGGTCTGATTGGCCCCTTTGGTCACATTGCCCTTCTCCCTTACGCCTAACAGTGCAGTAAGACCTGTTATCCCAACTGCACCCAAAAAGTATGACAAGTGTCCATCGACCACCTTTGGATCAACCTGCAAGAGACGGAATGTAATATATTTGTTGTTGTCCTTGATGTCAATATTCGAGATCATTTCATGTCACATGCTGGTTACTTTAGAAGCATGCATGCATATTAAACAAATTCTCCTTTTTGCATTAGAATATATGAACTATGGTCTTTATCCCAGGGACACACAGTAATAGTACATACCTTTTGTAAGGCACTTCCTTTCATGACAGCTTTGGTCTGCCAAGGCCAGTTGAATGAAGTGACCACATCTCCCTCACTGCAAGCACTGCAGCGACTGGACTCGACCACACCGACACCTCCACCATCTACACACTCAGACAGCTGCCATGGAGTCACATAACCAACACCGGTGTCTTCATTCATTCTGCACCGCTGAAAAGAACAGAGATTGGTAGAAGTGGTTTAATCCTTGCCTCTTGTCTTAGACTTTCAATAGATATCCCAGATGGACAAATTAATCCTTCAGTCTTTGTAATTTTACATAAAACTCATCTGATTTGCACCATTTCTTTATACCAGACAGTGTGTAATCTCAATATGCATTATGCATATGCAGATACAATAACTTTGATGATTGATTTCCATTCTGATTGTATCAATATACCATGTAAGGGTCGACTGAGAGACAAAGCGTCCGGACAAGGACCTCCCCATCTTCCAGGTCAGGTGCCAAAGTGGTCTCCTCTAGGCGGAAATGTTCAGGAACTGGCACTCCGTTGTTACCTTGTGCATAATAAGTAGTTTGAGTAATCGCTAGCCACATCACGTGTGCAGTAATGTTGCAGCACAGGACACACACACAACAGGTAATCTCTTAGGAAAAGTGTCCTACCTGGTCGTGAGTTGAGAACGACTCTCTGCACCGGCATCCTTGGAAAGTAACGCTAGCTTTGATTTCTACGCTAAATGGCACTGGTACCTGAATTAAAAACCCAACCTGATAACAACCGTCAAGTTTGATAAGAAGTGTGTTAAGAAATGTCTCGTTGTTATATAAATTAGCAACACGAAAAGTGTCCAACTTCTTGAAAAACTTGTTACAAACACTGTGTTAACATTCCATCTGCTCTGTCTGTAGGAGGTTAGCAGAAAGTCAACAGACCACTGAGGACGTCTAATTCAATAGAAAGGAAGATGGTTCCCTGTAACCAACTTCCGCCTTCGCTAAAACCCAATCGGAAGTTAAACCGATTTTATTTTTACCCATCAGTGAATTACATATTGAAAAACATATTATATTGATTACTAGTGATAACCTTGTTTCACACACCCAGGATGTATGTCTTGAAAAACATTTTTAGCTGGCAACCGTTACATTTAATATATTAATAAACATGTATGATGCAATATATTATTTTAATATATAGTATAAGTATAATATTATAATATTGTATAATATTATATAAGTATATTATATTGCACTTTTTTTATAAATGTTAATGCTTATATGAGGTATTTATACGAAAGTGCGAGATTATTTGCCCCATGTTCGGGTATAGTGGGTGGGAACCATCTTTAACGATATGTAGTCTTTTCCTAGTTTAGCCGTTAAAGGCAAAGGCAGTTACTGCAAATCAGAAACGGTACGCGGCCTTAAACAGCTATTAATCCAGCTCATCAACGCCGCAAGTATTAAACTATATTTAGCAGGGTATTAACAAACATTTAAAATTGATGTTGCCAATGCAATCGATCTGCTTCTCATTAAAACTCGTAAAATGGGTAACTTGTGAAGTCCCATAGATGGGTTGCACACAGTATCTGTTGCTGCTAGCTAAAAGTGTCTCAAACTGGGAAGTGACGCTTCGTGAAGGAATCTGAGAAAAGAGTACCGTTACGTGGGTTGATCTTATATGAGACGAGTAAGGATCGTTGCTTACAGGAGCTTACCCTGCAGCAGGACACCGTGAACACAGGGACATGAAGGCGTATGTGCCATGGAGGGGCAGAGTTTAATGTAAGTACTATAAGGCTTTTCGCTTGTGCATGCCAACGCTGTGCTAGGTGTTTTGTTTATGATGGTCTTGTACGCTGGACCTAAAGTGCTGTTTGTGGACAGCTAGCTAGTCTGGACATAAGCTAGCTTCACTTCACCCTCGCTCTTTCACTCACATAAACACATGTCACAATCACAGAAAGACCCAGAAGAAAGACTCCAGTGTGCAGTTTATAGTGCAACATTACTACCTGTGGCTATCGTCCTGGTCTTTGCTGTGCATTAAAAAAAACGTTCCTACAAAACAAGTACACTGGTTTAAAGTAACTAAGTATATTATTTACTCAAGTACTGTACTTCTTGAGGGACTATTGTACTTTATTTCAATTTGTTTTCTACTTTGTACTTCTACCCCACTACAATTTAGAGGTAAATTGTGTTCTTTTATTTCACTAAATTTATTTAATATTTTTAACAATTTTGCAGATTTGGACTAATAATGTGAAATATAAACAACACTTAAAATTACTTTTGTTAAACCTGGAGTAAATTCAAGAGCTAACCTGCAGCAAAGCAAAGTAATTAAACTAGTTACAACTTTACCAGCTTTGATAACACTTTAATGCATATATTATTCTGAAATGGACCAATCTGCATAATGAATACTTTTACTTTTGGTACTTTAAGTATATTTTCATGCTAATACTTTTGTACTTTACTTGTAACAGAGTACTTCTACACTCTGGCACTTCTACTTTTACTTAAGTACTGAGTATTGAGTACTTCTTGCACATTTCTACAAAACACGTGATCAACATGATCACTATATCATACAATGATTTGTTGAATTTGAATGTCAGTTCTAAAAGTCAGTACATGTTGACCTTTGGCTGACAAATAATAATAGGGAACTTTAAATCCTTAATGGAACGTCTAAAACACTTCCCCCTGTTGTTCACTTTATGTCCCTCACCATTTTTGTACAATTTGCTTGTTTTGTTTGATCAACATTCAAAAACCCAAGGATTCTGTCTGTATAATGAAATATAACAGGAAGTAGAAGCAAGTCTTCCCTTTCAAGGAACTTTAAATATAAAATATGTTTCTTTCTTGCTTGAAAAATAACTATTAATAGATTATCTGATGACATGCTGATTCAATTTTCATAATCCATCATCTTTTCAACACTACTGGAATCAGCTTCAACAAACCATATTGTTGCAGCCATGTGAAAAGGTTGTGTTGCACACTCTCAGCACAGTGCAGTGACAGTGTCCCTGGCGGCAGACATGTCAGCCTGACTCGACTTCTTGTCAACAGGCATCTGTGAATGTGTTCAGGCTTTGCACGTTATTTTAAGGGTCAGAGTGAATAGGGAGAGACTGCAGCCCGGCAGAGTCTGGCTGGATCATGCCTGCTCATGTCCAGTGCCATTATATCACAACAATTCCAACATCTTCCCATTATATACGTTGTTTTTGCAATTTGCCTTCTCATAGTAGAAAAGTACAAGTGTCTCTAATAACAGTAGCATGGGTTTGGTTCTTCTCAAGTGTCCCAGTAATCTATTGAGGTGTGGCAGCAAGCCAGCATGCACAATACAAGACCCGGACACTCAAACAACTAAAAGGAATTTAACCATCTTAACCTTATTATTTACACCGGTGCTTTGAAAGAACCTGTCTAGTGATGATCTCCTATATAAATTTTTTTTGAACAACTTTTATTTTATTGTGTTAGCACTATAATTAATGATATGTTATCATGATGTTAGTTTAAAAAATGTCTCACTAATGAATTCATCATTAATATTTTTCAGAACAACTTAAAATGGCCCCATGGTGATCAGGGTCGCTTTTAATGCAGGCTTTCATTTTATTTGTTTGACATTACATCACTTTGTAGTCCACAGATCACCTTGCAACATTAGGGCATGGTAAAGTATTCACTTGGTATAGGATAGTTATTAACTCACATAAGCAAAAGGACCGTTTAACACTAAGAAAAGGATTTGAAGATTGCCCCCTTCTAAATGTTTCATTATTTACTCCCATTTTAGAGAACAAATATTGAATTAAATAAATAACAACAGATGACTTAATAATACAAAAATAAAAAATGTGTTGCTGCCCAAGTTTAGTATTTATGTTAGTCATTCCTTATGTAACGCTTTCGAACTGGCTCCCTTCATGTCCCAGTTTTTATTATAGCTTTTTAATTGAATACTGAATAATTAACAAAAATTGATTTCACTCTGAAAATATCCCCAGCAGCTCCAACAACAAAAAAACAAAAAATGAAGAGTCTCCCAGCCACTTCATGGGGCCTTGCTGCATCTGTTTGCTGTGTCATGCATTTCCAGGAAAACTTGGTCATTCAAAATAAGTTTGATTGAAAAGTGAATGTTAGCCGGGTGCGTCCTTTCCCTTCCCCTTCATCTCCGCAGTCCTCCCATATGTGTTGGAATTTCCCGCATGGGCTGAGAGGGATCTTGCTCCGTAAATTACAGCGCCTTGCTTGTCATAGGAAAGCCTTATATGGGCATGGAAGTAGGTGTGGCCATGGAGCTGGTGGCGGCGGAGCGGGGGGGGGGGGCATCACAAGACAAGCAGAGACACGGAGGGAGTCGATGCACAGCAAAAGGGCCGCATTACCAGCGTGAGTTTTTTCTGTGCAATCTTAGTGCAATAATGTGCAACAGACAGCGGTGGCACTGCGCCCGCGTTTCTGCACATTAGCGCTGCGCTTCCATCCGGGAAGGACTCTGTTTACGCATCGACCCCCTTTTTTTTCCCTCTTGACTTTAAAGCGAGGGGGGGGGGGGGGGGTTGTTGAGGGAAAAAGTACCAGTGAGTGAGGTCAGCAGCATAGCATGAGTCAACCTTGGGGATGTATGCAGTCATCATCATCATCATCATCGCAGGGCTGTATTGTGCGGGCCCGCTGCTGGCCGCACAGAGCTGCCACTGTGCGATCCTGCGGGCGAGGAGCAGCTCTCATGACCAACACAGTAAGTATCGGCACAGACAGGGTGCTGCTGCTGGAGCCGCGGCGTCGATGACAGTGGCGTTGTTGTTGTTGTTGACGTGCTCCACACTGCATGTTATTGTTGCAACAGACAAAGTTTTGTTTACTTCGCTGAAGGCTGTTGATCCAGCCTCCAAACGGGCTCATATAGGATGTGATTTCATGTCGCAATCGAAGATGATCGATTGTACACTCGCAGACAGAGAAACATGTGACGTCTTAACCTTGTTGACAAGTTGAAATGACCCACTGTGTTTGTTTGTGTGCCCTGCAGCCACGCTTTTATCATGCAGGCTGCAGGGCTGGGTCTGTTTGTGGCATTGGTGACTGGATTATCCGTTTTCTGCAACAAAGGGATTCTCGTAAATAGCGCTGAGCTGGCTGGACACAGAAAGTAATGTTCAGGGAGGGTGCATCAGGAAGAGTCCTGGCGCATTTTTTTCTTCCTATATTTTCTTTATGTGTCGTCTCGTGCAAGCTGCAGGCCTACAGCGTGCACGAGCTGGTGTACACGAGGAAATGGCGTTGGATTAGGGCGGCTAATGGTGCTCCACATGTATTTTAAGCCAATTTAAAGTGTTACTTTTGCTTATTGGGCTAAACCCTGGGCTTGGGTAAGGTTGCATGATGTGATGCGTCACCATGATCCCTTCACCTCGGACGGAGTCTAGTTCAGTGCACAGAGTGCTCACAGCATGGTCACTCAGTAGCAGCAGTTGTGTTTGTGCTCTTTCTGCAAGAGGACTAGGATTGATTTATGTGCACCTTTTTACTTAAAGGATGTTTTATAGGATTTGACAATATGGCCATAGGCATTTGTAACATCACATGGCCTTGCTGGTGCACACACAGAATTAGACAAACGCACACACTGTTTGATAGCATGGTCATCCAGCTTCCACAGTCAGAGCTGCCCCTGAGCCAGTGCAGGATCTGAACAGCTGCAGATGTCTATTTTAAGAAGCGTGTGCTTTACTATGCCACCAGAGGAAAGGGTGACGATTATCAGTCACTTCCTAGGTTGTCAGAGATGTCCACGTTGTAAAAGATTCTAGTATTCATTTATGTAACCATCTTGACATATTGTTTTTGTAACATGAGTCCTGCAGATTATGATAATTCTCGTAGTGATGAAACAGCCTTAATGGTTTCTGTCTGGGTGATTTCTGCACACACGTACACAGATGGAGCACGGATTTAAATGTTCGGGATCTGTGTGCTTCTTGAAATTTGGCAGCATGCAATGTGTCAAAAATCTGCTCCCAAACCTTGCCATCAGATAATATTTTTTATAATCACCACGTGTTACCATGGAAATTGTCAAGAAGCGAGCTATCGAAGCCTGCAAGGCCATTTTGACTTTTTTGCCTCTCGGGGATCGTTTCATCATGAGTCATGCTTTGCTCACTTTCAGTTGCCGTTCCTTTTTTGAGTCTGCAGCTGCGGTTCAAAGGGCACGGGTTTTCTTTTCTTCAACTCAAATGATTCATACAATTGTAAAAAGAGGTTTATATTACGTTAAACCTGCTGTTGTTTCTGTAGTTTGGCGGGAAAGAGAGCTTCTGTTCAGGTCAGATTGAGCCCTTAGGGACTTGCTTGTATTTCCTCCTATCCCATCATCAAAATTGGTGCAGTAATATTTTGTAATAATGACATTTCCAGCAACTATTGATTAAAGTGTCTTTTACCAACTACCTTGCAGTAGTATATGCAGGGCCGGTCCACATGTTCGCCTGTAAGCAGGACCTTATCCCTGTCATGTGAACTTAGTGAATAATGACATTAAGGCCTTCCCCTCCCCTATTGTCATACTCGTTACCTTTCAGTTGAGGTCTATTGTTGAAAAAGCAAACGGCAGGTTTTTACATGGCTGAGGTGGGGATGGTAATGGGCCCCCCCTGCGGGACCTCTTTAGTTTGATGGCTCAATGCTTGACCTCTGTCTCCTTTCTCTATACAGGGTGTTGCCCATGAATGAGAAAAACACACAGACTTCTTCAGATCTGCTCACCCCAGGCCAGCGACCTCTGACAGGGTCACAAAGAAGTCCAGAGGGGAGGAGAAGATTCTCCTGGTTGACCTTTCTACTGCTCACTCTGATGTCAATGTAATTTGAACAATTTATTAAACAAGTGATCCAGTGGAACATTATTAGCTGGTTTGGTGGGGAATATTTATCAGATTTCTTCATGCCCGTCATGAGTGTACCCACCCAGCAGAAACCCAGCGCCAAGAGAACGGGCAAACGCATCACATTTTTCCACGATCAGAGCATAGCAATGAAGGAAACGTCTCAGCACCCTGAAGGGTCCTACTATGTCCCAGGTGGCCCTGCCTCAGACCCCGGACAGAGTGAGGCTGCAAGTACTGTGACTTCAAATCCAGAGGCCCCTCACATGTACCTTAACTCTGTTATCTTCAGCCCAGACAAAGGGGACCAGAGCAGGGGTCATTATCAGCAGACTGTGCCTATGAAGTGGGCCCACCAGGAGCCGGCTCAGCAGCAGCCGTCTCTGTCCCAGCAGCAGAGAGCCGCCTCCTGGAATACCATGACAAACTGGGGACAAAACTTTGCAAATTACATAGGGGGTGTAAACGTAACAGACTCAAGGACCCAAAATGCATTTGTAAAATCAATGCATGAGCCTTCTGGCTTACAGCCGAATCAACAGCCCCCTAACAGAGCTGCAGAAAAGCAGCCTCCGGGTCCTAACCCTGCAGGCGAAGCATACAGGGATGCTGTTAAGGCTCAGGGCCTGGATTGGGAGCAGCAGCAGCAGCAGTCCCAGGCCTTTCCGGAGACGTTGAAACCCGGGGCGCTGAACCCCCAGCAGCACAGCACGTCTCACCCCGGAGGAAGCTCAGTCTTGCAGCCCTTTCAGTTGGCCTTTGGGCAGCCCAAGCAGCACCTGCCGGCGTACTACCAGGCCTTTCAGGCCAACAGGACAACGCTACCTAACCCACCCAACTACCCAACACAAGCAAAGCCCCCTCCCCAGTTGCAGCAGTTGCAGAAGCAAGAGCAAATACGGCAGCATCAACAGCATCACATACTCCAGCAGCAAATTCAGCAGCAGCACCATCAACAGATGCAGCAGCAACAAATAATTCAGCACCAACAGCACGTACAGCAGCTTCAGCAGCAGCAACAAATGCAGCACGAGCAGCAGCAACAAAAGATACAACAGCAGCAGCAGCTCCAAATTCAGCAGCAACTGCAACATCAGCAGTTGCAACAACAAAACCCTCATGTGCTTGACTATTATCCCGCTGCACAAAATGCACACCCGCAGCCACAGCATTTGGTGGTACACTCCCAGGAGTCCTCGGCCCCAGATCCCTCGAAGATCCAGGAGCCAATTATCCAGGACATCACCCCAGAACCCCTGGAGCCTTCGGATCTGCTGCCGCCCATTCTTCACCCTGAACCCCCAACGCAACCCCAGAACCAATCCCAAACGCAGCTTCGTAGATCGCGACGGCTCTCCAAGGAAGGCGGGGCGCCATCCGACAACCCTTTTCTTTCCGTTTCTTCGGATCAGGCTGTTCCTGGAGGGCCGCAGGGCTCCCAGAACGGGGCCTGTGACATCCAGGCAGCCCCGACGGGCGTCATCCAGAGCACACGGAGGAAACGCAGGGTGTCCCAGGAAGTCAACCTGGAGACTCTTGCTCAGAAGGCCTCGGAAATGGAGTCTCTACCATCCCATATTGCAAAGGTAAGGGCTCAGTTCACTTTTGAGACTGTCAACATGTTCCAACATTGAATTTTCTTTGTTTTCCTTTTTTTTTCTCTGAGTTCTTTTGCCCACGCATGTCAGTGTTTCTCAGCTGTTTCCTCTACAGCAAAATAGCCTTTTACAGAAAAGGACCTGGTGTTCCGAATCAAGATGATTTCATATCAGTTAATATATAAAACCCATCGCTTCAAGCTGTAAGCTTTAATTGTGAATATCACTATGGCTAATGATGTTTTTTTTTTTGTGCTAGAGCAGGGTATAATTGCACGGGGACTTTAGCTCCCAGAGCAAAAGCGGGAACTGGCACAAAAGGCCTAACTCTACTGCCAGGAGAACTGTGCCAAAACTTATGTTGTTTGTGATTAACATGTTGCTGGAAGAGATGCTGAATGTAATCAACGCCCAACTAAGTTTACACCACAGAACTGGGCTGCTCAGCTCTAACTTGTGGGGAACATCTGTCTCTAAAACAAGACTTTGCATTGTGAATATTGTCGCAAGGTAAATATGCACTTCACAAATATGTACTTTTCAGCTCTCACTGGATGAATCAATGGACAAACCTGATGAAAACCCCAGGCTGCTCCAATGTCGAGTCACTCTGGTCTATGTTTATGTGCTGAATGTCTTTATTGTGCAACAAGTTCCGTTGCCAAACAGCACTGAGCCAGTATGTCTGTAGTTCAGCACGGCTTTGCCCTGGATTCGCCTCACGGGTAGCTGATCCTAGAGACAGTGTGTTTGGTTACATGCCTGCACACCTCCCCCCATCCCATCAAAGGAGAGAAACTCCAGCCTGGCCTCCACTGCCCTCCCCCCCTCAACACAGGGAGGGGTGCAGGGGTGCCCTGCCTGCAGTGCTCAGCAGAATATCTCTCCACCGCTCTGGTGTAGCGGCTGGAGTTTTCCACCAGCAATAATGAGAACAGATCCAGCGTAGCCACAGTGCTGCATGCCTCCCTGCTCATCAAGATGCAGAGTGCAGTGACAGAATGCATCTGTCTTCAATGATGTGGTGGGGAAAGTAGCTTTGAAGTTGCTCTAAAGCTCACAGGCTGCTCATGCCCACTCATTATGGGTTCTCATAGAAAAAATGTGGAGAATGCTTTTGGGGATGGTTCTTTTTGAGGTGTATCTAAGTGCTGCACCTAGCAGACCTGTGTCAAGGTGCAGTGGTACATAATGCCTGTTTGGTAAGGCTTTCACTGAAACATTACATAACAGGCTTGTATAAAAGTGAACACTTCATTAGGAGTATCGGCACAATTTTCTCTTCAGTTTGTGTGAGGAAAAGAGCAGGGTTCCTCTTTTACTGTATTGATTATAATTTAGCAGTCTGCCTTGGTTTGTTAACAGCCACCCAGTCACCGAGGTACAATTTGGTGCTGTGTTGTGCTAAGATGGAAAGCTAAGCTATAACTTGAGTTATCTGTGTTAAGTGTCTACTTGCACTTGTTGAGTAGTGCACTGTATCTGCTACACAAGGTGACGATTTGAAAATGTGTCACCTTCAAGTCTTTATGTGAGAAACTGGAGTTTTACAACAGGATTGATTAACAGCCTAAGATGTTGTCTTCAAATCAGCCTTTTATGTAGCTTTCATAGCAGCCCTGCTTGATGAGCCCTCCCCCATGTGACGTGCTGCAATTCCAAACGACCTAATTTATATTTTTCTGTTATTATTATTATTATTTATTATTATTATCAATTAGGCTTATCTGGCGATTACATCTGGATGAATCATTTGGCCCATTTCAATTCCTCATCAAAACAGTTTCTTATACGTTTTCAATTTTATTAATTGAACTAGGGCTGCTCGATTATGGCAAAAATCATAATCTCGATTATTTGGGTCAATAATGGATATCACGATTATTAAAAACAGTTATCCATTTACTTTGAAAACATCAATTTATTGAAAAAAAAATTGAACAGTATGTTTTTAACAGTTATGTTAACCCTGAACTTTAAGTATAATTCAACTGAAAAAGCAATAAAAAAAATATATATATACCGGTATTTGAAAAAAAAAAAAAAAATCGTTTTATTTCGATTACGTTGTTTTCGTAATCGTTGCCAGCCATGATCGTAATTGCGATTAAAATACGATTTAATTGAACCATAAGCCTTTAGTTTAGTGTCTACTATTTGCAATGAGCAAGCAATGCATTTTCATATCCTGTTGATGTTTTATATCGAGGAGAAATCAATTTACTAGATCCCTTGTAACACCTTCCTCCTCCCTCTTTTTCAGGAATCCCACCGCTCGTGGAGTCCCACTCAGACAGGGGGTATGAACACCAAGCGGCCTCGAGACGACAGCCTCCTTCCCCTCGTCATCCCCGTGTCCGTTCCCGTGCGAAGGCTGGACCCCTCCTCTCCGGACAGAGATGATTCATCGCTGGCCTCCACCTGGCCCCAGAGACCTTTAAACCCCCAGGACTTTGGGCGCTCCGACCACAAGCCCTCGGTCATCGTCACCCGGAGACGCTCCCTCAGGAACTCGTTGTCAGAGAGCTCAGATCAGGTGGGTTCATATTAATTCCCTGAAGCTTATTTTTTCTATTTATCAGAATCCCTGTATTAGTCCCACAGAGGGGAAATGGACATTGTTACAGCAGAAAAGAGCAGCTTAATGTTACCAGAGAAGCATGCATACATTTTTATACTTTTACATACACACTTGCATACATGTATTGAATGGTCAGATTAATTTACTAAGAATAGTGGGGTAGTAGTGTGTGTTCCACAGTATTCATCCTCAGTTTGTTATCAGTACGCCTAAACTCCAGATATTAAGTCGTCACATTTGAGCCACATCTCCCAGCCAACACACACACTCCCTTCCCCCCCATCATGCTCCATGTCTCCCCTGCCCCCATTGGGGTCCTCTGCTCTTTTCTCCCTTTCCCTGGTTCATTTGGGGGGGATTTAGTGAACTAGATGCCCTGCCCCAGATCAGGCAGATTATCAGGGTTTAGCGATGCCATACTGTACATTATGTACCATACAGTGGAGGGTAGGGGTTGTTCTTTGTCTTTAGAATTTCTCAGGATAAATAGACAACTGTACGTGCATGCTTGTCTTTCATTGAGGCTTTTATGTGTGTGTTTTTAGGGCTGTCACAAAGCTCCAAAGTTTCATTCATAATATAACAATTGCATTTTTAACATTAAATGTTGCATGTCCATCCATTCTGTTTAAACCTGGCTTTCCTGCACAGTTGCAGATAAAGATTACATTACATTAATATGAGTAGTATTATACAATTTATAGAATTAGATTCCAGCGGTAGCTGCATGTAGTGATGTTGGGTTGGGCGTGTTCAGCTTATAGATAACATCACGTGTACAGGCGGGACGCAAACTAGTAAGTTATTATTAACTCACAGAAGCTCTGTACAATAGTCCACCAATAGTCCACCTTCACTTCCTCACTCTGTCACACTTTCTCTCAAACACACACACAGCTCTTACCAAAATGTATTTACGTTGACAAAACTGACGGGTTAGATTCATTGAAGAAAATTGAGTTATTAAAAACTCAATTTATTCTATTTGACTATTTAGTTTGAAGCTTTAATTGTGTGTGATAAGGTCCTAAAACATGACATATGTTCATTAAAACACCTCTATAGACAGGGCTGCACATAACTGGTACGCATGCATGGCAAAAATCTGAAATGTGTACCGTCACTTGTGTCACTAAGCGCCTTTGCGTACCAACGTACTTGTGGAGCTTTTCCAGAAGGCGCTTAGATCACTGGACGACAGTTGGTCTCCGTGTGCACAGACGGGGCTGCTGTTAACGTCGGTCTGTACAATGGAGTTGTGCCAACCGGCTACGGAGGGAGTAGGGATGCATATCGTTGACTTTTTTACGATACCGATACCACTGAACGATACCGATACTCAACCGATACATATCGTGATACTTTGAAAATGTATCATCCCATGAAGCGCTTTACGATATAGTTAACATGTCAAATGAATATTAAATTCAATTGTGGGACTTCTTGGACCTTTAGTACTGAACAAACAATGAAAAATACATAACAAATATGAAGAAAACCGATTATGGAATATCTTTTATAACACCCGCCATCAGGTGTGCCGCGTGAATAGCTCTTCTTGTCAATGCAAACAGACCGTTATAGCACCGTTATAATTAATGTTAAACCTGAGATTTGACTAGAGAACAAATACATAATAGAATAAAGGTCATGAGATCTCGGCATTGCACAAACAAACAAATCTCATCTTTAAAATCAACATTTGCCTTCACTGGTGAGGGAAAACAAATCCCATCACAGTTCATTTGTGGGACTTACCTTTCTAGTATTGAACAAACAATGAAAAATACATAAAATATGAAGAAAAACGATTATGCAATCTAATTTATAACACCCGCCATCACGGGCCACAGACTCACTTTTCAAATTAAATAAAACATTTTTTTTTTTAAAGTATCGAAACCGGATCTAATTTCGGTACGGTATACCGTAGCCACCAGTAACCGGTATTTCTGTAATACCGGATACCGGTATGCATCCCTTGGAGGGAGACTCCCCTGTGCACATTTGGTGCCCCGCTCAAACACTGGAGAACTGCGCAAAATCAGCTGATCACAACATTCACGCTCTGTGGTCCCGAAGTACTCCACTAGCACCCCCACACCCCCCCGTCGGCCTTTGCGACACAGAGGGCTTCAGGCTCCATCACATAACTTTGCGTGGGACCGGAAGTTGGAGTAGCAAACGCTGACTCCTGGTACTGAGTACATCTGAGTACCTCATTGAGAAAGTTATGTGCACCCCTGTCTATAGTAGCATTGCATGTAAAAGAAAGTGCACTGCGATGAATCTAACTGAAACTATAATTGTTTCCTCTCCAGAATGGAAGAAGTGAAGGAGAGCGGGACGACGACGGCAAAAAGTCTAAACGGCGTCCCCGGCCTGAGCCTCTTTTCATCCCTCCGCCTAAACCTGGTTTATTCATCGCCCCTCCCATGTACTCCAGCATGACACCCTACCAGAGCCACCTGCGCTCCCCAGTCCGCCTCGCTGAAAACCCCTTCTCCATCCCCCCCTACACCCCCCCGCCCATCCTCAGCCCTGTCCGAGAGGGCTCCGGCCTCTACTTCTCCACCTTCCTGTCGTCGGCTGCAGCCAGCGCCCAGGGCCTACCGCCTCCTATCACCCCCAAGTCTGCAACACGCAGCCTGTTGCGCTCCAGTGAGTAAAACAAATAAAGAAAAATACCTGTCTGAATTATCCACGGGGGCATCTTAACTGTGGCATCTTTTTGAAAGTTAAGATAATAACTTGCAGGGTATTAACAATTATCAAGGAGTTCAAATGACACTTCATTACCAGCTGCATTGTCTCTTGTGACTCACTTATACTCGGGAACGTAGGCAATCTGAACATTTCAATCAAAAACACAATACAGAGAGGTGAATGTAAATATGTAAAAACAAATAGTTTACAAAATGTGGTTTTGAAAGTTAAGATGATAACTTGCAGGGTATTAACAGTGCATGTGAACCTCTTGAACCAAATAAGACCGTCAGTATATCAGCCTGGTTACTCCTTAAAAGTAAACACAGATACTGATAGCTTGGACGTTTATGAAAATTAGAGCAATAAGGACAGGGGGAGCTTTAAGGACACTGAGGATACATTTAGTTTAACCCTTTAAATATCAGTTGGGGAATCTTTTTTGGACTCCCTTTAGAGTTGCATCTGGCAAACATTTCGACTGATGTGTGTACTTTTAAAAAAATTGATTAAGTAAGTCACTTTATAAATATTAAAATGATGCCTGACGGATTTCTGTATTTGATATTCTTGTCTTTTTAACTATTGTTCTGTACATCTACTTCCATATCACTGAGTGCATGTTGTGTTGCCTCTCTAACAGACAGCTGTGACATCACACCACCCGTTCTGTCGGCTATCGGAGAGGCCACTCCAGTCAGCATAGAGCCGTGAGTATTTCCCTCTCAACTTCCACACATTATCTTCTTCCATTGTAGAAAGGTTTTGGGCTTTAGGGGGGGGGGGATGTTGTTTCTCATTTCCAGATAGTTTGATGGGCAGAGCATGCATTACCATAGCTCGAGTAGAAGCTCCGCAATCAATTAATGACATTATAACACTGGGATGAAAAATGAAATGTCTTGAAAGCGAACATAGATTTCTTGAAATGCTAAACCCATCTTTTAAGGCGTTCCTCCTCCCTACCGCTGATACCACTGGAATCTTTTGCCCTGTCATCCACTGCTAGCATTAGCGCCAGCCTTCGCCTTCTTATCTAACCATGCAGTCTAATGTCTCAATAAAAGTACATCCTGTGATAACAGTCAGATAACAGTCAGCAAGGTAAGTGTATTTATATAGCACATTTCAACACAAGGCAATTCAAAGTGCTTTACAAAAATGAAAGACATTAATAGCATTTAAGAAACACATTATGAAATGATATCTAAAAACACATTTAAAAGCAAAGATACATGAATCACAGTTACAGTGCAGAGTGAGATACACACATCTGAACGAACCCCCCTTTGGACAATTATAGTCTGACCCCATGGTACCTTTTTAGTTTTCGCCGAAACTATTCCTTTTTTTTATTTTTAAATGCAGATAGTTAAGTTTACCTTGTCTTTCTAGGAATTTTATTGGTATCCTCCGTGAACCAGGGTCTTGAAACCAAAACGAATTCCTGTACCCCATGGTACCTTTTTAGTTTTCGCCCAAACTATTCCTCTTTTCTTTAAATGCACATTAGTTAAGTTGAAGTTGTCTTTTCTAGGACTTTTTTGGTGTCCTCCACGAACCAGGGTCTTGAAACCAAAACGGCACACGTAGGGGACTTTAACCACCTATGAGGGGACTTGGACCCCAATAATGACACCTTTGGGGGGACTTTACAAAAATGAAAGACATTAAGAAAATGGCATTAAAAAGCAAAGATAATAAAAGTTACAGTGCAGTTTAAGATTTGAATCGTTCAATTAAAAGCAGCAGCAAAAAGAAAAGTCTTCAGTTTGGATTTAAAAGTAGTCAGAGTTGCAGCGGACCTGCAGGTTTCTGGGAGTTTGTTCCAGATATTTGGAGCATAATAACTTCTCCATGTTTAGTTCTGACTCTGGGGACAGAAAGCTGACCCCGTCCCTGAAGACCTGAGAGATCTGGATGGTTCATCATTTAGCAGGAGGTCAGAAATATATTTTGGGCCTAAACCATTCAAAGCTTTAAAAACCAGCAGCAATATTTTGAAATCAATTATTTGACACACAGGAAGCGAGTGTAAAGACTTCAGAACAGGAGTGATGTGATCCACTCTCTTAGTGTCAGTGAGGACTTTAAAAAACCTTTTTAAGCTAATGACACACTAAAGAGACCTGCGATCTTTAACTTACATGCACAGAGACAATAGTTCTGGTTATATTTAAGTTATATATCACATTGTTTTTTTTATGAATCAAGATTATAGATGTTCCCCTTTGTTACCATAGAATAATAATTTAAAAAAAAGAAATGCAAAATGGTTAAGAATTGAGCAATATGAAAGATAAATAAAAGCATATACACAACAACAGTTAAAAAAGTTCAAACTTAATAACATTAAGCTGACATTTTAACTAATTTGTCAGATGTCAGCAGTAACGGTGTTGATGATGAGTAAAAGATAAGGGTTTAGCTAATGCCCATGTAAGTCAATCTGGTACCTTCCTGAGTAGGAAATTAACAATAACTGTCCAAATGTGTTTTGCAGACACACATTTAATAACTGAATTTGGTTTGTGTTCATCTCGATAACAAATATACTGCTTCACGATAAAAGCCACCATGCGATTCACATTTGGGACACTTTTAATGTGAAGCAGCAGCAGCAGCAGTAGGATACTCTGTTTGTGTTAGCGGTGACTTTAGGCCATTATCAAAGAGTTCAAATTACACTTCATTCCCAGCTGCATTGTCTCCTGTGACTCCCTCATACTCGTGTAGGTAGGCAATCTGAAAATTACAATTAAAAACTACAATACAGAGGTGAATGTAAATAATTAGATAGTTTATAAAATGTGGTTTTAAAGTTGTAAAGATAATAACTTGCAGGGTATGAACAATGCATTTGAACTACTTGGACCAAAAAAGACCGTCAGTATATCAGCCGGGTTACTCCTTAAACGTAAACACAGACACCGATAGCTTGGACGTTTGTGGAAATTAGAGCAATAAAGACAGCTTTAAGGGGGCTACATTTAGTTTAACCCTTTACATATCAGTCGGGGGGATCTTTTCTGGACTCACTTTAGAGTTGCATCAACAGTGAGGAGCAGTTTATGGGGGTTCATTGTGCAAGCTGTCCCCCGACTGGTGCCAGCTGCTCAGCAGTTAGTCAGGGACGAGCCAGCGAGGCAGCCCATAAATCATGCCTTCAGCTGGGCCCGCTGTAATCCAAAACACACGAGAGCCATCTCAGTTCAACCTTTAGCAGCCCACCTTCCCTGGGGGAGGCTGCCAGAATACACACACACACACACACACACACACACACACACACACACACACACACACACACACACACACACACACACACACACACACACACACACACACACACACACACACACACACACTCAGCTGGAAATACCGCAGGCCTACTGGAAAAGCAGGGGAGGGTTGGGGCATGCTAGAACAGGATTGTGTGTTAATGCAACACAGCAGGATTTTCACAACTGTAGCATTGAGGTATCGGGTTTCAGTGGAAGCCTATAGAGAGTGCATGCATATGTGGGATGATTAGTCATTCTCCCTATTTGAGGATGACCTTTGTCCCACACCAGGTTGAGGATCCATGGACTATCAGATCAGTGAATCAAGAAGTGCACACACAATTTGAAAAGGATTTGCATATTATGCGTTATGCTGAGAGGGCAAAAGAGGAGCGCTGTAACAAGCTGGAATTCAAAACAGTGCAAGGGTTTCGGTGCTCACAGCCTCAACAATCCTGCGGTGACTATTTAAAGATCAGAGCAGGTAGAAAAGCCAAGAATTCAAAATGTGAGCTTAGAAATCAAACCAGAGGAAATCTGGTATTGTTATGTGATATTTAACTGTGAACAAATACCACTTCACAACAAAGGAAGGCACTTGATGAATTTTGCAAAGGGGGGTTCGTTTAAGATGAAACACTTGAAATAACTAAAGGATCAGTTAAAAAAGAAAGTAGGAAGAAATTGAGGTCGAAGAAAACTATTTCTGCTAAAAAGTTAGCAATGATTGAGAGTCGGACCTAAACATTTCAGATGTGTGTATCTCACACTGCACTGTCACTTTTAGTCATGTACCTTTTGTTATTCATGTTTGATTATCTTTGCTTTTTAAATGAGTGTTTTTAAATGTCCTGTTATAATATGTTTCTTAATGTCTTTCATGTTTGTAAAGCACTTTGAATTGCCTTGTGTTGAAAGGTGCTATACTATATATAAATACACTTGCCGTGCCAAAGATCCCATTTAAGCCCTTGTCGCTCTCACACTGATGTTCTGTTCCCAGACGGATAAATATTGGGTCGCGGTACCAGGCCGAGGTGCCGGAGCTGAGGCAGCGGTTGGCGGTGGAGCGGGATCACCATCGAGCGGATCAACTCTGGACTCCGCTGACTGAGCTGGAGGAAAAGCCTGACTTCACGCAGAGAGGTATGAAATGACTAAGGGACAGTTAAACACCTGAACTTTTGAAAGAACATCCATAACATTCATCTGTTCGCAACTCATATGTATCAATATTCCAATTACTTGTATATAGACCAGGGGTGTCAAACTCAAGGCCTGTGGGCCAAATCCGGCCCGCGACTTCATTTTATGTGGCCCGCAAGAGCTTGCAAAGAATATAATATGTTTATTATACAGTTACATGTTACTTTACAGAAGCACGTTGCTCATAAACTACATGTCCTACAATGCATCTCGAATATGCCTTTTTTTTTCTCTGAATTTGACTTTTTTTCTATAAAAAATAAACTTTTTTTTTCAAAATGTGACTTCTTTTTTTGATTTTGACTTTCTTTTTTTTCAGAAATTGGCTTTTCTCTTTAAGTCATTTTGTGACATTCTTACTGAAATGACTTGCAATTATTTGCCCTAGACTTCTGCTTTCAGATGTAGTTAACTATGAAGTTACTACCCTATCTCATAACAATCCAATGTAATATAATACATTATTTTATATTATAAAAAAATGTATATATGTATTTTTATGTAGTCTTATATATAAAATTGGCCCTTTGAGTGCAACCATGATGCTAATGTGGCCCGAGAGGAAATTGAGTTTGACACCCCTGATATCGACTATTGTGCTGCACTGTTGGAGGGGCCTGTGACCTAAGATGTTCATTGTCATAACTACACTGTAGCTATGTACACATGACAATAAAAGCCTTGAATCTTGAATACATTTTTTTGCAAATACAGTTTCACATTTGTAACATGAGCATTTATCTTTTCTTTATTAAAGATCCCCACTTGAAAGACAAAACAATAAAACATCTCATTCTTAACAATCCAAAATATAAACAAACCAAACGATTAATATTGGTAGATAGCTTTAGCAGGATCTTGTGAAATCTTTTTTTGACATTATTTACTGAGAAGCTGATGATCTGTTCCAACAGTTCATTTATTTAAGACCTTTTCTGTATGTGAAATAATCAGTAAAAGACTTCCTTAAAACTCGAGTCATTTCCTTAATGTGAAATACAGAAGTAACTTTCTGTGCTTTCAATAATTCATCATTACATTTTAAAAACTGCAAATGATTTCTTAGTTTTTTTTAATTTTCATTAAGACACTTAAAGGTGTGGTAGGTAAGTTTGAGAAACCGGCTCGAGATACACTTTTTGTTATATTCCATGGAATGCTCTTAACATCCCGATAGCAATGAATATCTGAAGTGCTTTGACAAAAAATCCATAAAATAATATCCTCTGTGGAAGCTGTGGTACTGTAAAAAGCACGACCAATCATCTGAGCCGGCCCGGCTAAAGTAACTGGATGGCCTACCTGCCTGTCAGCCTTCAATCTGTGCACAAACTTATCTCGTGCCCTCATTGGTCATGTGTGTGTTGGAGGAGGGGCTCTGTAAGGAAGTCTGAGATTTTTTTCGCCTGTGTACTTTCAAATTCTAGTGCCCTCGAGCTGGTTTCTCCATTCTTACCTACCCCACCTTTTAAGTTTTTAAGACATGCGTGCAATTTAAACCCTCCAGGTAAATGCTGCAATTAAATATGATTTGAAAAAAAGACGTAATTGCCGCTGTGGGTTGGTTTTGTTTTTGACACAACAGAACTGCTGAGCCTGCATGATTAACAGCAGAGAAACACAATAAAACCACACTCACAATAATGTTTATAACAATTATCCTCCCACATCAAGTTTTTTTTCTCTCACCACAGTGTGCAAAAATAATAACAACTCTCTTGCTCACATTCTCTCTCTCTTTCTCTCTCTCTGTGTTCACAGTGCAAGACCTCATGCACCTGGCCTGCACCAGTGTTCTGTGTGGAGGAGGCACCAACCAGGAGCTAGCCCACCATTGTCTGTACGAGTGCAAAGGGGACATAATGGTGAGCACAACAGAACAATCCATACTGACTGACAGGGAAGGGACCTCTGTGATTAATGGAAACATCACTGGTCGGTCTGGTTCTAACATACATGTCATGCACACCAACCTGTTTACCCTTATAGATTGTGTGACACGTAGAAAATGACTCACCATTTTTTTTTTTAAACTCAAGAGCTTTTAAAAAGTTTTTTCTCTCTGTGATTTTGCTTCAACAGTCATTTCTGAAGAACAGTTTCAGTCATTTGGCTTTTGTCCTTAAGAGAAATATCTATATTTTGATATTTTTGGTTTAACCGCCTCACTGGTTTAGGTGAGAAGGTAAAAAAAAAAGTAATGTGACATACTTTGGTGCACCAATCAGGCATCAGCAATATTCTTTTTTTTTTTTTATGTCAAATCTGAATCTGAAAGGTCTTCATATGTACTGTTTCAGAATAAGACTACTTGTCCGGGGTTTTTAGGGAAGGCTTTTTGTAGTCATAGACAATAGTGGGTTTATTTAAGTCATACATGATTTTGGAATTTAATCATTACTAATCAGATGCATGTAAACACAGAGTTTACACTACTGATTGTGTTGCAGTACATGTGTCATGTCCTTTGACTTCCTGCACCACATTTTCCACCGAGCTGCTTTCTCTCTTATGTGTTCATGAAGCGATTGAAAGTTTCATCTAAACCGTCAATGATTTCTGAACGGAAGTGAGTGATCTGCAGACTCTGTGGTGGCCTGAGGTGACTGAGAAAGTGAAACTGTTTGTTTATTTAGCCAGAGGTGTGGTGAGATGGCATTGTGAAGAGCAGAACGGATGCATCTCTGTTTGAGTGCTTACTTTTAATCATTACCATATCAAGGCTAGAACTTTTTTGCAATTCCATTCATAGTTTTACAAATATATCCACATTCTCAAAGCTTTTTTCATTATGATAAAAAGCTTACCAAATGTTTTTGGTTTAGGTACCTTGAAAGTAAATTAATTTGACCCTTACAAAGCTGCAATAACCTAGTTCCAGCTTCTCAAATCTGCTTTTGGTCCTATGTGTAATAATAAACTAAATATCTTTGGGACTGTCAGACATAACAAGACCTTGGCAGATGTCTCTCTATTCTTTAGGATACCGTGATCTTTCATATTTTATTTCCAAAAGCTAAAATTGTTAATCAAAAAATAACCTCAAAGTCAGTCTTTCAGTTTGTGTGTACAGGCAGAGTTATTGAAATGATGTTTCCAACAATCCCAAATACAATTATACAATATACAGATATGTATCAAATATGTATATCCTATATATACACAATCAACAGACACATTTACACATATGCACACATTAAGATACAAAAACACAACAATGAATATATACAAAATAACAGTCACTTCAATATCAATGTCTTTGGGAATGTACATTAGTGCAAGATTGTCCATAGAATGTGCATTTATTGCAAGATTGTCCATAGCAGCGTTACAAAAAAAGTGTCTGGTGCTGGATTTGAGTGTCTGAGTGTGCATGGGGAGTTACTGTATAGTCCAGTGAGGGCAGGGGGGGGGAGAGAGGGGGGAGAGAGTTCAGCCTCCTGACAGCCTAGTGTAAAAAACTGTCCTTTAGTCGGGGCCTGCATTAATTCAACAACAATAAATTGTTAGATGACTTTGGATTTCACAGTGTTGTAGCCACGTTCCTCCTCGTTCTCTCCTGAGATATTTACAAAAACAGAAAGCACTCAACAAGATGAGGTGAAATGTTTTAATCTTTTTGAGATGCGGTTATTTTTATTGTATTTGATCGCATGCACATATTTATTTGTCATTTAAAGCAAAACCAGACAAACAAAAAGTCTGAAATGCGTCTGAGGAAGGGTGAAAAAAGTCCTTCTGGGTTTTCACCAGCTTGCCCTGACTCATAGTGTCACCGAGGCTTCTGATTGGTCAGTCGGACGCTCCACCTTTGCTGCAGCAGTGATGCTTCCTGTGTCTCTCACCTTTTGCCTCGCTGTCAGACCTCTAATCACATCGGGGCGTGAGCAGCCCGCAGTGCAGATCTGCTCCGTCCATCCTTGACCTCTGGACGAATCGGCTATTTAAAGCACGCTGCCCTGCTCAAATAAAACACACCGCAGGATAATATATCTGCTGCACCACAGAACACATCCAACAATATAAAGCCAACACCGTGCTCCGCTCTGTTTGTGGGAATGAGGCCAAACAGCGGTCAAACGCCATGAGACAAAACATGAAGTGTTTCCTGCTCACACCTCTCCTATTGAATATCCAACAGTCATGTATATTATTACAAAGAATTAGATTAATGCTATGATCATTTAAATTTCATTTATTTGACCAGCTTGAATCGAATAATGGTAATAATAATGGGGGTGACTACATTATTTTAATAGATGATGATCAAATAGTTAATCATTGGCAAGCCAGTTATTTACTTGAGTAACCAATCGTATGCTCGGTGTCTAAATCTAAAGATAATTCATTTATTATAACGTTAAGGCAAGACAAAGAAGCACATTCTCAAATCAATAATGCATGGGATAATGGCTGATTTAAATGTATGTTGATTAATCATTTAAATAATTTACCTTTTTAATAACAAACAAACACTTTTACAATATGGTAAAAACATGTTTAGTTATCTATTGAATTTTAGCTTTCTAAATACGAGGTTTAAAAACAAAAATGTTATTGGGACCTTTCTGTTGCATGTCAGAAACCCCTTACCCCCATTTCAAAAATAAATAACATATAATTAGTCCATAGAAATTTTTTCGTTTTTCTATTCAATGACAATAAATTACAGTGGATCCAAAAAATGAATTATTTGACGCTGAACCAGAGAGAAATACTCACTTCACATGGAAAACACATTTTGTGCATTACTTTGTCCAAACAGTAACTTTACCGGTGATCCTGAATCAATACTTTAGAGCTGTCAGCGCTTCGTGGTCGTACTGGAGGAGATTTCAGGCCCCTAGCGACCAGCACTGGTCCAATGTTGTCAAGGAAACTACGCGCGTTAGGGGGGGGGGGGGGTTGTCAAAGCGCCCACTCTCTGCAGCAGTCCGGCTCCAACTGCCGTCTTCAGCATTCATGCATAGTCAAGACTTCTCAAGGAGCACGAGTTTTGTTTCCAACACCAGAGAGAGTATTATGACATAATGCATTCACCTGATTCATAGAGAAACATGGAGAGTGGTTATCTCGCTCTCCCGCTGGTCCTCTGTTTGTCTCTGTGTGTTTTTACAGGTTAATAAAGCACAATTTGAGTGCCTAATAGAGCCAGACTCCGCTCACTTGGCAGCAGTGACCTAAAGGCTCACTGTTGTGCAGCTAATGTGTGTTTACTGTCAAGCATTTGTAAAGTGTTTGTTTGTTTGTTTCTCAGGCCGCTCTGTCGCTGCTGATGCTGAGGAATCCAGTTTTCCCCAAGTCTCATTATCTGGCCCACTACCACTACTCAGGTACATCTTATACAACATATTGTTCTGTGTGTCCATATAGAGTTTAAACTTCTATCTTTCAACCTGCAATAGTACATTGTGTTCAAACAAATTCCTGCTTTTCGGTTTTAGGGAGTTGCTGTTTCCATTTTTGCGTTATCTGACAAACCCCAGCAAGCATTTGTGGTCACTTGAAAATGCTGATTTCAGTGAAAAAGGAACTTTGTGTTTTGGTTTGTCATCATGGGGGTGTCAACAAAGAGAATCCTCTCCTATTTCTTTACCACCAACTAAAACTTGAGTCGTTCTAAGGCCTGGCCTCAAAGCAGCTGCAGCAGTGAGAGTGTTCGGGCTGCGGTGGGTATGTGGGGGTGGGGGGGGGGGGGGGGGGCGACGACTGTGGAGGATTGTCAGGGTCAACGGGAGGAGGGGAGGAGGGGCTTTACAGCATGTGGTTAATCCCAAGCAGAAGACAGGGAAGCCATTGTTTACCAAGAGACTTGACTCGGTGTGTGTGCGCTTGTGTGTTTAAGGGTGGGGGGTGGTTTTGAACTTGTCAGACTCAGCACACATTCTGATTATTGTCTGGAAGGAGAGACTTATGTATTGGACTGTTTATTTCTGTGTCTTAGTTTCTCTTATGTACATTGCCTTGTGTTGTATTATGCTGCAACACAAACATATATCTGTCTGTCTGTCTGTCTATCGGTCTGTCTGTCTGTCTGTCTGTCTGTCTGTCTGTCTGTCTGTCTGTCTATCTATCTATCTATCTATCTATCTATCTATCTATCTATCTATCTATCTATCTATCTATCTATCTATCTATCTATCTATCTATCTATCTATCTATCTATCTATCTATACTTGCTGAGTGTTTTTCAACGTCTGCATCCCTGTCTCCTTTTTAAATGTCTCTCTGCAGGATCAGACAGCTGGACTGCCGCTGAGAGACGCCAGTTCAACAAAGGCATCGCTGCATACAAGAAGGACTTCTTCATGGTGCAGAAACAGGTAGGATGTGGTTTAAAACACAAGAGGGTGAATAAATAAAAACTCTTCCTTCTCGTCCAGGCCACACAGTAGCATAGCTGTGGGCTGATAACAGCGTGCACAATATTTCCCCTGACAGTGGGTGGGCAGGGAGAGGAAATGCAGTCACTATGGAACAATGTTTCCTTCTTGTTTGAATATTTGCCGTGTCACAGTTGATCAGTGTTTTTCCACAAGACTGGAATACTGTTGCATTTTCTTGTCCTCGCCCCTGCAGTGATCAACAGGGAGGACACGTAGAGTTTCAATGATAATTGGCAAAACCACAAGATTAAAGGATTAGAACATTGTATTTATTCATTTTAATCGTGATTATGTCGTTTTTTTCATCCTGTCTGCAATGAAACTTCTTAAGAACAAATCATTTTTTATTATATTAGGTACAGATGGGCATCTATTCTTCAGGGTTAAATACACACAGCAGTGAAAACAATGCAAAATGTAAACACAGACAATGCATAAAAATGCTCGATCCAGAACAGCTAAGGACTGTTTTTAAGTACTTTCAAAATGCCCTAGCAAAAAGACCTAGTGTGCAGAGTGCTGTCACTCACAGAGCCATTTTCTTACAAACCAGGAAATTGAAATTCCATTTAAAAAGAAGGGAATGTGTGTGTGTGGTTTACAGGTCATCACTAAGTCAGTGGCGCAGTGTGTGGAGTTTTACTACACCTACAAGAAGCACGTGAAGATCGGCCGCGGCGGGATGCTGATCTACGGAGAGCTGGAGCCTCTGGAGAGCAAGACCACCGAGGAGGAGACGGACCACAAGGTCAGTGACATGTTCAATATCTGTTCTGCACTCACAGGAGTGTTGTTGCTGATGTATCTATAAGTCAATACATCATTTAGGGGACCAAGACCCTGACATTAAGCAAAACAAACCGTCTGTTAGCATGGCTGGATTATGAGACGTTCACAGACAATCACAAACATGCTAAATGTCCCACCTGGGGGGGATACTACGAAGCCGGATTTTTGCTTAGCCGGCTAACTTCAGGGAAAACTCTGGCTTTCCGGTCCTACGAAGCTGGTTCTCTTTTTAGTAGGCTAGATCTCCATGGTAACTGATGCTGTGCGGCTAACCTGGTCGGGACCAGGTTAGGTTGCAGGCTAAGAGCTCAACTCAGTGAAAGCACTGCCTGCTGACCAATCAGAGCTCAGTGTGCGGAGTTTAAAGTGATCAAGTCATATTACAGGAGAAAGGAAATACAGAAAAGCTGCCGTTGCAGGAAAGACGGACGGCAAAAATCACCGACTGTGTGAACGTGAACATTAATAGAATATCACCTCCCATCTTCAGAGCAATCTGACTATTATAACATTAGCGTTAAGAAATCTTACTTAAATATCTGCCACAACATAAGTAACCGGATCAGAGTAACAATAAGTACAGTCCGCTGCATATCACATCATAATGTATCATATATCTCCTTATCTGAGTCCGCTGAGCCGTATCTGGCCGTGCAACACTCACAGTGTCACATACTGTATGCAGAAGTATTATTTTAAGCAACACATTAAGTTGATGAAACACTCGAGACAAATGTAATTAAAGTCAGATCGTGTCTTAGACGGGGCAGTGATATCATAAACCTGTTAATGTACTCATTCAAACACTTTTTCTGTTTCCAGCTGTATTCACCTTGTAGGCTTTGATCCTGGATACAGTGTTTAAGTCATGGATGTTTAAAGTTTAACTTCTTCATATGTCTAATATTAAAGTTGACTTTTCATTCAGGAAGTATGACGCTGCGCTGTCAGTACGCTTCTCCATGTTTGTGATTGGTCAAATGTTCCAGATACCACCCCTCTCATGTGAACGCGCACCTAACTAGATAGGACACGGCTGGCTTGAGCGATCCACTTGATAACCCGCGTCGTAGTACCGTTTAGCGAGAGCTCGTATGTTTTGGATTAGACCAACCGGCTAACTCAAACAAATCCAGGTTAGGTTGAACCAGCTTCGTAGTACAGGCCTCTGCTCTTCTTAATAGGAGCATGACACACAGACCTTCTAGCTGTTTAGCTTGTTTTTGTTGTTGTGTTGTGATGCTTTGTAGTGGTTAGCATCCCTCTGTGGTCTTTGTCTCTAGTCGGTCACAGTGGGGGGCTTTGGTAGTCACTTATTGCCTCTTCGGAGTCAATTTGGGTCTTTTTGTAGTAGTTTTACGACCACGTGGTTTGTGTCTCTGTGTCATTGTGTAACTGTAACAGTTATGCTTCCTTGTTGTTTTGCAGCGATTCATGCATGCATCTGTGCTGCAGAAAGAACTACAGCACTCAAAATAAAGATTTTTAATTATTTGACTGAAAGCAGAACAGCTTAGAAGCATGCAAAAAGTGGTTCAGGGGAATTGTCTAAAGTAAGCACGGACTAATGCACCACTCTGGTCAGAAATAAACAGATTGACTGCAGGGTAATCTGATCAAACAGGAAACTGCAAAGTTGTCTTTAGAGGTGGAACTGCAGAGTGTCGATTCAGAAATAAACCAGCTCAGAGTATTTTCAATCACCAGTCGCATCTAAAATGAACTATGCAGCTATGTGACCATACTGTCCTCAGCTTTGATACAGATGTATTTTATCCACGGAAACATTGCAAGTACAGATTTGGTGGTTGTTTTGGCATCCAGTAACGTAGAAGAACAATTTCAAGAGAATCAATGTCTCCTTGTCTTACTACGTGTTTTTCTCTTGACCAATAGGGCTCTCAGAGGTTGGAGCCACAGAGGGAGGAGGACAGCAGGAAGTGGGAAGGGTCAGCTGACAGGAAACAGGATGTCGGCCCCATCAGGGCGCCACACACACTGCAGCCTGCTGACAATGTGAGTGTGAAATGAAGGATGTGTTCTGCATGGGAAGGGAAATAAGTGAATAAGGTCAACAGTGAACATGAGTCTTTTACTTTGAAGGGAAAGTAGCGAGGATATGATTTCATTTTGTAAATCCAAACTTCCATTTTGTATTTCTTTGTTGATTTTGTCTGTGTTTGCGACATCGTTAAATGGTCATGCTTTCAAGGTTAAGACGAGGCTTGACTTGAACACAGTCCTTGGAAAATCTTTTCAACATAATCTGGACTTTCATCTACTCCACAAATATTTTAAACTTTGAATTGAAACTATCCCGTGTGGTAAAATAAACAAGGATCAATATGCTGTGGGTAAAAACAAATGATTTAAACTTAATTGTTTTGCAACTGCATTTATAGTAATCATTTATGCATGAAGGCTTCAGGTGTCTGGAATTTCTTTTTTTAAGGTGAAATTGCTTTCAGAGTTTTACTCTTTTAAAAGCTTTGCAAACTGTGTTCTTGTATTGACAGATAAGGAAGTGACTTTAAGTTTGTCTCTATATATTATTAATACAGTAATGAGATGTACTTGTCTCCATGTTTGTGTATTGATCCATATTTGAAATGACACACATAAATGCCTTCATACCAGTCATGTTGGGAAAGTGAGAGTGTGAGAACAACATGGTCCTCACACTTGAAGCCTTTTCTCTCGTTAAACATGAAATACTGTCTGTTTGTCAGCTAAAGCTTCAAGTTACCTACGCACACAAACTCTCCTGTAAGGCTCTTGAAAGCAACTGTAAGCATTTCTGTCACTTTTAGCATCTTCAAACTCTTAAATAATATATACAAAAAAAGTTTGGATCGGCAGTCTGACAGATTATTTAGGTCCTGCTCTGTTTCTGTAGCAAAGATTGAAGTAAACACATTAAACCTTAGCGTGAACATTTAGGGGGACTGACTTGCTAGCCAAGATCCTACATGACAAATAACCCATAATGCAACACTCTTTAGGAGCCAGTAGACGCCGTTTTTAAAATAAATATCTGATGTTATGAGTAGGTAGATTTGACGTCATCTGAACAGGACATCCCACGCTCACTGCTTGATAGCGCGCAAAGGTCTGTTTACGCCGGTTGCTAAACAACATCGTTATGGGGAAATGCAAGTTTGAGTCCAAATGGTTGGAAGATAAGGAGGAAGGACAATCAATACTGTATGTGCTTGTGTCGCCAATGTAACCGGTTAAAACTCGAAGTGGCGATGAGGTCTTAAAATGTATGGAAAGGGTCTTAAAAAAGGTCTTAAAAGGTTTTACATTTGACTTCAGGATTCCTGCATACACCCTGATAAACCACAGAAGTAGGTCAGCCCTCCCGAGAGATTACTCACATTGTTTTGTGTGTCAACCTACATTACCATACTGTGTGTTGTCTCTTAATTATGCAAAACATATAATTACCTCAAAGCCTTGAAAGTACTTTGATCAACTGTCTTTGTTCTTTATGATTATTTGTTTGTTTCCACGCACAGACACACTCACACGTACATATTCTCAGTTATACATGAATACACGGTAGTCTGTACAGGAGAGGAAGGAAGCCTCAGTTTCTTTTCGCTTAAGACTTTGACACATTTGTCCTTTTGAACTCTTCCTGGCCTGTCCTGGTGGCTGCGTGCTGGAAGTGGCGCCCCCTGCTGGATGTTTTAGAGCACTAACTTGGCTGCTGTTGCTTCTGTATTGTGTAACCCCATTATGTCCGTCAGCAAACAATGACTCGACAGGAATCCTTTTATTCATGTTATTTGCATTAGAGTGGTTTACATACAAAGTTTCTGATGACAGACAATGTATCATTTTTCTTAAGCTGAATAAGTAACACATTTTAACCCTGGAATTTACTGAGTTGTTAACTTGCAATAAGATTTCCTTTTTTGTATTTTAAGATTTTTTAAGTTGTATGTTTCAATGTGCAAATGAGGCCGTAATTTCTAATTTGCAACTTTTTCTAGAGCAGAAATCTAAACCTTGGGTAATTATTATAATAATAATAATAATAATAATAATAATAATAATAATAATAATAATAGTTCAAGCAATAATATTGTAAATGAGGCTTTGAATAATAAATAAAAAACAGACCCCTCATTAAAAACATTCAGAATATATTGAGGAATCTAACTGGAAAGTTCCGTAATGTCATCGCTACTGGAGTTTTTCATTTTGAAAGCTACCCAAGATGTAAACACAAAAAATATACAAATAAATAAAAAACGGATAATCGTCAAATTCATTGAATATGAACGTGTTTTACATCTACGTTTACTAAAATGTTATTTAAAAATACAAAAGAGGCATTATCTTTGGGTAACTTCAGGTTTAGTAAACGTCTACAGACACAAATAGACAACGTCTGTAAAACAAACACCTAAATGTTTATTCTGGATGTTTTCATTCTCTACTTTGAAAGAAGACATGTTACGGAAGCAAAACAGGCCCTCAAAAATGTACCTTTCCATGTAAATCAAAGTTTTTGCCTGTAGTGTTTTTCTCATTGTTTCAAGTGGCCTTTTGTAGCACTATCCTACATTAAAGTAGCTCTTTCTTTAGGCTCAGTATTCTCCTTCTGCCTACATGATAGCTACCCCTCCTCTGACCTCTCTCTCCTTTTCTGCGTGCAGCCTGGCACCGTCCTCATCATGAAGGCCTCGGAGGACGTGGGGAGGGAGCAGCCGCTGTCCCGGGTCGGGGTCCCCCCCCCCCCTCAGCCGCCGCCCCCCCCAGCCTCCAAAATCCGCTACGACACCAACGCACGTAAAACCAGCCCCCCCGCAGCCAACAAAGCCTCAGCTGTCCCGGAGGGAGAGTTCCCCTGCAAGAAATGTGGCAGGTGAGAGATCAGAAATATCCCATCAGTCACTGCTGTTTGCATGGCTCTGTTTACTTATGCAAAGCCGACAGCAGCAGTTACATAAGTGTCCTTTAGACTGAACTCGCTATATTTTAAATACTACATTTCGCCCACTTGGAATATGTATTGGTGAACAGAGGTTGAAGTCTCACAGTGAAAGAATCAAGACCTCCTGCCTTGCTTTGATTAAATACCAGCCCGTCCTCTGGCAACATTGCTCCTGTTATTGCAACCTGTGTCCTAGCAACAGAAACACCGAGCAGATCTGGCACATCGCGCCTCTCTTCCATGAAACTCTGCCCACTGACCGGCCTAGAGCTCCTCTCACCCTTTAAATACTCACACTGCCCTACGTGTGCTCATTATGGATAAGCCATCCATTCAGGGTCTGATAATGTTTGTTTACTGGAAATCCAATAAGGCTTATTAGCCATTTTACAGCCATTGTAATCCATCGCTGCACATGTCATGCCCCTGCAGACCCACTGCCGTGTCACATGCTGCGGTGCTGATTACTCTGAGCTTTGTGAACCCTTTCGTTATGTAGAGAGACCACGAGGGGAAATAACTCTTAGGGTCGGGTGATATCAAAATCCCACTGTCGACGATACCAAAAATAATTATATACGAAATGATCGTCCAAGATAAAGCTGAAAGAGGGACACGCGTCGAGACAAAAATAAACAAAGGTAAATAAACTGACTTTTAAAGAATCCTCTTTTGGTGCAGAGCAAACTGACTTTATAATAATAATAATAATAATAATGAGAATCAAAGTCAAGTTAACTGCATTAATACAATTAATTAATCTAATTAAAAAAGGATTTAAGCGTTTCAACTTAATACCTTGTTATGTTATGCTGGTGCATCGTTAGAAATGTTGAAATAGGCACTATTGTTCTCCATCTAAGAAATCATTAAACTGATAAAAAGTGTTTTGAAAAGGGGATTGGACCGTTCTAAATGTGGGGAAACACTTCTTGCTCGCTCACAGTGATCATTGATTAATTCTAAATGTCCAAGCTTTAAAATCTCTCATCATTGATGCAGCCTGTGGAAGAACAGAGCAGAGATGTTGTTACTTTATAACTCAAGAGTGGAGCTCCTTCTTCTGGGGGGGGGGGAGAAGACAACAGTGTTAATTTCGGCAGCTGTTTTTGATTTAGTCTTTAGACGAAAATGGTTATTAGTTTTAGTCACATTTTAGTCATTCCTATCCTTCGTACTTTTAGTTTACTTTTAGTCGACGAAAACTCAAATCGTTTTAGTCAACTTTTAGTCGATGACAAATTACATTTTAGTCAACTTTTAGTCAAAATGTGTCTCAATACTCTCTGAACGCTCCGTCCCCGGCAGATCTCTGTGTCCGCTGCAGCATGTCTGTTAGGCCCCGCCCCCGCACACAGAGAGACACAGGGAGATCGCTCTTCTGGAGTGAAGAGAGCGGAAATAATGATATTGTAAGTTAGAAAACGTAAGATGCATTTTGACAGACAAGACGGACACTTGGGGGAAAATATCCTGCATTTTGAATGTCCGATAGTCCACCATTAACACCTTAGTCCCGTCTCGTCAACGAAAACTAAATATACATTTCGTCATAGTTTTCGTTATCAAGAATCTATTTTTAGCTCGTCATCGTCTCGTCTTAGTCTTGTAAAAAAAAAAGTCGTTGACGAAAATTTTCCGTCATAGTTTTCGTTGACGAAATTAACACTGGAAAACAAAGAGCCACGACTTCTCCAGCTCGATGACCTGCAATGTTGCGCAATACGTAAGAAGGGCTTCGGCAATAAGCTCTTCTCTGTCTTCCTGTAGGGTTTTCTTTAAGGTGAAGAGCCGCAGCGCCCACATGAAGAGCCACGCCGAGCAGGAGAAGAAGGCGGCCGCGCTGCGACAGAAGGAGGCCGAGGAGCGGGCGGCGAGCGAGGCGGCCGCTGCGTTCGCCGCCCGGCAGAACGGGGCGCGGCAGGGGGGGGACAGCACCAACGACGAGTCGTCGGGCGAGGAGGACAAGGACGATAAGGACTGGAAGTAAGACTGACTGAAGCGAGGCTTTACTCTCTGGGACGGGAGAAGGATTTAAAAAGGAGAAACCCCTCCTGTGTATATGTCGTGGGACAAGAAGACTTCCGTTGCTTAGCACATTCAGGGACAGATTTACTCCCATGTGAGTGAGTGTGTGTGTGTGTGTGTGTGTGTGTGTGAGAATGAGTGTGTATGAACTTTCCAAAACGCCCCCCCCCCCCCCCCCCCCCCCCCCTTTACTCTGCTTGAAAAGCTTTTCAAGAGTTACCTCTCTTGGTCACAGGGCTCGTTCAAATCAAAGCCATGCCGCCTCGCCAGGCCTTTCCTCAGCACTTCGAGTCTCGCTCGACGGACAAGGAACTTTTTGATTTTCTTTCTCGATGAGCCGCAGTACGCGCTTGCTTAGGCTGCATCCCATCTGGATGACGTTTTTTTTTTAAGTCTGACAGCTGGGGGGTGAACGGAGAGTCCTGCTGTTGGACAGACGGACGGATGGCATGTGCAAACTGCAAACTGTTGCCTTTGTTTGGCTGCTCCTCTGCACTAAAGGCTGCCAAAGCTTTCTCAGACGCATGATGTGCACCAAATGTGTCTGTGAGCGTCCTTCGTTTGGGCTTCAGTTCTTTGTACCCTCAGCCCACGTCTCTTTTTATAGTTCCCAGTGTGTTCCTCACTGTTAATGCCTTGGATGTTTGGATGCTTTTTACCCTGAAATGACAATCAATTTTACACTGTTTTTTTTTTTTTATAAATATCCACACAGGTAAACGTTACTTTTTCTGCCTGTGTTGCTATATATGCTTATTTTTGTTGGTTTTGTGAATATTCTTGTTGATTATTAATATTATTATATCATCCTGGTTTTTGGCTGCAATTTAAGTGAGCGCTTTTCCGTACTTGTCTATACCTTATTTTTCCTTTCTTTTTTTATTTAAACAAAAAACAAACAAAAATAATGCTATTCGCTGCCTGTTTATAACTGTGAGATTTTTTTTTTTTGGAAGCCAGAAATGAAGAAAAGGCAGAAACGTATGTGCAATAGAACAAGTTGACCCCCTGAGCGTCAAAAAGCCCCCCCCCCCCAGCTCATGCTTTCTGTGGACGCCTGGCTGTCAGCACTGTAACTGATAGGAGGGCTGACTCTCTCTGTAAACCGCAGGTCTCTATAGGTACACACGACGAGTGGGGAAGACAACCAACAACACAAACTAATTCAAGACATGTAGGAAACAAATATCAGTATTTATGAGTTTCTTACTACTTAGCTAGAGGAAATTACTTCCTCGCACAAAGGCATTCTTCACTTCAACCAAACTTAAGTCATATTTTGACAGTTCAAACAAGAGGTTTTGATAGCAGATAATTTTGTGGGAGTCGATATCTGCCTCTTAAAAGCAGAGAACATATTGTCATCAAAGAACGGGCATACAGAGAGGACGTATTGTTTACTGTAAAACAACTTAACTCATATTTTTAATGTCAACAAAAAGACATTTGCTTTGCTTTCTAGAACCAGATATCAGTATCTGCTCCCTTCTTACACATTTCAGCTAAAGTTCCCTTTATTACGCATATCGTTAAAATATTTTTTATAAATAATTTTCTACAAGGGATTTAAAGGAGCAGATGTTTACTGTTAACATAACTTAACTTTACAGGAGGTTTTGAATGCTTAAGACATGTTACTATCTTTTTAAAACCAGATGTCAGCAGCAGTCGGTTCTCTACTTCCCACAAACTGTGAATATGCCAGTAAATTATAACTGTCATCAACAAACCTGCATTACGAGAGGCAGAAGCATTATTTTCTGCTAACCAAACGTAACTAGAATTTTGCAGGTTTTAAGAGGGGATTTCGAATGTTGTTATGAAAGTTATATTTTCAGACAAAAAATACTTATTTGCTCATATTTGGTGCCTTTAAATTGAAACTTGTTTTGCTGGATTTTGGAGACTGTATTCTCCCCTTTGTCTCAAACTGTGTTAAGATGGTTGTGACACTAACACGCTCTGATGAAACCATGACTATGTGGGTCAGCAGTTGACCTAAGGGCAGCATGACACAGCTTATGCAAGCATTTGGAAATGTTGAGTTATAATATATATATATATATATATATATTGCAAATATGACTTTTAAAGGAAGATAGTGGCTGAATACTGAAAATAACTAAAATATTTCCATGTCTATCCCTACGTGTGTATCTATGGTTGACTTTATTTCTGTTTACCTTGTCGCTGATGGCAGGCACTAAATTGGTCTGTGGAAACGGCGTGTTTTGATCCGTCTATCTCTATATATCTCAACGTTAAGCTCTTCAGCCCGGAGCTAGCTTCTGTTGCCATCGCAACAAATGGGTTAAAGGGTTATTTTCCTTTAAAGGACAAACCACAGTGGGGAAGTTGCGGCGAAATAAAGCTCCGGTTATCATTAACTCCACAACTCAGACCTGGGTCTATGCACAGACTGTGCGTGTGTATGTGTGTGTTTGGATGTACTGTTAAGTGTGTGTGAGAGGTTCAAATGTTAAACTGTACGCCGTTCTATGAAAAAAAAGGTTTGAAAGACTGTTCACATGTTTGGTATGTTAATTTATATTTCCTTTTTCTTTCGGGCTTTTCTTGAGGTTCCTCGTGAGGGGGAAGTTGTTGTGAAAACGTTTTTAAGCTGCAGAATTATGGATGAAATTCGAGGCCGTCGACACAAAACACACAGCTGTAAAAATGTCCTACTTTCATCCACTTAGTTAAGGGAATTTTAAGAGGAGAAAAAGGTTTATTTAGCTAAAGATTAGAAAAATATATATGAATGAAATTCTATGTTTGCATACTTTCTATGCTATTTTCATATATGGGGTTCACACTAATGATGAAAAACGGAAAGGAATCTCAAGTGCTTTTTACTACAGTGTAACTTATTTGTTTCGATTTGATTTTTACCACCTGTGTTTTTAGTAATGATTTACAAAGCACTGTATATTAAAGTTTTAAAATATTCACTCAGACTTTTGAATGTGTCTTTTTTTATTATTATTATTATCTAATGGTGCAATTCAGATAAACGGCACAAGAGGGCAGCAGAGTCTCAGCAGTTAAAGGACTGAAGTACCAGCAAAGAGCAGAGGGGGGCGCTGGTGTGACTTTCAAAGCTAAAGCTATGTTTGCTTAGTGCAAACTTCACCTTTTGGTGGACATTTAGTGGTTTCATTGGTTAAAGGTGGCAAGTCAAATGTATTTATGTAGCACAAAATCACACAACTGTCTCAGGGGTCTTTTAAAATCTGAAAACATACAGAGACTCTTTGTCACCGTGCTTCTGATGCCTAGTGTAATGTTACATTCACAACGCTATGTGGCAGTTGTGTACTAAACACGGTCTACTCTTACAAAGGTTATGCATCTGTTTAGTTACCTTTCATTTCCTTTATTTATTAGATTTAAACACATTAATGAACATTTCTATTAGTGTTGCAGTGTTAGCCAGCTAGATTTCTTTGTCATCCTTTTATGTCTGTATCTACAGCATATTGGGCCCAGTATAAAGATCACTAACACTGTTCTATATAACATTTTAAGTTGAAATCCCCCCGTCATGTTGGCTTTACTCAATATATGGAAGTGAGGTGGAGAAAAGCCTACAGATATTAAACATTTGCTATTATTGACAAAAAGGAGACATTTGAAACCGGTTAGGATGTAGTGTAGATCTGACCATGGAGATACAATTATGAGGGGGACTGCCAACTCCCACCAGCAGCAGGGCATTCTGGGAAAAGCAAAGACGAACAGCATTGCCGCTCAGATGTATCCTGACAGAATCTTTTGTTTCTTCCAAGTGGTGGAGGAGGTGGAGGAGGAAGACAAATAGGTGGGATGGGAGTTAAGGAAGAGAGAAGAGGGATCCTGAGTGCAAAAACACAACTTCATCTGACAATGGGACAGCTGGAGAAAGTTAGAGATCAGAGCGAAGTCCTAGAGGATTTCGGGGGGAAACACTGAATCACAAAATGTTCACGAGAACTCGTTGGCATCCATCTCTCAATGTCGTTTGAGTTTTTGAAGAATTGCATCTTTTGCATTTGGAAAAACACTTCCGAGAAATTCCTCCTGCTTAATGATCACTTATATACGGACTGGTATTGCAGACCATCCATCACACGGACACACGAAGAAGACCACAGGTTATTTTTCACTGCCATCGTACAATTAAACTGTCTGCAAGTCCCTGGAGGCTCAGACGGCATGTGTCGAGAGCAAACCCTGAAAATGGTAGCCAGGTGCTTTGAGAACACGAGAGAGTAGGAGGTAGAGAGACGGAGTTAATGTGGAGTTTTTTTAATGACTGTTTTACACAAAGCACTCATCAGCTCGTAATGATGCTCCACCTCGTTATCATACTTTAAAAACCTGGACATCAGAGTCCATCAGGAGGTGTGATAATGAGGACTAAATCCTGGAGGTGTTATCTACCACAGAGGAGCTCAGTCTATAAAACACAATTTCCCTGACGCAAAAACGTTTTTTCCCCCAAATATAGAAGTCTTTTTTCCGACATGTTGTGTTCATGAGCCTTGAGTCATCACGTAAAAGCAACATGGACCCTACAAAGAACGCAACGCATTTTATTGCTCACAGTGTTAAAGGCAGTGTTTATATTACTGATATTTTAATTTAGAGATTATTCATTTACACATGGATTGTCAATCTGCTCACACGAATAACATTTCAACAATCCTACCTCCAGGTTTACCATTTTAACAATTTTCTGGACACCGGTAGATGAGTGTGAAACACAAAAGCTGAACTACTGTTTTTAAATTGCACTCAAATCGGAAGACCCTTGTTATTGAACCTGCTGGAATTCTTATTGCACGAGTACAGAGTTTACTGGACTTTAACCCAATTGGCTAAACCATGACTGATGCACCAAGAGGATCTTCAGCGATCCAGACTCAGAGGCCTGTCCACCTCATTATCTTCCCCAGCGTTGAGGCTTTCTCCTGGGCTTGCAGCCGCTGATGGCTCCCCTCTCTGTGTGTGTTTAAGGAGAGCTGGCTGCCACGGAGATGCTTATGGCAGCAGCTCCATTTTTTCTTCCGCACACAAACACACTGGATCCTATTTAGCAATTACAACGCCAGAGGGCTTATTTATACACATGTGCTGAGACGGGGGGCTGCAGTGGAAACAGAAACATCCAGCAGCACTAATCAACCGCAGCCTGGTAATAGGAAACAAGATGGGAGGGAGGATGGAGGGAGGATAGTGAGTAATTGAGGAGGAGAGGTGGGAAGACGGAAACAAAAGAGGTTGCGCAAAGTTAAGGAGAATGGAGGGAAATGTGTTAGAAAGGGATCGAAGGAAGGATTTTAAGATTTAGTTGAGTGCTTGTACACCAATTGGATAGTCAGTGGTTCAGTTCTATCCATCAAGATATGAATGCACGTTTTTATACTGATTTGTGTTGCTCAAAGCATTTTTATGTCAATTTACCATAGATAGCAGAGGTCACTGATAGTATGAGTGAGCTTTAGGTATGTCAGTAGGTACAGATATTTTGCTAAATGGGCCTTTCTGCACATATAGTAGTTCCATATAGTTCCATACCTAATCTGTATCAAACAAGTATCTAGGAAAAACAAAAGACAGAATCTCTGCCAGGGATGAGATGGGTAAGGGGGACGATGTTCATGAACATAATGACTTTTGGTTGACATTTAACGACTTTTGTGGTCCCTGTCTGGCCCCCAATTCACATACACCAAACCTCGTAAACAAACACACATGAAAAGAAAACAGGAAGCGTCCTTGATCTCACGTGATCCTAGCTATTTTATACCAGAGGGTTTTCTGGCTCGATGAGTTATATTCAAGTTAATATTCTTACTGGTGACTGCAAGCATATGGACGGCATAAACCCAGATGGCACGATATAAAAAGAACAGTGAAATTGCTATGCTACAGGAGAAGAAGAAGATGGGGGTTGACAGACAGGTGATTTCGTTTATGGTTGGCTGTCAGTCTCTGTTGACAACGCTTACAAATGTCCATGATTGAAGCTGAAGTTATTGTCCAGGCTAATGCCAAGAGATCTGAAAGACTCCTCTTCCTTATTGAATTCGATGGTGAGATCAGGGGTGGATGGACCAGCGTTTGAGAAGCAGAGGGAGTATCCGAGACAGCCATGCATATTCAATTACAGAAATGAGTACCAGATTCAGCTCAGTAACCTCCTCAATGCCTCGCTGGTAATCCGCCACAAATAAGACTCTGCTGGAGCCTCTGGGTTGATACGTTCAGCCAGACTCCAACGGCACACTTGGGATCCTTCCCAGGGATGAAGGTGCTCCCTGGGATACACTTTCTCAAGACGGGAGATTGTCCAAAGGCACGTTTCTAAATTTCACACACTGGAATTTATTCAAAGTGGTGTTACTGATGATAAGGAGAGGAGGGCGGTGGTGTGTGTTGCAGCAGTCAGGTCTTTCCAATTTCAACTGAACATGTTTTGAAAATGAAATATGCTATCTGTGATTAATTTGAAATGTGCGTCCTAATACCACTCTTTCAAACTACTGTAGATCTTTAACGAAATTGTCAGCAATCTTCACATTTAAACTCTTAGAAAGAAAACAAATGAACGTATTTCTCTTTAAAACAGTGCAGTTCCTTGGCCTTGTCGACTTTAAACCAAACATTGTCTTAATCCAGGTTTAATATATCTTAAGACGTTTAACTAAAGTGAATTTCCCATCAAGAAAATGTAAGGAACCAAAGGCTACAACTTTTTATAGGAATACTTAGTAATAATAATACTTTTTTTTTTTCTCCAATTTCATTTTGTGAACTTTTTAATCTACATTTGATTTTAGTCGTCTTTGCCGTTTTCAATTCATGTAGGCAATCATACATTTTGATTTAGCATATTAACAACCTTGTAGAAAATTATAAACCTCAGCCTTATTACTGCTATCAAAGCAAAAACAAATCATTCAAACTGCCTATGAAAAATCTGAAAATGTTCAGTAGCAGTAGTTATAATTATGATATCCTTCACAGTCGACATTTGAACACATCAAATTACTGACCACCACTTTCATTGCATTTTGGATGATTTAGTCAACTTTGTAACACCCATGGTGTTCCCGGTCAAAAAGGACTGCCATGAAGAAAAGGAATTAGTAACCATCCGGATCAGATAAAACACACACACAAATGCACACGCACACACACACACACACACACACACACACACACACGCATGCACGCACGCACACACACACACACACACACACACACACACACACACACACACACACACACACACACACACACACACACACACACACACACACACACACACACACACACACACACACACACACATACTCTAGATGTGTCGTCCCCCCCCCCTTATGTGCCCAATCCCCCCATGTGAATCACACACACACACACACACACACACACACACACACACACACACACACACACACACAGAAAACATTTTGACACATTTCCCGCTCTTATGTGCCCATCCCCCCACATGGATCCCACCTGGCAAACGCAATACATGTTCAGTCTCTATTCTTTGTGTACTGCAGTTTTTTTATGTATACCAGTAGTCTGATACAATATGTGTGGTTTGAAAGGGTGTTAAATGACATTTGGTGATGATTAATGGTTTTTGTGTTAATGTAATAGCAGTTAAAACAGGACCGGTAAAAAATTTGACCCGAACACCAAAGTAAGGGGGAGGGGGGGGACGAAGACAATAGGAGGGTTAAGTGGGTGAAAAGTACATGGTGGATTTCCTGCTCACACCTTTATTTTTACCGCTATGAAATCACATTAACAGGTTTTTTACTGAGTGGAAACTTTTAGAGCGGACCATGCACAGACTGCTAATATAAAGACAATGTTCACAAATGAACATTATTACTTTAAGTGGTCTATCAGAAGGTAGAATCTAGAAAGACAGATGTTTAAAATAATAATAGCCTTTTGGCACAGACATGTGTGTGTCCACATTAAAACTGGCGAGCGTGATTTTATGACTTTCACGATTTCACACATGTGATACAGTTTAAAGTCCTGACTGTTAGCCTCAAGGATACGAAGTTTTCTTCAGTCTCACTTATTGTCTCCTAGAAAAGCAGGAAGGCCGGAAATGTTTTTAAATCTCTCAGACGATCCACAGTTTGCTTCTGTTTGTAGCACATTCATCTGTTTACAGTCAACATGTTTATATACTATTACAATAAGCAGCATTTTGTTCCAGTGTACAGTTTTGAGTTGTACATATGTATATTTTACATGTTTAAAGTGTATTTATTGCAGCATTTTACTTGAACCGTTGTATAACTTGCACTATCGCACTATTCTATGTCAGAAATTCATTTATAACCAATAATAGAAGCAAGATTCAAGGGTAGCCATTTAATTTTTTGAAGAATTTTGTCCTTACAGACTTAAATAAATCAAATGCTATTATCAAATTCAAGTAGCCTACTGTGGCTGTCGCAGGACTGTACAAATAGATAATTATTTTATTGGTTTGTAGGCTCATTTTATCTTTATTTATTTGTTAACCACAACAAAAATAAGTAATGGTATGAACTGTATCTTCTTATTTGTACTTTTTTGTAGTTTTACTTTCAAAACAATTATTAAAAACCCAAAACCTAACTGTCCAGAAGACTCTTTCAATCCATCTTTTTTTCAAGCCTGACTTTGGGAATGAAAGGCCACCCGGGTCTGCATGGGTTGGAATAGCCTTGAGACACTTCAACACTTATTTTCCAGTCCTTAATAGGTTTATGAGTCTAATTTTACAGTTTCATGAGTGAGGGGCCTCTGATTCACGCTGACACAGCAGGTTTATTCGCTCTCACTCTCCCCCTGCAAGACGGTAAAAATAAAACCTGTAACACTTCATTTTAAGTGCAATGTAAGTCACCATAAGTGCTTTTTAAATGTTCTCCCTGCCTGCACACAGCTTTCTTTACAATCATGTCAGGAAATGATACTCATTATGTCCCAACATCATGAATAAAGTATGTGTTGTGGCCTATTAAGGTCTTGAACATCCAACTGTGAACTTAATTAATGCTGCAGGTTTCTCGCCATCATCCGGATGCGTCATCATGATAAACGATATGTTGGTATTTCCTGTGTAAATAGGAGGTATTTGCACAAGCAAAAACTATTATCAGAAGAGGGATCTAAGCAATCCACCACACAATTAGCCTTTCCTAAACCTGATTTTGTAAGCTTTGTAAGGACATTTTCCAGTTACTTTATCCGACTTGCGTGTAGAAATAAGGCCAATTGTTTTATGTCTTCTGCTAGTCATTAAAATTAAGATGATTAAGCCTTTACAAAACCAACACAAAGAGCTATAGTGAAATTAGTGAATTAAACAGTGTGTAGCTTGGCAGTAACTGTGCAGTTCCAAGGAAAGCAAGTCTTCATTACTTAGTGGAAGCTACAGAGACAGCTTTATTGAGCAGGAAAGAGAGGATACACTTTTGGCCTGTGACCTTTCAGCGTTAGCTTCCGTCTTTTTTTATCACAATCATGTGTCACCATTAAGTAGAATACATAGTCTGGATGTTTTTTTTTTTATGAAGGTTCCAAGCAGAGCTCTACAGACACATTTAGTTTTCAACCAACTCAATCAGGCTAAACGTTAGCCTAGCTACTACTGCAGCTAGCTACAGTTGAAGAAAATATGCTATCAAGGTAAATTGTTTCTATGAGCAAACTCCATGATGCTAAGCAAAAAAATGCTATACGACCTACTTTTATATACAATAAAAGCCCCTATTGTTTCCAGATTTCTACATAAATGTGTTTATTCTAATTTTCATTAACTTTTAAATTGCAAAAGTGTTGGCTTGTATGAGTCCTATTAGCATTTCTGTTCCTTCACTTTGAATGTATTGGCTCTGTCTTTAAGTTAATAAAGTTTAAATTAAATAGACCAATTATAACAAGTAAATGTCAAAAACAGAGGCCATATTATATTAAATGCATGCCAATTCAAATAAACAAATGCATAAACAAGCTGCATTTGTGTTTAATTTCACAGTCAATTTAGATGAAATGCAGACAATTGCTTCATTGCCAAACATCCTTTTGCACATTTTCATCAGTTTCTTCAGTGTGTATGGACTTGGTTGTGATTTTCCTGCGACACTGAGCGTCTTTGTTGCAGAGAAGGGAAAACATGATGACCGCCAGACGGACGGACAGACACACGGGCCGTCTGTTGGGCCCTGTTTGTGTCTGTTGTCATAGCAACAGGCTGGGATGGCAGAGACATGGTGGAGGGTGGAGGCTGCTACGTGATCCATGGACATCGAGGGCGGGCGTGCAGAGAAAAAGTTTGGCAAGAAACCAAAAAGGAAGCATCTGGTGGATCTGTAAAGACTCAGCTGCTCCGGCTACCCACAATGCACCAGCATGAGCATGATTTTATTTTAAAAGTAAGCATTTAATATTGGTGCATTAAAATGTTATTTAATATAATTTGACATGAGCTATTAACCTGAATGTGTTGTATTCAGGTTTATTGATAAGGTTTTTTAAAAATTTTCGCACTGTTTTTGAGGTTCGGCACATATGGATTGCTGTGTTTTTGTACATTCTTGAATAAATTGATGACCCCTGTAAGGGAAACTTCTGTGTAGCAAGTCACCGACTCATGAAGGAGACACGGGAAGAGCAGGAGCTTTGATGTCAAACACTGATGGTTTATTATAGGAGCTTCGGCCGGAGGATTCACATCACAAGTCCAAGAGCTAGAGGTTCTGACTTCACGGTGGAGTTGCCACGTCAAATCTGAAGAACTCTACCCCAGACCCATGTATTTAGCTAGTTCAGAGAGAATAATCAACATGCTGCATAACAAGATAGAATCATAACACCTCTATCAGTTGACGCCAACAGGCAGGAACAGGGAGTCAAAACACTGAGAGCACAGCAGCCAAGGTTACAGGTGCGTGTGCTCAGTCAGGACAGTGTGAACTGATACACTGGGTCAAAGTTATGCGCCTTGGAAAATATTTCCCCAACAACCCCGACTTGTCTTGTGTTTTACTTTTTCTTGAAACTGTTGTACTTCTAATACATCTAGTTATATTTTGGGAATGTTGTGCTTTATTGAAGCCAAAAATCATGCAGCAAATGTCACCGGTTGACATTTATGTGAGTAGCAGCAGAAAGACTGCAAAAGTCATGGGTTGAAATAAAAAGGGAATGCAGATTAAATTACACATAATGAACAATGTGACACTAAATGCAACTGACATGAACGTTGTCATTGACAAGAAAAAAGGTCTAATTTATGGGTCTTTGACAAAGAATAAATACAATTAAATCAAGAAAGAAACACAAGAGTTTAATCAAAATGTCCACTTTAAGAACAGGAAAGGGTTTGAGGATAACCACTTCATTACTACATCATGGGATTAGACAATCATTTTTAGAAACCAGAGTTTAAAAACATGAAATAAAAACAGACAAACTAAATGTTTCTTCTGAATGAGAACACAGTATGTTTGCTGGTTTTTATTGGACGAGTGAACACCGCTGGCCTCTTCAATCAAGCTTCCAGGCAACGTTGAACCTGATGATAAAGAAATGCAAACACACATGAGGCTGGGCAAAGTACTACAATGGATTTGCTTGAATTCAAAAGGGCTGTGTTTGTCTTAACAAATAGGATGTACAAGGTGAACAAATATAATCAAATGCAAATTACCTGTTTATTTAAATGTGTGGCTCTCAGCCCCACCACGTCCAAATCCTGCAAAAAATAAGAGGAGGGAAGGAGTCAGTGAACTAACAGAAGCAGGCATTTCAGACTTTTATTTTGAAAATCTGAAGAGAACATATTCTTTAACAAAAGATAAGAGTTTAACGATTTGCACTAATTACGTAAGGACTGGTTTATTGAGGGTGGGACCCCATCAGGTGACATTGTGTGCTTTGATAGGATGGTTTACAGCCATTAAACTGTGAAGTACAGAAAATAATCCTCACACAGGGCGTTACACCTGAGCAAAGGTGACTGATGCTTACCTTTAGGTCCAAACAACGCACTGTAGCAGGGGTTATGACAGTATGGCTTGCCTTCATGCTGTAAGAGGAATACATGTATTAGCACTAGTGTATTGGAAACATTCACAAGTTGAAGTATCTGTATGATATCAAATATGATCAAAAAGTGTCTATTATTTTGATAAAACCTCAAAGAAAAAAACAAACAAACATGTTATTATTTCTATTTCTATGGTCTATATTTTATGGTAATTGTTCATTTATCTTTTGTTATGTGCCAAATATATTTCGAAATAGTGTTTCATATCAAAATCCCCCTTTTCTCTATTCCTGTAAAGATTTTTAATGAATCGTCTTGTAGTCTGTATATATACATTTATCCAATCAAGTATTTTTGGCGCCAGCAGGTCCATTTAACTTAGCTTAGCACTTAACTTGCTAGTCCTATAGCTAGCAGAGCGATATATTACGTTTAAGTGTAAAAAGTTAAATATTAACCTGCATAACATAATCTAACACATCTATTGTGACAGTAGTTTGAATACAATAAGACCAAATCATTAAGGTCATCATTAGCTACTACTAGAAAAACTAGGATTTGATTTATTAACTTAAATTCTGTCATATCGACTTCAGAATGGAGATTCAATAGAGATTTCATGAAGCGCTATCAAACCCCAAAACCTGTGTACATTAACAAAGATTACAGGATAAGCTTGAATGCACTGTTTGTTTTCCAGGTGTCTCACCGATGCGTGTGAGCCTGGCGTCAGCGTCTTGCTGCACTTCTCACATTTCAGACAGGGCCTGTGCCAGTCCTTGCCCAGGGATGTTACCTTCTCGGCTGCAAAACACACATACAAAGACAGAATTAATCATCATGGCCTTGAACTTTGTCCAGTAAAGAGACGAGTCACAGGGTCACAATATCAGTTTGAGACCAACAAGATTATGTGTTTGTACATTTGTACATTTGAGAACATTATGTGGGTGTGGTGCTTGAGGGTAAAAGAGAACTGAATGTCCCTAAAGGAATCTGTGCAACTCCTTCCTCATAAAATCTGATAAAGACTCTCTTTATCCGCAGGGCTGATCTGCACAAGCACCCATGAGGAGGACTGTAAAAGTGGGAGGGGAATCCGATCCATTGGTATTGAGTTTCAGGGCTTTATTGGAGAGACATTGGCAAGAGTTTAGATGACTTTTAAGACTGTCACATGTGAATATCTAGCCAAAGAATCTTATGCAAAAACCAAAAAAAGCTACACGCTATGAATGCACGAGGCCAGGGAGGGCGGGCACAGGATATGCTGAAAATTACAGAAGTGTTATCATGATGTGAAGTCGTTTCTACCAAACATGTCGTAACTGAGGAGCACAAAACAAGATTGACATTTGCAGATTTTATGATAAGACTTCATAAGAATAAGAGTTCAGGAAGGTTAGGTGATGAATGCAAATAACTGACCTTCCCACATAATTTGGATATGACATACTTCCTTTCTAATTATGGCCTGACATTATCCAAAACAAGGCAACGGAAGTGGGGAAAGTGCTGCAGGGTGAGGTCAGCCTCTCAGGCCAGTGGCATAACAACATTTCAGCACAATATGGTGGAGCTTGTTTGACCTGAAATCATTACTGTGTACAATCTCAAATAACAAATTAGTGGACTGAGTAAACATGTCTGTCGAATGAGTAATGGGAAGGAAGTCTCCCAGTTAACACTGGGCTCAGAGTCAGTTGTGATCACGCCCATGCGATGTTGTGTTACTCCTGATTGTATATGGATCTGATAAAGCATTCTTTTTTTGTGCCATTTATTTGACCAAACGATATGGGAATAAATGGGCCGTGAGAGACAAGTAGATAATCCGATCTGCTCTCTGCATCAACTCAAATTGACTGGGCTATTATGGAGTCAGCCCAGTATACACAAACACTCACATCTGAGTGGAAAAACACACTGTGAGGGAGGCTGTTTAAACTATAGAGAGGTTGTATAACAGTTTGTCAAGCTAAAAAGGATGCTAAGAATGCAGTATGAAGCATTTAGGGTTGAATGAATGACCTTAAATACACTCTCTACTCTTTAATGAAGTCCATTTATAAAATAGTTTGCCATTTATGGGAAGACGTTTGAGCCTATTGTGGCCAATTTCTTTGATGTGCTTGATCAGTTTTGCAATGTTTTGTAATTTTGTTGGTTAGCTTAGCTAAGCCTAACGATTTGAAACGTAGCTCTTTCCGAACACATTAACGCTGTGATATCCAGGAGTTTTGTGTTTAATCGTGAGCTTTATATGTGCTGGTATGGATATCGTTACGGTAGGACAGACTAGCAAGGACTAACCAGGCTAGCTGTGCTTCTTTTTTTTTTTTTAAATCAGACGTTTTCTTTGGGGAAATTGACTGGATTTAAATCAACTTGTACTCAGGTCAACCATCTGCTGGCTGTAGCCTTTGACACATTTGATATTTTGGGAAAAAGGATAATTTTCTTTCTCACTTTTCTGCCGGTTAGTACATTAACGTTAGGTGCCAGATTATAAGCATACATTCAATAGGAAGCCACAAAACGGATGACAGAGCTTCGGAAAACAAGCAAATATACTATACTAACTAAACACAAGCAGGCAAAGCTTGTTTTAAAACGTAGAAGCAGCTCAGATAGCTTCGTTTTGCATATGGACGTGAACAAACTCGGCCGCCAAGCAGGTTTACAGCTCACAAATGAACTTATTGCATTACATTTTTGCATGGTTTAGCAGACAGCATGATGTTAAAAGGGAGTGAAGCATGTTTCCAATATTGTCACAATAGTTTTAGAGAGCATGGCCTGTTTTAAAGACATTTCATTCATTGATGCCTTCCTCTATGCACCAAACACAACCTAGCCTACATGTTAGTTTCTCTGCAGCACTTATTTAAAGTGTAACACTCGAAAACGAAAAGAGGTGTACAAAATAGATTTTACGTATTTTTGTCTTGTGCTCTCTTTGTATCTGGAACTGCACCGAGTTCTCCCCTCATCATTCAGGGAGGCAGCAGTAGCCTGATTGTTTCCATCTGAGAGCTTAGAAACATTAAGATAGATGAGCTGCAAACGAGACGGAGAGGACGGGGGAGTGCAGCGGTGAGGTGTGATGGGGGTGATCACGGTGAAGGAGTGAGGCGTGGAGAACTTTTATTGAGGAGGTTTGGATGATGTTTCCACATAAAGAATACAATGCTCTGTTTCAGGCTACTATTCCTCTGAGGTATATTTTAGAAAAGAGCATATTTCTTTGGTGGGCTTGTTCTGGAGCAAGACAAATTGGTTTGCTTGTTTTGGCCAGATGGAGAAAGTTTATCCATGAAAAGGAAAAATGGGACGCAAAGCTCCCCGGTCGCACGGTCAATTCATCTGACTGACAGTCCAAAGACTTGGCCTTGTATTCTGTATTGGCTTTGCGTCTCCCAAGAGAAGATTTACTTTGTTGCTGCACTACTGAGCTGCAGACAATGTGCTAAATGGATTAGGACACAAATAAAATGGAGCTGTTCCTTTCCTCCCCGGATGCAGTAATTGCTCCGGGCTTTGATGGTATCCTCATGAGAATCACCTACAAGGATGGAGACGAATTGCAGGACAGAAAAAACCTGCTTCCTCCGCTGCATTCAGTCATTATTCATCTCACCTCCAAAGAAACTTGATAACAAGAAAGCTTACAGAGTGCAGTGACCTTTTCAGGTAATGTGGAATTAATCTGCAAAACTGAAAACATGTAAATATATAAATATAAAGTGTTGCAGTAGTAAGAGTAACTAAGTACAGTTGTACTTGAGTATTTCCATTTTCCGAATAAAATATTGTAGATTTTAAACTTTAGGTTTAAGTTTTACATCCGAAACAATCCACAACAAACAGTTTATAAAATATATTGCATTATTTATAATTCCTTTAAAGTGCATAAAGCAGTTATAATATGCTCCACCTGCCACCATGTCCTGCATTCAAAAATGTACTTTGGTCAAAGTACAGAAGTAATATCAGGAAAGTATTATGAGGAAAAAGTGCTTCGATTTCAAATATATTTGTGTATAAGGGCCCTTGTGTTTTAAGTGGTAGAAAGTACATCTAATGTAAGCTGTAGGCTACTTGGGTAGATGCAAAATGTTGAGGTATTTTACTAAAATCATTCACATTTCTGCATTGTTCTATATAAATACACACAATTTCAAAAGGACATTAACTTAAATACATTTATTTCACAATGTAGTTACATACAAAGTATGATTTTGCATCCAAAATACATAAAGCACTTAGGATTAGCTACACTTGACTTTAACTACAAATACAAATACTGCCTTAATGTTAATTGCATCGAGTACAACCAGTACTCTTTTATTTCCCAAAGTTTTCAAAGGTTATTTAATAGTTGACTTGTAAAACACATGTTTCTGCTTGCAGTCATGTGCCTGTCAGCGTGTTAGTTCAATTCAGTTTCCTGTTTCCTCATTTGAGCACAAAAAGACGCTAAGATTTGAAAAATCAAGAAACACGATATTCTCTGCATGTGAAAGAAAAACTAATTGGAGTAAAATAAAAACAAAGAGAGCAAATCTTACCGAAGTAAACTTCCTTCTCGCACTTTGGACACTTAGGCATCTTGTTGCAGCTGTAGGTACGGGGTAGGTGTAGAAATGGCTGGTGATATCCTGCAGCTGTATATTCTGTCGCACCTGTCTGTCGCTCTGACCACGCCTCGCTGAAGTGCAGATGTGCGCAGCGTCCTCTTTTTATAGCACCGAGGAAACTGACACTTTTCTCTTTTTTCTAACAGTGGGAGAGGCTTGAGTTGAGTGTGAGTGAGTGTACGTGCAGAAAACATCACAATGAAGCACTGAAATTAAAGATTTAAACTAATTAAACATATCCTCTTTCATAGCAGTGTGTCATATTACCAACTACCTTTTATTAAAAGTAAGCAATGCACGATAAATATACACTATTTGAGTTTTTTTCTTTCTATTAGAGTGCATTTTTATATTATTTTATTCCAATATTATAAACTTGCTTTTTGTGGTGTTTTTGAGAGTCACAAAATGAATAGAGTTCAATAGGATGAAATGACTATTACAGTAAAATCCAAAAGTAATAAATTACATAATAAAATGTATGAATAAGCAAAGTGCCAGATCATGGGATCCCAATACATTAAGAGTTTGTAGCTCTCATCTCATAAGTTTAAATGTTCATTTTATTAATCTCTTGAATAATAGAAATATGAGTGCTCCCAACTGAATGCCCAAACACTGATTACAGAACATACGAACAACATATATTACAGAACAACATATCCCACACCAAATCCTATCAAAGTTGGGCTGACACTTTCTGATCCTTAATTATTTACCCTGTGTGAGTAAATGGACCTCCACGCTGCTCTGTCATAATCTACTTGATATGTGACTCCACTCCACCAATCTATTCACTGAATGGCAAGATAACCCACCTGATAAGTAATCCAAGTCAAGGTGAATCACCCAAACTGGCAGTGAGTCAAGCAAAAGCACACCTTTTGTCAGCTGATCAAGCCCTCTTTTTCTGTGGCTGTAAATCTGTAGAATGTATTTATAGTAAGGTTAATGTGTAAACAGGGCCGTCGACCCCCTCCCTACAGGCCGATTATGCAGACTGCGTGGGGCCTCACCTTGCGGAGGGTGCCTCAACTGAGCCGAAAATGCGGCGCACCTATGCGTTTATGCGGCGCAATTAGTGTGGCGTGGCACGGTTTCGCCGCTGTGAGGCTCCACTAGCATCCAGCTGTCCAAGTTTAACACATGTTGCAAGGTTGCAATAAGGTAGTGCATGCTAACTAATTAGCCTACATAAATTAGATAATACACAAGGAGGCCTAATAAATTAGCATTTAAATTGTTAGCTAAATGTTTATAGGCCTACGGCATAAAGTAGGCTAAGTAATGAACAATAATTATACAACTATCACATGACAAATTATTTAAAAAATGTGTGAAAATCAGGGAAGTGTCACTGCACCACCCACCTGGCAGTAAGTGACCCAAATCAAACGCACCTAACCCTAACCCTTCTGTATTAACATGCTAATTTCTAACATGCTCATGGTGGACCATCGACCTTCAGTGAGGCCTTCCCACTGTTAGTGACAATAATCTGAGACTGCTTGGATTCATTCAGTGAAATACTTTCTGAGAAAGAACAGACACTTGGACCAGTGAGGCCGAGGGGACTTTTCTAAAGGCTTTAACCAAGCAGAAAAAGTTCAATTTGGAGCTAAAGGAGGAGGAGGCTTAACGTTATGCAGAGACTCACAGGATGACGTTTGAAGAGGTGGGTGCATCAACACAAAAACAACTGCGTTACCTAGCAACAGTGCATTGTGTATACAAACAACAGCTCTTTTTTTGCCAATATGTGTGTTTAAGCAGCTGCTGTGGCGTTTATATTGAGTTACTCTCTCTGTTATCTGCCTGGGGATGTTTTATGCTAGCATTACAGTGGCTGGTTTATTTAATTGAGGTCTTCCTCAAGCTACACCGGTGTCCATAGGGTTTGTATTTATTAATGGAAACTTGGAGTATCTGTCTGAGTAAGAGGAAGTCAGCTGTTTATAATTGATTATGCACAGGCTGTAAACATCTCTCTATAGAAATTGAGACTATTGTTGGTTTGGACATTAGTGCATGCTGCTGTTGTTTAACTAGAGTGCACATGGACATTTAACACAATTTATTTCGTAGCCTGATAAAGATGCTCATTATTTAGTTGTACTGTAGTTTAGTTTCATATTTTATCCTATTCTCCACAGATAAGCAGCCACATTGCTGCTGGCCTGTTTTGGTGACACAGTGGGCTATAGCAGGTTGGCTTGTGATTGCACCGTGATGATGATGATTATGATGATGTTAGCCATCTCTCATGCTTGGAATCTGTTTTGACTTTGAGCTGAAACATTGAGTCCTGGGTGTAATCATTACAACACAAGCAGATCACACACCCAACTTCAGGGCGACCTTTGGCCTGATCAAGAGGGAAGAGTTCTCCTTACTTTATTGCATGAATCTGTCCGTGTGTGTGTGTGTGTGTTTGTGTGTTATGTTGCTATGCTCCCTTATAGTGTAGTGGCTACGCCTGCTGCAGATCCAGTCGCACCTGCAGAGGGGGGCATGTTTCTGTCTGTTTTCTCAGTTGAGTGACTCCTTAAAGATAACAAATCCTCCATCTTAAATTGAATCACGATGGCAGCAAAACAAAAACCTGCTCTTTTCAGACTGTAACAAAAACCTTTGGTAGGCTATTCAAGTTTTGGGCTTAGTTGGGTATTCTTTGGTTAACTGATCAAATTAATCAAGATAAAATGTCCATAGAGGCAAAATCACACTAACTTGTTTTGGCCACACTGGTAGTAGAAGCGACTTTCTGGATGGTAAATCAGCAGCTTGGTTTTGGGCTGAAACACCATGGGAAACTTATAAATAATGAAATAAAGATTCAGCATAGTTATATCTTCAAATCTTTCTCAAATGTGGTTCACACCTGCTGCATGTTTTGCTGAGAGTCTTTATTATGGATAAGACACCAGGGCCGCCTTGTCATTTTCTCCATGGGATGGTTTCCATTAAATTAGGGAAGCTCTGCCCTCTGCAGATTAATCAGAGAGATAATCCCTCCCAGGTAGCTGAGGGTCCGCCTCAGCACTGCACACAGCTCCTGGGTCCTGGGCTCTGGTCCAGGCAGTGAGGTCGGCCCCTGATGTTTCTGTTACTGCCTTGTAATTATGTCTCTCACTGATCAGCCGCCTCCCACAAATTAGACAAGATTAAGACAGAGGTTTCATGTTCTACATCACTAATCAAGCACAGTGAACACACACAAACTGCTACCACATGAAGACATCAACTGTCCTACAGGAGCGACATGTAGTCTAGCAGGCTACTGAACACTTGTTGAGACTGGCCACTAAGAGCACCATTTTAAATCAGTGCACATGTAGAGCTGATTAGGATGGTTTGGCTCTAGAAACAGAGAGAAAAACATGGTTATTTCTACAGTATTTTATACTTATATTTACATTTATAAATATTATTTTTTTAGAATTCCATTTGGACTTAAAATCGTACATAATAGTAGTTCATTTTGTGGGCTGATTCCGAGTTTTTGAGACTCTGGAAGATTACATTTGACACATATTTGGCAGATAAAAACATAAAGAATTCAGTCTGACAGGATTTATTCCAGGCAGAGTGGGTGGAGGTTGGCTTCTTAACAAATGTTTTTCTTTTTACTTTACGCCTTACAGCTTGGTTTTGGGCTGAAACACCATGGGAAACTTATAAATAATGAAATAAAGATTCAGCATAGTTATATCTTCAAATCTTTCTCAAATGTGGTTCACACCTGCTGCATGTTTTGTCTTTATTATGGATAAGACACCAGGGCCGCCTTGTCATTTTATCCATGGGATGGTTTCCATTAAATAGGGGAAGCTCTGCCCTCTGCAGATTAATCAGAGAGATAATCCCTCCCAGGTAGCTGAGGGTCCGCCTCAGTGCTGCACACAGCTCCTGGGTCCTGGGCTCTGGTCCAGGCAGTGAGGTCGGCCCCTGATGTTTGTCAAAAATCTTGCCTAGGTGCTTCTTTTTGAGTGAAATTGCTTTTATCTAATTTAGCTTTCTTTTGTCCTGCAATGCTTTTCAATGCATTTCAGCTGATCAGCCATCAGGGTTAATCCACAGAACAGCAAACTGAAATCTTGTAAAAAAGCTTTAAATATTTTACGACTTGCATTTAACTGCTCGATAGATCTGGCACCATATATTGGGCCTGAAATATGATGTCATATTTTTCCTCTATGAGGATAGTCACGCCATTTTTAATGCTCCATTTACATCATTCCAACATATGTGCAGACTGTGCGTTGACCTTTGACCTTTGACCTGTGAGTTCATATGATCCAAAAACGCTTGACCAAGAGAATTGCTCTGTGGCTCAAATTCCTCAAACACAGAAGAGCTACTGTAACAGCAGCTACTGTGAGCTACTGTCAGATAGAGTATGTTTTATTTTAAGGAGCCATAAATTCTGTAGCATGACATCATATCCTGCTGCAACCACATACCGTGAAAGTACTTCATCATGCGAGAATAGAGAGAAAAACATTTCACTTGACGTTTAAATTGCATAAGCATCAATCAGGAAATTAGAGAGTCCTCTCATTTTGAAAGTTAACGTAAAAGTCAAGTCTGATATTAATTGCAGAGCAGCAAATAAACTATATTTCTTGTCATGGCTCCTTAAATAGCAGCTGCTCTGCTTGTTTTAGTTGCACCAATATTTTCTGGGATTTGTATTTGAGTATGTGAGCAGCGCTGTGGTAATACCCCGTGATGGATCAGGGTCTATGCAATGACACCACACAAGAACACTTTTGTATTTTTAAACATTGTAATCTGTTTTTAGGATGACTTTGAAACATCTGTCCAGGGATTACAGCTGAAAAATAGCCTCTTAGGTTAATCACACACAATTACAGCAATGTTAATAATGTGCATTGTTCCTGTTATATAAATAAATAAGAAAACATGATTATACAGTGAAGATAAACATTCAATGATGGGTTGTCGGCCAGCAGATTAAGTGGAGAGAGATGAGGCCGGATGCAGGAGGACACCGTGTCCCTTCAGTGAAGCACATCCTGTCAGAGTGCCTACTCATAGAGGGAAGTGGTTCAGTTTCACACACCTTATAAGCAAACGATTATTTCACAAACAGACCTTTTTTATAGATGTATTTAGTTTCACTTTTCAGTGTGCTGCACATGCATGCAAATACTGCACATTCAGATCCGTTAGCATGTACACACAAAGAGGAATATGAATTACCTGCCACAACATCTGCAGACAATGCCCATACTGCCAAAACAGCAAGATTAATTTTTATGCAAGAAGGTGTTGCCCATAGTGACAAACCCATAGAAAAAAGTTATCAACTGAAGGAGTATTTTAGCATTTAGTTTTTGCTTCTTAAAACCCCACCTTGTTTTCTCCCGTCCTTGAGTATTGTATTTCTTATATTGCCCTCTCTGGCCCTGCATGTTTTTAACTGATTATAACCGTGACAAATAAACTGGAGATGGAACAATTTCACTACCAGACATTGAATCTAAACTCGACTTTTATTTACAATAATTTGTATTGATTTAATATAGACTAATATAAAATACCTAGAGAATTGCACAACAATGCAATGCAAGAAGTTATAGTTACTGCTCAATTCCAATACCTGTCACTAGAAGGTCCTATAACATATAAAACCTGTTCACAGACTACAGAGTAAGTGATTTGTGGAAACTTGAATGCTCTCACAGATTCTCACAGCGTCTTTCTCTCAGACACACTCCAGGTTTTTCCAAGGTCACTGTCTGCCCTCTTATCTCCGCTCCACTTTGATGCTCCCATTACCTCACGCTCCTCTTTTGTTTCCTGTGATTTAAATCAGACTGGGAAACTCGGGAGCATCTGTATTTTGTTGTGGTTTCTGGTGCCGTTATCCCCACATCAAAGGCAGAAGACTTTATTGGTCCTGTGCTGAAGGCAACCGTTGTCTGTGAGAATTGTAATGATACGTTTATAATAAGAGCAGGACAACTCTCTTCCCGAAAGGCTTGATGATCCTTACCAGAATAATGACTTTATGTGTTGTTTTCAACCAGAAATGTTCCTTTAAAAATCGTCTTAGGGAGTTTTTTCACCCAGCATAATTTTTGGAAAGCATATGCGTAATATCAATCATGTCCGTACAGCAACAGTGTATATGTTCCTGAAATGCCCTGAGTAGCATCATCATCACTCACTGACAGATTGTGGTGACGTTTGTCATGCCTCACCTTATTTTATAGGAGTTCTTTCTCTTTCATCATGTGCCTCGCCCTCTGCTGAGTTTTACGAAGTTCGTTTGAACATGTTTACCAGCTGACTGCTTCTGTACGGTGAGCAGACTGATCTCTTTTGCTCTCTTGCATGATACTTGTTGGACAAGATGAGGGCATGTGTGTTGTAACAGTGAGTGAACCCTGGTCTCAGCTCTTTTAAAGCAGTAATTGTGAAACTTACTGAAACAGTTTCTCTACAGATTATTAAGCTGCTGTGAGAAAGTCCATCATATTTTTAAATCGACTCCCTGTGTGTCAAATCATTAATTTCAAATCGCCAATGTTTGTTTGTAACCCACTGATTTGAATGCAGCCAAGTTGGATTACATTCATGCAGAGGTGGAAGAAGAAGCAACACTGCATTCAAAATCTTACCACACATACTTTCAATATCAAAGTATACTTAACATACAGTTGTTTTGATCATAATCATTGATGCTTTATTTTGTTAATCACTCAAATGTTGCAGGTGCTAAAGGGTAAGCCAGTTTTTAATATTCTGCCGGGTAGCTTTTGAATTTTACTCCCAGGGATCAACAAAGTCTTTACTCTTCATCTAAATGTGATCTAAAGTTATCAAGTAAATAAAGTAAAAAGTACAGTTTTTATCTCTGAAATGTACTAGAGTAAAGTATGAAGTAGCAGAATCCATCCCTGCATTCATTTCTTGTAAAAAAAATCTCCTGTGCAAGTGAAGGTAATGTACTTTAAAATAACACTTCAAATGAAAGCAAGTTTAAAGATACATCATCACAGAATTTAAATGATTGATGAAAATAATACTCCACTATCACATGACGAGCACTTTGAATTGCCTTGTGGAAAAGTGTTATATACTGTAAACTTGCAGTTCTATTTAAGGAGAGGGGAGAGTATGCACTAGATTTGAACCAGCAACCCTCATGAGTTTGTGCTCATGTTTTCTGGACATTTTTGTTTCCTTCTTCTTCCCATGGTTGGAAAGTGTCTCCTACATTTTTCAGAGCGTCTGTGCGAGAAGTCAGAGATGGCAGACAAGCTCAAGCCTTGTTTGACTTGGAAGCCTTTCAGTCGTGGGCCCTCAATCAAAACAAATACTCTCATGTACACACGCACACACACACACACACACACACACACACACACACACACACACACACACACACACACACACACACACACACACACACACACACACACACACACACACACACACACACACACACATACCATGTTTACATCACTTCAGGGGACATTACATTGACTTACATGCATTTCCTGGAGACTTATCCTAACCTTAACCATAACCAACACATACCTAACCCTAACCCTTACCCTTAACCTTACCCTTAACCTTACCCTAACCCTAAACCTAACCAAGTTTTCACCCTAAAATGAATGATTCCCCTCATAGGGACCTCCATTTTATCCCCATAAGGGAGGCGAGTCCTCACACGTGACTGTGTAAACAGATTTAGGTCCCCACAAGTATAGTAATGCTAGGACACACACACGCACACACCCACACACTTAAACAGATTCATGTAACCCAAACACTGTTGGTCGGGGTAAGAATAGGTCAAGCATCCAAATCTTTATGGGAATTGTCAGGGGGGGAAAGCCCAAATTGGGCACCATTAAGGGAAAAATGTCGCTGCAGACTTTTTGGATAAAGAAAGGATCCCATGAAAACCAGTAAGATCGCACAGATTCAAAACACCCAATCAGAACCACTGTGCTACGGTAAACCATCGTCATTAAGCCTAACTTGATGTTGGGACCTGGCACAAGCTCAACTATTTAGGAGGAAAAATGTCAGATAAATAAATACTGTGGTAAGCTGCAATTTCCTTGGCAACTGGGTAATTGTTTGTCAGGGAGTTTGTGTCCGCTGCTATGGAAACCGTTAGTTCCTCAAAAACAGGAAATGAAGAGGCCGCGTGTTGCTGAGGATGCCGTGTGATCATTTCCTTTCAGAGACATGAAAGAAAAGTCCCTTTCGAGTCACTTAAAGTCAAATGTGATTCCTAAGACAGATGTTGAATAGATCAGAAAGAAGAAACGGATTCGAGATAGATCAGTGGGGAATTCACAACGTGTGCATTAGTTTCAACTAACAAAAGTTATGCGTTAATGATATAACAGTGCAAGCATGCCCATAAAGCTTTGCAGCTGAGTGCAATTTGCCCTTTTTTTGTGTCTGATTGCAATTATCAATGTTGCAAAGTACTTTATAAACGTTGCCTTTGCCCCGAAAAATACACAGTCGTGAGAACAATGGGGTGAAAAAGAACAATTCATATTTCGGACCAAACTACAGGTGCTGACAGACAAGGTGCAGAGGCATTCCCCAAAATGTTAGCCAGCCAGGCAAACCGTAAATATGATTAAAGCCTTCTGATAACTATTATGCTTTTTGGAGTTTCTCTTTCCTGATTTTTTTCCAGAGTGAGTTGCTCTCCCACACACTGCCGGCCTGAACCGCCTCTGTTGGACTCCTTTTTTTACTTTTCGGGACATAGTGAAATCATAATGTAACACTCATGCTCCCATTGGTTAGCGCTCCAACACATTGTTTGTGATAGGCTAAGGGGCGGGACATCTCTAAGCGGTTGACCACTACAGAACCGGCCAGCTAACCAATCAGAGCAGACTGGGCTCTGGTTTCAGACAGAGGGTGAAAAGAGGTGCTGCAGCACAGGCAGTATGAGAGAAATAAAGAGCTTTCTGAACATTAAAGCATGGAGACATGTCCCAGTAGAGACACAGACACATATGAATCTGAAAATGAGCATAATTTGTACTCTTAAAATATGTTAGGTCCAAGGACATAGGACTCAAAACATTCTAGTAAATGATTAATTGAAACCTCCACACTGTTCCAATTGTGGACATGTGTACAGTCATCTCCGTGAATCAGCACAAAACACAGACAAAATACAGACTCTGAAGGAAATCCAAGTCAAAGTGTAGTTGTGTAGTCAAAATATTATCCATCATAAATCTGTGAAATAAAGAATTGGATGTGTGCTTCAGTAAAATCAGTAGCCTGCTGCTTGGGTGCTTTAGATAATTTATTTTACCCAGGAGGGCCTGTATGTCATTAACATCTGGTTTTACCACTGCAGTATTTATCTTCCCTGTTTTCCCCTGAGCCTCATTTGGCGCTTTAAGATTTGTTGTACATGCGTGCCTATACATCGCACCGTAACCTTCACATAGCATGTTTTCTGACTAAGAGAAACATCATTTTTCACTTTTAACTACGTATTTTTCCTGGATCACTGCAGCATCTTAGTTCAAGTGTTTCTCACACAGTCTGATATTTTGCTTGTTGACAGAAGGTTTCTTGTGATCATCTGCGTTTATTCTAATTGTCAACATACTACAGACCTGTTTATTTGCTGGGTTTTGAACCTCAGTTGTACAATATCACCTTAAATTCACTCGTCTAAAGCGGCCTTAGCTGGAACTCATTTGCTGAATCGTTACCAGGCATGCTGGATGAAAATCAAGGGTGTTTTATTTTGAAGAGCATGACTCGAAGGCAGACAATTTTCTTTATATAAAATGTCTGTGAGACTTAAAGTGGGATATTATTTTGAATCAAAGCAGAAAATTAAGACTGTGGATGTTTAAATGATGTTAGATGTCTATTCTTGTTTTTTAATCACTTCATCAAAGGGATTCCTGCCTTATGTTTGCAAGATGGCTTATTATCATGCCCTTCTTTTTGCATTTTATGTTACTTTATTCAAATATTTCTATTCTTTTTACCTGTTACTTTCACTTTACGCAGCTCGCTTCAACACCATGAGTGTTCAGTGTCTTCCAACTCAATCTCCTCAATCTATACCACCACTCCCATCTCTCATATAGTTTTCAGCTGTTTCCAGCAAGAAACCCACCCACCTAGTATTAAACAGTTGACAGCAGAGTTAGCAACTAGCTAGTAAAAACAATGGATTTAGCAGCTTAAAAGCCAGATATTCTCCTCACGAGTCGACCAGGACAAGTAAATATTGAACTTGGATTCATCAGATCGACACCAAAGCGACTCCAAATCAATGATTATATTGCACTATTTCATGTTTGCTACCTTTACAACATTAGATGCTGATAATATCTCAATGCTGTGTTTACAGCTTGTTGCCCAGGAGCCCAGGAGCAAAACATCAATGTATGCAGCTTTAATGACTGTCTGGTTAAATAATGATTACCATTTTATTTATTGCCACTTGGACACAGTTGATTTAGTGTCCTTCCATGAGGCTTTTTCTTTTGGCTTCTTTTTCTGATTGCAAATCTGAGCTTTGGTTTTCCACTTGAATGAGAAAATAGTCAGCAGAAATATGTCCAACACTGTTGGTTAAGTATTTACACTTTGTTTAACTTGGCAAGGGTTTCCTCCCTAACCTCAATAAATGATCAAAAGACTCAATCGCCTCCTTGTTTCCTGGCGTCCACCACTTCTGCTGCGTACAGCCGGTAAATCAAGGTTCTCCTCGGCAGCCTCGGATGCCATTCACAGCCTTCTTCCATTAACCTCCATCGTCACTGTAGATCAAACCACTTTTGACTGAAAGGCGTCAAATATCTCTTGACCACGGCTCTGTAATGTTGCACCTGTTGACAGTCTCTCATGACTTTCCCTCTGAATGTGTTAAGATTTCTGCTCATTAGAGCGTAGTTCTGGCTGTGATACCAAGTCACGCTGCTTTATTTCAGCACCATCGGGCCTATTAAGAGTAATAGAAATGTCAGGAGAGAGATTTTAATATTTGTTGCCAAATGAATGGCGATACTTTAATGCAAACAAGGGGCTTGTAGTTGCTACATCAAGACTCATTTGTCCGTTTTGAGGAACTTGGTGGGATGGTATCACCTCATTGTAGACTTGGCACAGAGCCAGAACAAACAGAAGTCAAAAGATATTTCCCACTGAGCAGCTACAAGCATGCTTTATTTTCTATTTCTTGGCCAAAGTTTGCAGTCTGTGGGCATGATGGACTTAGGGTTTAGATGGCTCGTAAATCTATCTTCTGCAACACTGGGCTACAATTTCTATGTCCAAAATCTGTTATGTTGCCAAGTTGGACGTCATGATTAGACTCTCTGGAGAATACTAAAAACTTCTTCAGGCGACTGACATGGGGACAAAAGATTGAGCATCGTTTTTCGAATGGCTGTTACCTTGGTATATTCCTTTTTTGTTATAAGTTTGGCTAAAAACTGTCACCTGCAAACTGTGATTTACAGTCTATGTTAAAATCCAACATTGCTTTATAAAGAATAAATGGCATTTAAAAAAAACGATTGTTTGCTTGTTTAAGTTTTTACTTCCTTGCCGAAAAACGTGTTCACAACGCTCATAACTAAACATGCTATGTCTTTAGTGATCAATGCACAAAAAACAACAGGATGTGGTTTTATGGGGAGTCGCTGCTTCCAGTCGTTATGCTAGGCTAAGCTAGCTACTACTTGATCTTTTCATATAACTCTCAGCAATAAAGTGTTTGACAAAATATTGAAATAACTTCTAATTGGTCCAGGCTTCAAGTTCAGGTGGTTACTCATCAATATTTTACTGCACTTTAAGGAGGGGTAACCACACACATTGACTTTCACAAAGTTAGCAGGTTTTGAAATTACTCTTCCAGACCAATTCAAGCAGCTCGCTTTGTCCACCGCTCCTATTTTCATCACACAGCGGTTTCCTTTTGATTCTTTTAAAAGCTTCATGGTTGGTTGCCATGAAACTACACTTAAAACCCAAGCACTTTGAGCAATCATCGACTGAAAACGCTATGGATAGTTACATTTCCATCCTGTAAATGCCATATAAATCCCATTTCCGATCAGTCACTGCACTAATCATTCACAAAGTGCTTGAAATGGCGTGCTCTACTTCTCCTCATAAGTCATTTTGAAGAGTCCCAGCAGGAACGGTGACCAGTGACAGATTGTAAATTTGACTTGAGCTGATTTCATGATCGATCAATAACTGAGATATTTACTAGGATGGTAAAAAAAGAATTTATGGTTTATTGAGCTCATAATATAAACATACAATGTATACAACCGACTGGACAACAGGACACATGACGTTGTTAAATGTTTTGTGAACAAAATTAAAGTAGCATGGATATATTCACAACTTAATGAACCAGCTGTGTAACTGTTTACCCTTAATGTAAGCCATTATTAGTACTTCAATAAATCAGAGTTCACCCCAAAAGAATGCTTACATCTACAAAGCTCTCTAACTTATCTTGTTTGATGTTTAACAGTTTTATTTTCCGCTATTGCACACTTTCCCATATGCTGTTTTTAGAGCAGTAGTGGGCTATAATAACCAAATGCTGGTATTTGGAAAATGACCAGTACAGTGTTTGCTGTGCAACTGGAGAATGCATTAAGTGAGTGGGAAAAAATAGATCTCATGATATTTATGACTAAATGCCTTTCGTTCAGACAGAATGTGTGCCAGTGAATGCCATCAGTCGGACAGCCATTCATCATCAAGCATGCATGTCTATTCTGTCTGTAATTCCAACCTCATAAAGTTGGTTCAACTACAAGAATTATAATACTGTACTTACAGTAGATGTTAAGCGTTTGAGGTAGGCAATTGGCCTAATGCAAGGAAAAGGTTGCTTTCGGGAAAAAACATAGCAACTTTATTTAGACAGTACCTTTGTACACTGTGCACCGTCTCATTTCTAATAATTATAAATCTCATTCGGAGAGAGTAGACCTACAGCAAGGCCAACGGTTCAGATGCTTTTCTAAAATGGTCCCATTTCCAGAGTTGGGAAGTCGTTTCTCCAACTTTGGTGTGTTCATGAGCATTACTTTAAGTTGTTATGTGGAAAAATAAGGGGTTTTATTTAATTGCTCAGGGCTTTTAAACAACATGTTTCAGATGATTTTGAGTTGTTGTTCCTACTTCAGGGGTGCATTTAGGTGAATTTTTTCCAGTCGGTACTTAATGTTTCCCATTTGACTTACATCACACGAGGCAATAAATGCAGCACGATGCAGCACACATGTCCTTATATCAGTCAGACAACTCACGTGTTTCTTTAACATGTTTATTAGAAGCAGCATATAGTTGAGTTTGGCGTCTAGGCTCGGGGCCTCATCACTCCACAGATATACATAGCACAATGAGTGATGATTAAATAACTAACCCCCCGAGTCTACAGGTGGAAGCTGGGGTGATGGTGGGGCAGCAAGCAGCAGCGACGTAGAAGTAGCTGCAGCAATAGCAGCAGCAAGCAAAGCATAGAGAGAGATCTGGCAGGTTAAATAGAGCGGCATATTAAGGAGACTCTGTTTGGTTGGTCGTAGAGTGGCAAGGGGCGTTATGTATGAATGCAGCATAAGTGCTCGAGTTGACTGCCTGAACTAGCTCGCAGGCTTCGCCCCATATCTATATGTTAACTAGAGTAAAACATAGTTTGTGCGTGAGCCCTGTGATTCGGATCCATCCAAAATGTATTGGGTTTCTTTCTTGGCCCATGCTACACCCTTTAACCAAGTTTCATGATAATTGGGCCTGAATAAGTTTTTCCGTTATCCTGCTGACAGACAAACAAACTGAGGCGTAAATATAACCTCCTTGTTTGACGTCATGTGTGTACTCCTTGAAATACACACAGTTTGAAAGAATTTATGAATTTATGAAACTTGACTCTGACTGTATATTTTGTTTGCTATAAGTATGGCGGGTGGCCATTGTTTATGTTCTTCTGTTTAGGATTGTTGTTGTTCTCTCCAAGATTGTGGCAAAGATCAGTAATTCAAGAGTTGATTTTGATCTATGTGTAATGTAGTGTAATTTAATTGGAAACATTCACACAAGGATCATATTTGAGCATTACAATATCAACTGTCAGTGTGGCCCATAGTGTATTTACGTTGTCGTCAATGTTTAAGCTTTTAGTCAATGGTCTGACAGTATGCAGACCAATGAGGCTCACCTACAGAAAAAATTCCCCCTCTTTCACTCCATTTCATTTCTTTCAAATCGGTGGTGTAGTTTCAGTATACTGTGTGGGATGTGGTCCACTTCTGGGAGCTTGGTGAGGCCCCCGTGAGAGCTGTATCTCAGCGAGGGATCTGATGTTGTATTGAACAGATCACCAGACACCAAGATGTGTTTTGAATTGGGTGTAGATGTATATGTATTCTGACAAAGCCTAGCAAGCAAATTGGATCCATCAGCGCGTGTTTTTCCGGGGTCCTTTAATGTCCATGAAAGTCAGACTGTTTTTCATTGGTGACATAATCACACTCAGTGGTAGAAAAAAGATAAAAAGAGCTCCCAGAAGTAAATCTTTTTTTTATTTAGGCTGCTGCACTGGAGGAAGTGGTATCCAAGGTTTGGCAGCTTGTGTCCCTGTTACACAGTTAAACAGCTTATAAAAGAACATTCTTGCACGGCACAGCTTACAATGACAATTGTCCCAGATTTTCCATTTAAATTATTTTAAACAATGGGTCTTTTATTTCAGATAGTATAGAGGCAGACAAAACCAGACTCGTAGCCATCATTATCTGCTTAGACAACTATTGCTTGTAGCTTTGTGCAGCTATAGCTAACTTGCAAATGATGCTAACGTTAGCTCCATTCGTTGGGTGAAAACACTCTGACGGACCTTTTGTTTACTGCAGAAAAGCCTATTAAAGTATTGACTATGAAGAATGATAAGGAAAGATTTAAAAGCATACTGTTGTAGGCTATAATTCAAATATAACCCTCTTTAGTTGCTTGGCTAATTTTCACATGCTTTTGTATTTTCAAACAGTATATCTATTTGCTAAATGTGATATAGCTATCTAGATTTTGCTTCAACACAGTAGGAACAGGTATTTTTAACCTAACCTCTCACCTGATCAATTAATGTAGACTAGTTTATTTATGATATGCTCCTTAGTAAATAACAACAGCCCTGTAAGTAGCCCACAGCTAGTTAGCCTAACATGCTAACGTTTTCAGTTGACGTTATAGCTGATAAACTTACTGTGTTTATCCATTCCTTAAACTATTTGCAACTATTTGCAACCTTGAAAATGTTGTGCTGCTTCCCAGCAACAACACACAGCAAAGCAGCAATAAAATACAGAAATATATTACATGGCAACGATAGGAGCTGATCGGCCATGCTACTCACTTGTATTTTAAAAGACATTTTCCTAAACATTGCAGAGTGTATTTTTTTTAGGGTAAACCATGCTATTTTCTATTGAAGGGAACCATAACAACCTTGTGGTTTTCCCTGAAACATTTGTACTTGCACTAAATCAAATAAAGGTTTTTGTGGCAGGGGGTTTGGTGCCACATTTCTTGGCAACCCCACCAAGCCTGTCCACCCACAGACCAAGGAATAATCAAACACTAATAACATGTTATACCGATATTAAGTATGATTCTTCGGACATCTTTGCATCTGAAGTGGGCTCATTTTCTGTCCACCACGTCCTCTACCACTTAGAGCAAAATCGAGTCATTTCCTGCTCGGAGATGTGTTTTAGCAGCAGAGTAAAGCTCTCCAGATCATACACAAAGTGAGATATGTTCAAAATAACTTGGAATGCTGCTCGTCTGAGAAAACCGCGTCTCCTTGGCAACCGCCTCCCCCAAAACACAAACAGGCCTTGAATCGCTCGCCAGGCAAGTAAAAGGCGATCGCAGAGAAAATGTTTTCCCAAGTGATTGGCTCTGGAGGGTCCCTGTGGTGGGCTTTCACTATGTGGGAACGCTCTGAGACCACTGAAGAAGTCTGTGAAATATTATCAGATCAACAGCTGGGGTCTTTGCAGGCTGAAGTGTGCAGAATCAAGATCCTTTAAAGATTTACTCTGGTTTGTTGACCATCTGTTGTCTCGTGTGTTGGCACTTGGATAGGCTTAAAGTGCACATGTAAAACTTACCAAGTTAGTCACAGGCAACAAAACAAAATATTGTTCTTTCTTTTATTTAATTGGGCCCTATTGTGCTTGTTGTGGTTTCCCCTTCCATATGTGTTTTATACAGGTTTTAGTGCATGAAAATGGTCTGCAAAAGCTAAAATCCAAAGTTTCCTCCAGAGGGAGTTTCTCTCCGACACATGCCTGCATCAACTCCATTGGAATCTTTTGTTTACTTCTTATTAGGGCTGTCAAACGATTACAAATTTTAATCAGATTAATCACAGCTTAAAAATTAATTAATCAGGATTAATCACCATTCGAACTATGTCCAAAATATGCCATTTCTTTATGTATATTTTTGTGGGAATGGAAAGATAAATGAAAGAAGGCGGATATATACATTTGAAAATGTAAATGTAAACACGTCACAGGAGAGGCACAAAATACAAATATGAAACTAAAAATTTGCAAAATTAAAGAGAAAAACACTTTATTTTTTATTTTTGTGGAAACAATGTTTAAACTTTGATTCCCTAGCTGGGCGATTCAGTTTCTGTACAGAGAGCCAACTCTTGCCAACGCTCCAAAATCGCTTAAAGTCAACATTTACTCAACCTGTATCCTCTCTACTTTTGTTGTCTCTCTCCCTACCTATCATCCCCTCTCATTGACATTCCTGTCATCCCTCATCCTCCTCCACAAGTGACTACAAACCGCTCGCAGCTCTGTTAGCTCAGCGCCCCTCCTCACTTGTTTTCCATCTCAGTCTGGCAGCCTGCACACTGGGTCCATTGTACAAAGAGAGGCTTTGCCCATGTACTGGATACTTGACAATGAGTGTGACGACATCAGGCGTGGCCGTCAAATGCAGACAGACTTTATTTATATATTTGACATAACTGAAAATATCAAAATGTACAGTAAAGCAACTGCGAGAACCCAAAATAAATCACATTAGCAGCTCAATTTCGGCATCTTGTTTCTCTTCTGCAACCGTTTTCTTAGTAGTTTGTTGTGCACAGTGGCTTCAGGCCCAGCGATTAGGTCATTGTTTTTATATCTGAGCTCAATTAAAGATAAGAATTAGGTGGAGTTACTCATGGCAGCTGCTGCATTCACAGACATTCAATCATGCAAACTTCAGGATAACTGAATGATTACTACTTTCACACCCAAGAGGATTTTGTGGATCAAGGGTCAAACAGCTTATTACAATCACATTATATTTATCATTTTTGAGTTGGTACACATTTTCAACGCGTTGGCTACTTAATTCATTCCTCTTAGTTAACACAACCTTGACATATTATTACAATAAAGAGAAAATTGTGAATTTGTCTTCCTGCTGTAGGGAAATCTGCTGCTTTGAAAAGAACAGTAACACGGGGCACAAGCATTCATTTTACAGGCTGTAAAACGTAAAGGTCCCATGTCATGCTTTTCCTGTTATTACCCGTCCCCTTGTGTGTTATGAAGGTTTTTATGCATGTAAACGGTCTGCAGAGTCAAAACCCTCAAAGTACACCCTGTAGCTAGTAAAACTAACACAGAGAATACCTCCCCAAAACGCCTCGTTGGAGATACGTCACTGTCCATTGATTATTCCGGGTACCGCATGATGTCATGCGTTACACCGAACCAAATGGACCAATCCGTGGAGCCGTTACGTTACGTCCGCGGAACCGTTACGTTAAGCCCGCGGAACCGTTACGTTAAGCCCCCGCTGATTGGTCCAAATTGAACAATCCACGGACTTCCTCACACACACACTCAGTGCAAGCAGCTCTGCTGATCTCTCCTCCCTGGCTGCAGGCTGATAACAGGCAATTGGGATCGCGGCGAAATTCTCTCTGCAGACCCATTCTCTCAGCGTTTATCAACCTTTTTCTTACTCAATATCAAGCCACACTTATTGTTTTTACTTCGGCTGTGACTTTGTGTGTGCTCAGGATGAGTTTGGATGTGTTTCGCTGTGTATCGCTAAACAAGGAAACCACACCTCCACGGAGCTCAGCGCGATTCACAACGTCCCGACCAATCAGAGCACACTGTGCTCACAGGGAGGGTGGGGGCTGGAGCTATTGGAGCTATAACGAGCCGTTAAAGGCAGAGAGTGAAATTCAGTGAATACACGTAGTTTACAGAGATGCTGTATGAGAAACCAAAGTGAGTTTGGAAAATTGCACAATATAAATCTATTCTAGTAGACCTCAACAATGGAATTATGATCCGTGGAAATGGCCATGACAACGGACCTTTAAACAATGAGCTAAAAGACCTACAAGTCTCCGTATCTGTTTGTAGAGCTGCCTGACGTTAATTGAGATCTCTTGCTAAGAAACTGATCTGGAATGGTACAGGAGGACTTTTCAAAAACAGTGTCGTGAGATCTAGACGGACTTCTGACATTCATACAATGATGAGAGCCAAAAGTGTCAGAAACATTTATTTTTGTTGGACGTATTTCTTCCAAGTTGCTCAACCCTTTTCTTCTCAATGAACGTTTCATAGCAGAATATTGGATCTGAGTGCAGCAGCCCACGTAAAACCCTGGGATCGAGTCCCACCGAACTCTCTGTGCTGTCTCTACGCTCTCAGCTTTCCATATGGGAAAACAGAACCTTACACAAAATGCTAAGAAGTGAATGGAGCGCCAACTTTCCTTTTTTTAAAGCATTGCAACTGCAATTTTCCAAATCTATTTGATTCTTTCCATTATTCACCTCTGATCTTAACACTCAATAACCTTTTCTTTGTATATTGTGTATGTATGTATAGTATACGCCACCAAATATGCACGATGGAAGACTGCAGTAAAGAGCAGAAAAACAGGAAAAGGTGACAAAAGAAGGAAAAGCCCGCCGTCCCATGTGATCGGTTTAACAGCTGCTTCCTGTCTGTTGGAAGGGAGTAGCTGAACATTATGTTACTAATCCAGCATCAGTTAAAACGCAAAAGCTCATTTTTAGAGATGAGGTGACTGACTTTAGTGCCTTTAGTTGCATCAGATACTGCAGAGAGGACTGATACATGATTTAATTTAGCCAATGATGTTCAAGGCAAACATCTAAGTTTAGCCAGAACTGCAAAGGCATCCTTTGTCCATCAGTTGTAATGAAATCTGTGTTTATTATCTCACTTCTAGTTCTATCTGTTCAGTTCTTCCTGACCAAGTTCATCGCAAGCCGTGCTGTTGCTATTGGATTTGCAATCAAAGGGACCGTCTTTGTATACCTGGTTAACTTATCCGTGATGTGTTTTGGCTGCTTCAACGAGGGCTGAGCCAAAACACAGCTTATCCTCGCTGTCATCGACCCCCAATTGCCCCTTGCCCCTGCCATGTAGTATCACAGCTCAGACACAGATACTGTACGTGTGAGATTACCTGGAACGGCTGCTTGTCACTTTGAGTTACTGATTTAAAAAAAAAATGGAGCTTGCTTTACTGAAAGCATGATACAAATACCTTCATCGTGGGCTGTGCAGGCCCTCAAGGGACTGGTGGGAGAGCGGGACACAGAGGATACAGAGCGTAGGAGACAAAGAGAGGGAATGCCTTGGCTTCAGGCCCGGGCAGTGGCAGCTTGCCATGGTTTCATGTCTCCTCACTGCTCTCGACAATGTGAAACAGCAGACGGCCCACCTGTGCTGAGGGATTGTTCATGTAGGGGTAGATTATAGACCTCGGTTTGGGCCGTCGGGGTAGCAGGGAGGTTCTGGGGTTCAGCTTTTCAGCAACTTTATCCTCCTCCACATTTTATATCTCAAAATGCACGTCCATCTGGCTATGTTCAGGCGGCCACAGGGCGGATGTTATGAGCAGACGGAGGGAGAGGCTGTTTTGTGATTAAACTCTTGCATCTGCTTCTCACCGATTCCTAGATGTTGATAACTGCCACATTAAAAAAATATAGTATGCAGGCGTTTTTCGAGGTGTGACAGCATCTGAAGGTTGCGGAAAAACCATCAGGCACAGTGGAAGGATGTGGATACAGATGGCATTGTCTCTGTGATGAAGAGGACAAAGCTTATAAAGCCCCTGACGCCTTTTACTAATACGTAGGATCTGATGTAACTGTACTGTTAAACCAGGCTTATGGCGGCACGTGTGATTCATTTATTAGTTATTAACTGGGTACTTCCCATCAGATGTGTTGCTTAATCAGACTCTTGGCAGGACAAATAGTGAATTGGAAAAATCTTACTCATTACTTCAATGTTAATTTCTTGTGATTAGAAAGTCACAATAAGCGTTTTGAATTGTGACATTTAATTAGAAGAAGGCGCCACAATAATTAATTCAGCCTGGTTAACTGAATGGGAAACAAAGCAGTGATTTCCTAGCAGCCACCCTCCTGACTGTGGCTGAAGTTAAGCCAACATGAGATCAAGAGAGAGAGCTCTGAACAGCTGCTTTACAGTGTCAGACTGACACCTGACTAATATGAATGGTCTGTCATTGAAGTTGCAGCACAGGATGCACAGCTAATACATTGGAAAACCTATTTTCTCAATCAGCTCCCTACTATGAGAGCTGGGATCCTTTCATGAACACAATATCTGCTGGCAAATTTCCCTCACTTTGGTTTGTTTCTGTTGAGAGAAGTCTGAACTCCCTTCCACTGGTTTAATGTGGGCAGGGTGGTGATGTCATGTATGTCTGTGCACCAATCAGGACTCTGATTTATTTGAATCAAAAATCTGAAGTTGGATAGTTTTTTGTTTGCTCATGTTGCTTAGATGGTATCATTCAAATCTGATCAACAAATACCATACTTGGGGGGGGTGCTAGTGGATCGCCGGAGCTGTTAGATTAACATTAACATGCTTATTGTATTTCTGAGTGCAATGCCTTGCGGCCTGTAGCACCATCCTCTTGATGGAGCATATGTGTGGGCTGGATCATGAAAGGCGTGAGCAGAGGGTCGAGTTGTCGATTCTTGTTCTGTTTTCCTGTGACTATCTAGTTGCGCACGCTACTAAAGAGACGCGCTACCATGGAAACCAAACAATGGTGTAGCTGTAATAAAGTCTGAGTGGAAACAGTCGTGTTATTTAAATCTGATTTTGTCAGAAATCGGGAGAAATGCGGGAGAAATATGACCCCGGAAGGAAACCGGGAGAGGGCAATGAAATCGGGAGTGTCCCGCGAAAATCGGGAGGGTTGGTAAGTATGACAAATACATGTTAAAATATGTATCAATACCAATGCAGTTAAGTGCTTTTATTACTTTTGAGAATACAATCATGTCAATCAAAGCATTCAGTTTTGTAAAATGACCCCACCACTTCTCCCCATTTAAAACGTACATCAACACGTTTTGGTGGATTCTCTGTATGCATGCCGCACATCAGCCAAAGACCGTAGATCTATATAAATGTAAGGGTTGATCATGTAACTACCAACTCATGCTTTCCCATTAACTTGCATTCCATATAACGTCTGAATTAAGAATATATAAAGACGTGTGTTCGATCAAAACTTTATAAACGTATTGCATATAAAGTAATGAATATGTTAAGAGGCTCAAGGTAGCACCTCAACTCTGTCAAATTACCCAACAAATGTATTGTATTTCTTCGCAACAAAACCCAAACAACTTTTTGGACATTTGAAGTCACTGCTTTATGTGTGACTGGTGTACAATGACAAGTGACAAGACATCCCCAGAGAGTCCTGGCTCCATTCAAGTGACGTTTATTCTCTTCCAATATCGCTGCTAAGGTTACTACGATGAAGCTTTCGGACATCTGCTGGATCCGTTGAGTCCGTTCACATCGCCGGTATGCAAGTTTCTATTTAGGGAATAACTGTAGATGCTGGAAATATTGTTTTATGATGTGAGACAATGTCTCGCTCCCCTCAATGAAGAGGGACTGGTCCAAAGGAAAAGAAAGACACAGGGAGGAATTGATATCCCCTTATAATGGAAAAACAGTGATGGATTACACAAAGAGCAGATATTTCCAAATCTGACACCTCCAGTTCAGAATCAATTCATTTGCTGAGTTGTGTTCACAGAAGCTTTCTTTAATTGGTCTTGGAGCTGTGGCTGTTGGGAATGTAATTTGTTAATTATTAAGGCCTAAACCAAAATAGGCCTCACAGGAGTTTTGATCTGGTGACACGTTAGACAAAAGTCGAAACATTAGAAAAGTTATAAGAGTTTATCCTGTGGATGTCGGTACACATTTGAACGGCACTCAGATATTTCAGTGTGGATGGAAATGGTTTCTGGAACCACTTTGTTCAGGGTGTTTAAGTCAGAGGGACTAACATCACATGTTACATAACATTGTTCTCCCTTGGAAGCATTTGTAGGGTCTCAACCTCAATTAGAGTCCACAAAGAAATGTCTTTGCCCATGTGACAATGAAGGAGGAACAAATCCAACCTCTTCTCCTTAATAGTCTTCATCTATTGTATGTGTAACTCATCTGAAATCTTTATTAAACAAATATTGCAATTCTGTCAATAAGATAAGATATTACTTTATTGATCCCAATTTGGGAAATGTTTGTGTTGCAGCAGCATAAAGACATGGCATTGTACAATAACAATTAAAAGACAAGAAATAAGCAAGAAAGTAGAAAATATACATGTTGAATTTAAAATTAAAAATAACAAGGTATAAAGCAAGGTATTACATATAAGTATGTGACAGATGGAATATTACATGTAAAATGTACAGTGAAGAGAGAAACTATGGAGCAGAGAGGTTGACCTTTACCAAGGAAACAACACATTTTTTTGTTTTGTGTAAAGAAATCAATACCTTGAAAATGAGCAAACAAATAACTTCACATACAATGTAAGAGACAACATTTCCACACACAGTATAGAGATTTAAGACTAGCTGAAGCCGTTGACTATTCCTTCCTGAGGCCAACACTTCCTACAGGTGGTGACAATTGTTTTCCCTGGAAGCCACATGAGTCTCATTTTGCAACAGATGGTTTCATTTTGCACTCTCCATCACAAGACCACAGTCAGACCAAGGTGTGTGTGCGTGAATATGTGTGTGTCTTATTTGAAGACAATAAAGAGTTCACATGTAGGCGGCCGTGTGACGCCATTCATACATACACTGACATCTGTTTGGTATCCAGGCAACTGTACTGTGTTTCCCCGGGTGCGGCGCAGCACAAAGTTTCCACATGGTTATTAAAAGTGACCAAATGTGGGACAAATGGTCGTTCATACTTTGATTTTTATGAATACAATGATGACATAGCGTGCAACCGTGCAGCCTGCATGTGCGCAAGCGAAGCTACTGTACCCATCTTACACTTCTTTAAAGTGATGCAAGGCTGAAACTGTGCAGCAGTGAAGCAACTGTTCCTGCTGTCAGTCATTATGTTTCGATATGTGTGTGAAGTGCAACACAATGAGCTTAGTGTTGCCTCAGTGCTAACTAAGCTTGGCCTGTTTTCTTTAGGTTTCTGAGCGCTGTCACATTTAACAAAGTGAGCTAATCCCGATTATGAGACCTGTCACTGTTTTCACTGGTCGTTATTTGCTTGAGGGAAAACACAAAAGAGATGATTTCCTATTATTTACTGGTGAGAGGTCTAAGGTTTATTGTCAGTCAATAAATGTAATATGATAGTAACATGTTTTAAAAAATATAGGTGATATTAAAGTTGTAAATCACAGCATAGAGAGGAATTCAACCAGTGTTGGGAATCATATTATCCCAATATTGATTAATATTTACTTTTATTTGGTGTTGTTAACGTTACGTCCCTTGTATGGGTGACCATTACAACACATAAACGCATCACTTAATACATCAAATATGAAAGAAAGGACATTTAGAAATAAGGGCCTCAACTTCCAAATAAATGTGCAGGTAATATGAAAGTGATTATTGCACTTTTAGGCAGCATACTTTATGAACTTGAAGGTGTTGTTCAATGGAGGAATTAGTTGTTGTACTATAAACATGACCATTGTCTATTTTCATTTTAAATTCAAACCTAATATCAAAGTTGTTTCATTAAAATGCAGTGGCGAACCGTGTCTATAACAACTGGACCTTCTGTAGACACACACACACACCCCGAAGCCGCCGCCCCCCCCCCTCCGCGGAATTATAATTTCCGTCTTTTCACTGAATTGTCTTGAAAAGGGTACTCACAACAATTCCGCAACAACTTCATCTTCACCTGTTGCACGTTAAAAACAATAAAACGGCATGAATTGCTTCGTCGCATTCATCTATCCTCTGTCTCGAGCCAGTTAACTAGCGGGCCTTCTAGAGTACCCTGGAACAGAGGGAAACTCTGAAAGAATACGCCCATTGGCTACAAATCAACATATGATTGGTTGATCAAACTGTCAGTCCAAACGTACGCTCTCGTTCAGTGCAACGGCCAGGGCATTCTATCAAGGATGTAGAATACCTTGGTTGAAGGACAAGATCTGATTGGTTGCTTTCTTTTCTAACACAAAACCACTTAAATGCGTAGTGCATGGTCCGAGAAGGACAAACAAATCAACGTAACACTGTAATATTACAGATCAACAACACAGATACAATTCTCATTTATTCATTTTATATAGATTTTATTTATATAATTAAATCGATTTTTTGTTTGTTTTATCTGAGCGTTCCAGGGTATTCTCTGAATACCTTGAAGGCCCTGACGGTTCGCCACTGTTAAAATGTCAGAGGAAATCATTAGGAATTAAGGGACCTATGAAATAGAGCGTGACCAAAACGAGCATCAGCTAGTGTGCAGTTTAGACCGGACTAAAATACTAAGAAACACATCATGCAACTTTAAAGTTTTCCTACGTGCAGAGCAGCTTGTATCACATCTCACGCTTTCCTGCCTCATAAAGCATAACGCGTTAGTTATAACCGCCCTGATATGAAAGAGCCAAGTGATTCATTCAGAGAAGGGCTCAGATTTTGTAATGACTTTTCTCTGAAGCTAGCTGGCAGGCCTGCACTTTGTAGCAGGGATTGATCATTTGTACATCACTGTTTCTCATTAGAATTCCAAAGTATATTAGAATGATCATAGTGTTTTTGCTTAAGAGGATCTTTACAAAAAATAAGATGTTTTCTTTTTTCTCTGTAGCTCCACAATGCTTTTGTACTTTAACAAATACTTCCTACATTTTTTAAATGCACTAATCCGTATAGCGATTTCATTGAAATGTTTGATTAATCCTGCAGACCTTTTAGCTATTTTTCTTCTTGTGGCCGTAGGGAAATTAGTTTCCCTTGCTCTCAATCACAAAAATGTAATTCAAAGTGATTTGTAGTAATAATGAGGTTTAGTATTCATAAAAAAAAAACGTAATTATTCTTTTTGGCAATACTTTGTATGAGTTTTTACTTTCCACCTCGTCTAATAGCAACAAATGAACTAATAATTAGACAAGGAATCCACAAGCTCAAACCGCATGTAGTCAAGGCCGGATTAACCACATCACATGATGGGCCATCAGTGACAAGATCATTTTTGTTTGGCACAACCTCACTCACCAAGTCAGAACAAAACAAAAACATTTTTTTCAAATCCTCCCAAAAATAATAATAATGTGGCCCTAATCCTTTTCGTACCATACAATGTTATTGTGGTTTTTTTTCTCTCTCTCTCATCATAATATACTGATCACTTAGTTGAGCTACCACATACTTTCAATACATGTTTTACTTTTGTAACTCAATGTTTGTGACACATAGAACTCCTTGTGTACTTGTACTGCCAGCCAGTCATATTTTGGCATTTTAAGTGGGGTGCTATTCTGAGGTTTTGAGGGACATTACCTAGGTCTTCTTGAGCAATACACTGTCTTGAGATCTTATCCATTGTATCCTTGTCTTGTGATTTTTGACTGAAAGGGCAAAAGGCTAGACCTACTTTGGTTGAACTATGTGGCTGCGTCCCTGCTTTTGACAAATAGGTGTACGATTGACATGCCAGATTGAAAGAAAATTTTAAATATTGGTCATGTTGGGTAGGCGTGCTGTTACGTGTTGGGTTGAGGGGCCTTGAGCTCTCAGTGCCCAGGGGTCCCTGGAGGTACTAATCCGGCCTTGCATGTAGTGTTTGTTTATTGTAATTCATGAACAGAAAAAGGAGTTTAAAAAAATCTGTCAATAACTGTAACAACACAGAAGAAGAGTTTATTACATATTTATTCAAGGAATTAAAAAGACAAAATGCAGCAGGGCTGAAGTGCAGCGTCTCATTCTACAAACAGTGAGCCCTACGATGTACGACAGGTATTAAACAAACACAGTAACAGTCTTACGATAATACTAGGATGCACATTCTCACAGAATGACTTGTCTGCAGTGTGTCTACAAGCTAAGCTACTGCTAACGGCAACAAATACTTCAAATAGCGCGTCATTTCTCGAAAAATAACAGCCTGGTTATTTATTTATAATTACCAATAAAACATCTTAGTTGTAGAGATTTTTTACAGCTTACATTGCCCCGTTTGACCTCCTTCACAATCAGTCCCATAAAGGGCAGCAGTACAATGGCTAATTAAATTTGAAGGACTTAATTTGAAGCAATAAATATTTGTTTCTTATCTGGCAACCCACATTCCTCCGTTTAGAAAACCCCATCCACATTCTGCCTCATTTTGGAAATGGACGGTTTTGTTGTTTATGAGCACATAAACCAGATTTTGACATTAAACAGGTTAATAACATATGCTTAAAATTAGAATAAATTCATGTTGACTCAATACAGCGTTGTGGATGTGTTGGATGTCATGTAACAGTCGCCTAACAGGTCCACTTTCCCACCTTTTTTGCAATATGTTGGGATTTTTTGTAATTTCTTTTAAAATAAGGAATGTTGACAGGCGGGCAAAAGGTAAATATGGCATTTTTAAAATACACATTTATTGGCAACCTGATTCTGAGCACCACCTGTGCCTCCAAGGCGTAATTCCTCCGGCTTTCAACGCGCTACACCTCCACCTCCAGCCAGAAGGCACTTCTCCACACCCAATAATCAATCTCTGTCACATTTTTGTTAAACACAAGTCACCTCAAACCGGATATCCTCAATCACACTGTTGTCAGGCTACAAAATTGAAATATAGGACCTTCGTATTTGACTGTGGTGACATTGAATGTGTTCTTGTACGTTTATAAATGTGTAAACATGGCATTAAATTACTTGTAATACCTGTGGGAATGCTTGGTGTGGCTCTCCCAGAGCAAATGTATTATACAACACATGTTTAGGCCATTTAAAATCATTCCTCCTGGTACTAAATCAGCTGGGAGCGGGTCAGAATAAAGGAGAAAAGGGATAATTTGTCTCAGGTATGAGCGCCAGGTGGGAGGAAGAGGACGGTTAATACTGTGGTTGATGGTCAGTGTTGTGTAGAGAAGAGGAGGGATGAAGCTGAGGGGACAAAAGGTTCAAGGCTGGGTCACTGCACTGGGCTCCTTCTCATAGATGTAGCTGCCAACACCACCAGTGTTCACGCCTGGAGAAACCAAAGGGACAAGGGGGGAGTCAGGGGGGGGGAGGAGAGAGGGGGAGAGAAGGAACAACATGAGCAGGAGAGGTTGCAAAACATTTCCTCCAGAAGCTGCTGCAGTTTTGCAGACAATGCTATGATGAAATGACTCTGAGTAACATCGAGTAATGTGCAACGTGTGCAGCGTGGCTCAATGCTCGGACATTTTGACATTCTGTAATAAAGTGCAGCTGATAATGGGTGGGTGGACAGCGCCCCCTAGCGGATACCTTTGGGCCCGAAGAGAACAGCGTAGCAGGGTTTGTGGCAGTAGGGCTGGCCGTCATGCTGCAATTGGATAAAATGCAAACATTAACACATGAAGGCATACATTTCTATAAATATTGATCTATAAATGTTCAGGCAGACAGGTGGAAAGGACTATTAAAAACAAAAACTTTTGTTTATTCTGTCTAGGTGATTGTTTTAGTGACGTTAATTTCCATTCTTCTTGTGTCATTCCCTTGTTTGCTGTTTTGTTTCATTTATATACATTTTTTATTCTTTTTCTTGGATCCTTTAACTTGTAAAGGTCATATATAACTCAAAATGATTGTCTTTGTAAACATATATTTTTTACCATTACACAGAAAAAACTGAAATTGTTGACTTTAATTAAATATGTCATGTCAACAGATTTCACATAACTGCATTAAGTTGGTTCCAAGCAATAATATTTAGTTTAAATAAATATATAAGGTTTCAACTTAATATGATTGCTTTCAACTAACATGATACAGTTATCTGAAATCTGTTGACTTAATGTCAAACTCAATTTCATCGTGGACCACATTAGCATTATGGTTGCACTCAAAGGGCCGGTTGTAACTATATAAATATAAATATATAATATACATATATATAAAATATTATATTAATATTATATTACATTATTGCCTCTGAATTGGATTATTATCGGATAGGGTGATAACTAACTACGTTTGAAAGCAGAAGTTCTAGATAAGTCTCTTCAGTGCGCATGGCACAAAATGAGATGCATTGTGGGACATGTAGTTTATGGGCAACCTACTTCTGTGAAGTGGCATGTAACCGTATAATAAACGTATTATATTCTTTGCAAGCTCTTGCGGGCCACATAAAATGAAGTCGATGGCCGGATTTGGCCCCCGGGCCTTGAGTTTGACACCCCTGACTTAATATATTTAATTAAAGTCAACATTCCAGTTTTTTCAGTGTATATAATAACAGTGTTTGTTTTCAGTTGTAATGATGAAGCCAGATTTGCCTGTGATATATTATAAATGCTTTGTCAGTCAAAAATCCAATATTGAATTTAAAATGTTATATATATATATATATATCTATATATTTGAGAGGCTTGAAACAGTATTTTCTTCCATTGGTGTGATTATTATTATTATTAATAATTTAAATATCAAAATGGTTAGCGCTAAAAAATAAAATGTGACTCAGCTAATCATTGCAACACGAATCTATTATAAACATGGATGTCAATGTTTGGAAATAACTAATTGCAATTATTTTTGACTGATATTGCAATTGCGAAATGATTCTCGATATAAGAGGGAATGATCATTTTTGAAACATTATTCACATTATCATTAAAATATATATATTGAAACGATCATGGTGTGATTTTTCAAGAGGAACTGTTCGAAACAAAGTCAAATATTGTTTGCAAACTGGGACGTCTCTGTAGCACCACAATACTTTATCTCAATATTGCTCTTACTGCTATTTGGAGATTGTACTCGTCAATGTTTTGCAAGTTTTATCAAATTTATATTTCTTGTGCGACCCTAGTAGTTATTTTCTTCTTCGCAGTATTCCTCCATCTTTGTTTTCTCAGTCTTTGCCTCACCTCTGCATGGCTGCCAGGAGTCAGAGTCTTGCTGCACCTCTCACAGCGCAGACAGGGTCGATGCCAGTCCTTACCCAGTGATGTCACCTTCTCAGCTATTTACACACACACACACACACACACACACACACACACACACACACACACACACACACACACACACACACACACACACACACACACACACACACACACACACACACACACACACACACACACACACACACACACACACACACACACACACACACACACACACACACACACACACACACACACACACACACACACACACACACACACACACCTGTGAGACACCATGGCAACCACTTTGCAGGTTCACACCTTTCCAAAACATTTTTCCACCTCACCTTTTGTCCCTGAATGTGTTAACTACTCACCAAAATACACCTTCTTGCTGCATCGGGGACACAGGTTGGCCTCTCCAGAAAAGGTGGTGATGCTTCCAGCAGCTAAAAAAATTCACAAACCACAAACACAAATTAAATTATTGCAAAGGCAAGAGAAACGATTGAATTATGACCACCAATCTTTCGAGTTAGGTGTGAAAAACAGGGTGCTAATAATGAAACCAAATGAAATTGAGCTTAATATTTAACAGTTTTTATATGTTACAACAGGGAATAATTAAGTTAAGAGGCTAATTACGACAATTTGACATATTCTGGTTGCCAGGATACTTCATTACTCCAATCGGGAGAGTCATCGGAAGTTTAGTGAACATGTAGTGTTGTTTTTAGACAGCAGGTGGCGCCAAACAGCAACAACACTGGTTTGGTGTTATTCTGTCATAAAACAACCTACACATACACACTTTTTTTCCCAACATATTAATAAAGAATCAATAAAAGCACAAAGATTAAATGATACTGCAAACTTGAGCACATAGAAACTAAAACCTTAAACAAACTATAAATAGCATGAAAACTAGGTGTTATGATTAAAGCACATTTAAAAGCGATTTTTGGTCGAGCCAAAGTGCTGTACATGTAATAAAAACACATTACTACGATCACAATAAAAGACAATAATTTACAACAGAAATATAAAAAACTAAAACACAGGGAATAGTCAGGTGTCGTACTCTGCTCTGACTAGAAGGCCAGAGAGAAAAAGCGTGTTTTTAGTGAGGATTTCAAAAACCCTAGTGTCTGGGCCGACCTCACATGGAGGGGCAGAGTGTTCCAGAGCCTGGGGCCAGCTGCTGCGAAGGCTCGGTGCCCTCAGGTTTTGAGCCTGGTCTTGTGCACTATCAGCAACAGCTGGTCAGCAAACCTTAAAGCTCTGGCTGGGGTGTAGCGCTGGAGGAGTTCGGCTGTATAAGCAGGAGCCAGCCCATTTAGGGCTTTGAAAACAAATAAAAGGATTTTAAAATCAATTCGGAACCGAATTGGAAGCCAGTGTAGTTAGGCCAGACTTTCCTCTTTATTTGATTAGATAAAAGCTTTTCAACACTGTAAAGTATTCCAAAGATTGTATGTTATATGGCAAGTTATTTCAAAAGTTAGCCCCCGCACATTGAAGGGTTTTATGTCCAGAGAACAAACAAAAGATCCTTAACCTTTGCTGAGTCTTCTAGCTTCTAAAAGCAAGTGAGTAGAAAAAAGCCATTAACAGAAAAGTGCACAGCGGAGACCAATTGAAGAAAAAACAGATAAAGGGTTTTTGTTCCTGCTGACAGGGGAAACACACCCGAGCTGACACGTCTGAGAAAATCCTCCTGAGGTCCCAAAAGACTTTGTGTATCGACGTTCTTATCATTGAGTAAGCAACAGCTTTCCTTTGACCTACAACACAAGAAGTCTAAAGGGGAAAACGACCCTATGAACTATCTTTCTCCCTGCTAGTCAACGCTCGCTGATAGATCCACAAATATAGTGCACACTGTACGAATAACATGCTTCTGAGTTACCTTTGGGTGCTGCCTTGGGGACAAACACTCGCTTCTCCTCAGCTTTAGGGGCTGAATCCACGCTGGTGGGGTTGTTGTTGGCGGGAGCATCGTACACATAAGAGCCAGCTCCACCGATGTTCACTCCTGGAAAAAAAAATTATTTGATTTGATATGACATAATAAATACTTCTTTTTTTTTAAATAAATGAATAGAATATTACAAAAATGAATACCTTCCATAAATATTTTATTGAGAAATAAATACATATTGGTAAATAAAAAGATTGCAGCTATCTAACAGCAGTAGCAGTTGAACAAGTCAAAGAATATATAGACACGTGAATACAAAAATAGATAAATGTAGTTTTTGTAAAAAATAAAATGCACTCTTTGTTATTGGTTTGTTATTTTATTTATTAATCACACTACTGATGTATTTGTGTTTTGATTTTTTTAAATTGTATGTACTTATCTATTTATTGGTGATTAAGTATTTTTTGTGCCTCCATTCTAAAAACCTTTTACAATATAGTTAGTCAATAAACAAACAAACCAAGTAACACAATACTAGAGAGTACACAACAAATCCAGTTAATATACTGTAAGAGAGTGCAATCAAAGTCTAGTGAAGATGCTAAAACAAGTGAATGTAGTAATTTATGCTGAATAAAAGTACATGAGTATTACCTTTTGGCCCAAAGAGGGCAGCATAGCACGGTTTGTGGCAGTAGGGCCGTCCATCGTGCTGTGGGAGAGACAGAAAAACATCAGTGACATTTATATAAAATAAACATACTCAATGAAACCCTGATGACGCAAATGGGAAAAGGCAATGAAATGTTAAAGTATAGTCATTTCACACTTTTTCTGACATCGTATATTTTGGTTTGGGGAGAAGATGGAAAGATTTAGTCCAAAAACGTATACAAGACTCTTTCTTTCCATTTCAACACATAATAATGACGCCGGCTGTATCCAAGAAACAGGACTCTGCTGATGAGCCAGCACCGAGAGGACGTGTCCCTACCCCACCTGAGGGGTCAGTTTGAGACATAGATGGCTCGCTGCTGATGCATGCTGGGAATGTGGCTGACATTGCTGGAGCATGTGACCAGCTTGTGAAGGGGATCAGGGCCGAGGGCCACTGGTCCAGAGCCCGATGCCCATAGAAGAGAAGAAACAAGCGAATGACACGGGAACGATGCCAGAGCCTGGGTGGTGAGGGAAAACCCTCCAGGAAGAGAGCCAGGCTTTAAAGTCGGGCTTCAAAATCATATATAATGATATTTTTAAACACATATCTTTATGGATACTGTAGAGATATTGTAGGGTTGACCATGGATAATTACAGTGTATTTACTCCTTGGGAATTTTTATAAATAACAATTTGTTTGTGGGTACACATAACATGCAAATAACATAAGATCAACAGTCTTAGAAAGTGTTATTACTTTTCTGTAAATCACCTTACAAACCAGGGAAAATCCTTTTTACCCTCCTGAATTCATTTGACAAAACCGGTACCAGCCGACACTGAGCGCTGGGATTCAAGAAAAACTCTCAGGGGCCCATAGGATGCGAGAAAAGTGATTTTGTATTAAAAAGGCCAATTTGAACAACAACTTTCATAGGAATGAATTGGCCCTTCCTCCAATGCTGTATCTAGTTATCTTAGTAATCTTGTATTAGATAAAAAGGGACAAACTACCCACAGTCCCTTCTGCTTTGGCCACATGAGCTCCGTTACCTCAGAAGACTGTGAGGCAGAGTAGAGGATTCTTCTCTCACGTTAAATAATGAATTAACCGTGACAGGATCAGCTACCGTTAAAGCACTCTCTCACTTCCTGTTTGACATTTATGAGATCCTTGAAGGTCCGGACAGCGCTGCCTTGACTAAGCACTGATGACTTTCTCAGGATAGGACACACATAGGGCTTCATTGTCAAGTCAAGGGAGAAAGGTCAAAGGGTTTGTTAACAGTCTGCTGTACAGTACTGGCTCTGGCTGTGAAGCAGAGGGACCCTAAAAATGGATTGTCCATCTTTACACACAGCCCACTCTCTTCCCAGAAGCTCACTTCCCACATCCTGACACTTAAATCTGTTTTCTCCATCTTTTTCGTTCCTGTCGTCATCCTCATCTTAATCTCCGTGCCTCATTGCTTCGAACTCTGCTCACTCACTTTGCTGGGCTTCAGTCCCTGGACAAGAGACCAGAATGCTAGTGGATTCACTTTTTACCACTAGCTGATTTTGATCTGCTTTTTTTACTTGCTTGCAGGCTTATGGCAAAGTCACTTCATGTCTTAACAGGTAGCTATTTTAAAAGAAAGATGCTATCAAGTGGCCAGACAATTCAATTAAAACAGCGATGTTTCCCTCTTAGATTTGATCATTTGAAGGATTTTTTTAGAGCCTAAAGTAATTGCAAGCATTGAGTGTTTTTCCTTATAAAAATTACTTATGTGTATCCACCAATTTGACTTAAGAAGTCACTTTACAGGTCTTAGTGAGTACTACTTCACATGTGAGCTACATGAGCCACCATAGCTCACTTGGTAGAGCTTGAGGCCCATATACTGGGGCTGAGGACCCGGGGTCAAATCTGGCCTGTGACCATTTGCCATGTGTCATCCCCTCTGTCACCCCCTTTTTAACACTGTCACTTCAATAAAAGGCACTGGTTAAATAAATTGGGGGTGTGGAGTTAGAAAGAATTTAGTTTAGCAGATCTTTGTATCCCACTTCTCATCTTTGGCTCCATTAGCGGCTACTAGCATAGCAATCCAGAATCTCTGACCAAAATGTTGGCTAAAAAGCATGGAATTAAAAAAGGCTATATCTGCGGTTCAGCTGCATAATTCATGGCTGTTTGGATTCATAGATATTTATCACTGGAGAAAATGTTTCCCTGAACTCAAAATCTCCCGTCTGTACGTTCATATTTCACTCCGTTAAGACTCTGACAAGTAGATGTGCATTCAAATACTATCTTGGTCTTTAAGGGGCAACAATGAGGACTTGTCACCTTTTCCTTTCTGAAGCCTGGCTCTCTGCCCAGGCTGCTGCCCTCATTCGCCCTCAGACGACAGGCCACGGTCGCCAGTTTCCTTTTAAAGAAGCAGTCAGTATTTCTCTGAGGGTCTTAACCTTTTGCATACCAGGTCTGAGATGACATCAAGCACCCGCAGTCCCCTTTATATGCTTTAAAACAAAAAGTCTACATCTCTAAACCTTGCTCTGTTTCCATGACGATGATTAAGTATTGATTTTTTGCCTAGTAAAAAGTCAGGCTCGTGGCACGGTGCTGCAGCCCGGGGCGGGCATGTGGATGCTGTCCATGGAGGGGGGGGGGGGGGGGGGGAGAGAGAGAGAGAGAGAGAGAGAGAGAGAGAGAGAGAGAGAGAGAGAGAGAGAGAGAGAGAGATTGTGTGACTTCATTACTGTAATCATGCTGAGATTAAACAGCAGCGCAGAAGCAGCATCCTTTGGGGTCTGCAGGGATTTTGCTTTTGTGTACAAAAACGCTGAGATCACATCCTCTGTGTGTTGAGAAAAGAGCGGGAAAGTCATCCAATAACAGAAATGGCGAGGATGAGATTGAAGTGCTGGTTGGGTCGCAGAGGGCAACATAAAAAAGGGCTTGATAAGAAAACCTCCGGTGGGCGGGGGTCTATATGTTGAGACGTGATACTGCGATGTGATTATGCAACAGAGAGGAAGAAGAGTGCTCATCCTGGAGGGGTTACAATTCCCAAAAGGACATCTCATATTGACAGATGCAGCCAGACACACAACACGGAAGGGAAAAATGCATGAACTCAGCAATTTCCTGTGCAGAAAGCACACGTTCTGTGGGGTGAAATGAAAGAAAAGAACATCATATCTTTGCAAAGCAGAAAAACACTTCCAGTCTTAACAGCTGGTCTCATCTTTGTTGGTTTCACTTTGGTAACGTTTTTCACATTAATGCAGCCGATGGCCAATAGGAAGCCGTCTTAATGGTGCTGACGAAGAGCCTAAGAGTTCAACACAGGAAGGTATTGTAGCTTATTAGCTAAGTGGCTTCACTCACTTTCATTTAACCTTCTGTGTTGCAGTAAAAACTGTCTCTCAGAAAAGGGATGATTTACTGACTAGGAGACAGGAGTCATTGGTGCAAAAACATCCTCCCCTTCACTAAATAAGTCCTTATTGGATTAATTTATGAACAATCCTGAGAGGGAACATGAGGGAGTAAACGACACAGAGAAGAGAAAATAGAAGGAAGCTATAAAAACAGGAAGCGACTAACAATACTATGATCTTCGCTGGCTAGCATGTTAGCGGTTAGCATCTCCAGCCACTGTAGATCACAAACGAGGTCTGAATGTAGTCTCTAGCATATATTACCAATATATTTTCAATATAAAACATTACTGTTGAGTAATGAACATACATACATGACATACATCATTCGTCATAATGCCAATCGCTGAAACGTGCTAACGGTTTCCTAAAAGCATTAGCATAGCTTTTAGCATGTTTCATTGAGGATCCACTGGAGAGGCATTCTGTCAATAAGTCAATACATGACCAGGCAGAACTAGCTTCCCCTTTTTAGATTTCACCACTAAAGTCAATGAACTGAACAGGAATATTGTCATGAAGTTCGTTTGACCTCGTGAGATCAACCGACTGTGCTGATATGTCATACAGAAAGACAACATAACTTCCAAAAATAGAAGTTGCATTAACATTGGAAAGCCCTTAAAGTCCATTCAGAGAAGCCATTTGTTTGACACTTTCAGCCACAGTGCTTCACAGCAGCACTGAGTGCGTATAATGTGAGCATGAATGGCCTCAGTGGGAAGTGAACTCCTACCCGAGGCAATATGCGAGATGTGCTCCATACACAGAGCCACTATACAGCATAGAAAGAGTCCATAACACTGCCCCAGTTACAGAGTAGTACATATCTCTTCATCCTGGTTTCCCTTGAAAAATTCACCATTAAGTTACACTGATAATAGAGGCTTTGTTTAGACCCTGCTATGTGCCTTGAAGCAAGAAGCTGAAATAGTGTAATTTACCATTTTTCAACACTATCTGGTAGTTTAATATTACAATACAATGAATCCTATTTTACAAACAGACCATAGATTTGAATTCTTAATCTGTAAATCAACTTTGAGATAGATTTACATTATTGGAGTATTGAGTTAATTATTTAACTCTGATAGGTTGTTTTATGGCATAGTTTGACAGTTAAATGAGTAGATGAATAGTAAGAAACTTGAATATATGTACGAAGTTACTTTTCACATGTTTATAATTGTGTATGTTATTAAACGATTATATAAAATGTGCTATTTTTGGTATATTTCCATTTGTTTATTTTACCGTTTCTAATCTCTCTTTTATTCACGTTGTGTGCACTGCCTTGACGCAACAAATACAATCAAATCTCTTGAGATCTCACTAGTTGCAGCACCAAAGACAGATTAGTAACAGATGCCTTTAATTTCAGCAGTGAGAGGACAGAGTTGTACACTTAGTGGTGGCTTCCTACTGACCTCAGCGTGGCCTCCGGCGTTCAGGAGCTTGTTGCAGCGGTCACACTTGAGACACATCTTGTGCCAGTCTTTCCCCAGTGATGACACCTTTTCAGCTGCACATGAAAGACAAAAGCGATGAGGGGATGAGTGCAAACATTCACATAAAGCAGCTTTTATACACATGACTATGCCCAACAACCATCAATTGTTTCACGCTTTGTGTGCGTTATAATGTGGCGTTCAAATCACTCATCGCTGAGAGGAATCACGCGCCCTCGTTGTTTCACTCCCCAGAATAATGATTAGCTTGTACTGTATTTGTGGGCTGATTCCCCTCGGGGAAATTGTGCCAACCGAGAGACTGGGGGGTGGGAGATACTGTGTAAAGGCCTGTGTACCACAACAGGATGCAGTAATGATGTCATTGCGGGATAAACAGAGTGGCGTGACGTGAGCCCCCGTCCAGCTGGAACAGCAGGGGGGTTCCCACATCTAACCCAGATCCTTTGTATCCTCACACACACACACACACACACACACACACACACACACACACACACACACACACACACACACACACACACACACACACACACACACACACACACACACACACACACACACACACACACACACACACACACACACACACACACACACACACACACACACACACACACACACACACACACACACACACACACACACACACACACACACACACACACACACACACACACACACACACACACACACACCTCCCCCAGTTTACAGTATACCCATCCTGCTGCAGACGGCCCTTCAACCCCATTTCCGTCCCCTTTTCTCTCCCAGACAAGCGAGGGACCCCTAATTATACCCTTTCCAACAATAAATCTCTGCTGCTTCCACACAATGGACCCCAAGGAGTCGTGCAGGCATCAGAGGAAACACCTTCTCTTATCAAGGCAGGGCACAAATAATAGGCGGATGCTGGAGTCTGTTTCCTTTATACCTCCAGTCACAAACACACACAAACAAACAGCATGAATGCAGACACACAGACGATCACTTCCTGCTGTGCGTCCTCTCTCTGGCTGCTTTCACACATGTACCATAACCTGTATAACTGCTGTCAAATTCCTGCATCACGTCAGGAGGCACAGGAAATCACACATCATAGAGCGGAGAGTCAGTTTCATGGAATTTAAAGAACTCATTTGTTAAAAGAAAAATAAGGCTGTACGATATGATGAAAATGCATTAACAGTGTTGAATGTAGCGAGACTAATATTGCTTGATACATTAACTTATATTCAAATTGCTTAAAGTGAGGGAGATACATTTGATTATCCTTTTTTTGCACTGCTGAACATTATATGAAAAAAAGGACCAAATTAAAAGATAATTACATTTGAAGGTGCAATTTCCACTGATCTTTTACAATGTTTTGACGAGTTTACGTTGCAATGATGGTCAAATAACACATTTTGCAGCCGTACCAAAAAAAAAAAAATGCAGAAAGAATAACTAAATGTGGACTTAATATAAAATGTCACCAAAGGTAAAACATGAGTTTAAGGTGCATAAAATAACTGGTTAATCAAGTATGAAAAATGTATATAAAATGTAACTAGTAAAGTAATTATTTTGGGTTTCATGACTTTTCAAAACCAGAAAAAAGGAAAAAGCCGTTGCCAACATGAGTTTGAGAGACCTTAATATTATTCCTTTTATGGATTGTTAATATACTAATTTCAGCGTTGACCAAATAAGTTCCATGATTTTGTTCAGAAATTTGATTTAATTCGATGTGAAAATTATGTTATGGGTATCATATTCTGGAAAATGCTTCTCAGGATTGCTTTAGGAGATCAGACTACTCCCTATAGAGCTTTCTGTTTGCTCTCCCGTCAGCTCTCCTTGTCAATTATAAAAACACAGAGACAAATGGCCAAACAAGGCCCTGGAGAGGAACTGGAGACGAGGAGTGTGACCTCCCATCAACACGTCAGCAGAGGAATGCTGACTTGGACATAGCAAATTGCCGGAAATGCTAAATCACTCTTAAAGATACTGTTATTCAGAGTAAGCCGACAATGAATCATTCTTTAAAATCAATAATATGCTCTTAAATCAGATGACCACAAAACCTTTAGAGACAGCCACTTGAGTTAAAAGGACGCTATCGCTGGTTATACTCAAGCAAAATGAGTTTGTACATGTTGTCCAACCACATTAGTTATGTTAAATGTGTTTATATGTATTGCATCATTCTAAGGTGGAGTGAAAAGCAGGTCATAATTGAGAGGGAGGGAAATGGCACATATTGTCTCCTGAAAGTCATTCATTGCACTTCGTTGTTCACATATAAAGTAACAGAAATAGTGTAAAAAATGTAATCGACATTTAATTTAAAATTCAGTTTACAAAAGATTTTCCTCTTGCTCTTTGGTTTGTTTCACTTAAGCTCACTTTTAATTCACCTAATACGTTGACATAACTAAGTTTGAGTTTCCAGAAGCCTTTCCAGTCATTACCACCACACGGGACAGAGGTATTAGTTACTAAATCATCTGAAAATTCAATGAATACACTCTCCTATTGAAGCAATAGAATTTGTGGTGGACACATTGATTTAGTGTCTGACTGCAAGTTATGGAAAGCAACAAAGAAGATCAGAGTCAGACACAGTAAACACAGTAACTTTTGCCTTCTCTATTCCCTTTTATATCAACAGAGCAAACCTTAAAACACCTTTACAGCATGTGATGTTTACATAGAGAACAAACCTGGAACCAGCAGTAGTTTAACCGGTCTGCTCTTGAGACAAGTGTGTGTGATTTATTTCCTCCTAAAACTAAGGACACCCATATACCGACTACCAGCTCTACGGTGTTCAAAATGCTGCCAGCGATTGCTCAGCATTTCATTTTCTCTCTGTGTGTGTGTGTGTGTGTGTGTGTGTGTGTGTGTGTGTGTGTGTGTGTGTGTGTGTGTGTGTGTGTGTGTGTGTGTGTGTGTGTGTGTGTGTGTGTGTGTGTGTGTGTGTGTGTGTGTGTGTGTGTGTGTGTGTTCTTGTTGTCGACTCACTCACGAACAGACACACCTCCACACAGCTTTGACAGTCAGCGTATGAGTGGACGTCAGAGCCTTGTCTCTGATGGAGTGTGTCCTCATTCAGTCTGTGACTGTGTGTGTGTGTGTATATAAACAAGTCCACTGTTTAACAGCTATGTTTTAAAGGCCAGATGTTATTATAAGAGGGGTGAGTCTCTCTGTCTGTCTGTATTATGTGCTATAGGAGTTAGAGTGGGGGAGGTGGAGGGGATCTGCCTATGGTCCAGATGTTTATACCCACCCAGCTGCAAGCAAGCCTCTATCCTCATTATCCTTCATGCTGTGCAGCTTGACCAGTGAAATTAAGCCAGAAAATGTGCAATTGATTTGAGATTTCTTAGGATCTAATAAAATAAATCGAACTCACTGCACCAATGAACCCGCATTAGGCTCTTTGTCTCCTAAAATAGTAACGTGTGGGCTCAAATTAAGCAACTGAACTGCCACCATGTCCTCCTTCACCTCGTTACAGCAACAACCTGAGGGTGAAAGCACCCACTTGTGTAAACAAACAAACTGCTGTTCACAGGGAAGTCTCTCCGGATATTCACATTTAGATTGTCAACATCGATGAGGATGTGCCAAATCCTTTTTAGCCAATTCTGTTTACTCTCTCACGACAAAATCAGTCACAAGCACACAACAAAGGATTCCCCAGTTGGTGTGACGTAAACAGTGGGACAGCTTTGGGGAATCACTGCTAAAGAGTTGTAGTTGAAAAGAGTTGTAAGACTATTAAACACCTGAACTTTGAAACAACATCCATAACATTAATCTGGCTGCTACTTAGAAATGATTTATCTAATATATCATATTGCAATTACTTGTATAGACTCTTATTGCACTATTTCACTTCTTTTTTTTTACTATGTTTATTTTTGTATTTACTATTTACTTGCACTATTTGTCTGTGTTATTGTGTTGCCTGTGACCTAAGATTTTCATCGTCATAACTACACTGTAGCTATGTTCGTATGACCAATAAAAGACTTGAACATCAAACCTGAAATGTGCGTAAAACTTGCTGTAAACCAACTTTAAGAGATACTTCAAATAAGCAGAAGCGCACTTTTCCCGAAACATTAAACGCCATATATTTAATGCGAGTATGACTCCTGTTTAGGATGTCATCTCCAAACTAAACGGATCACGAGACGATATAAGTCAGTATCTGGGAGGCTTAACATCTCGTGTGAACCATTTCCTGGGGAAAAGCTGCAATAGCAATCCACCTTCAGTGACATGCCAAAAATATCAGACGAGGTCCATCCGTGAGATTTGACCTGATTGTTTGGGATTGGTCCAAGGGACTGCAAAACAGATCATATAGATTAGAAAAATATGTGTAAATATTAACCTTGTGTTATGAGAGAGAACATGGATCTTTGGAATAGATTTAAAAAGTCCAAGAAAATAAGTTAATAAAAGTGTGCTGTAAAGGTTAAAGGTGGGGTAGGTAAGTTTGAGAAACCGGCTCGAGATACACTTTTTGTTATATTCCATGGAATGCTCTTAACATCCCGATAGCAATGAATATCTTAAGTGCTTTGACAAAGAATCCATTAAAAAATCTGTGGAAGCCGTAGTACTGTAAAAAGCCTACCTGCCTGTCAGCCTTCCATCTGTGCACAAACTTATCTCGTGCCCTCATTGGTCATGTGCGCGTTTGTGTGTGTTGGAGGAGGGGCTCTGTAAGGAAGTGGCAGTTGTTCTCCGGTTGTGTATTTTCTAATTCTAGCGCACTCAAGCTTGTTTTTCAAAATTGCCTACCCCACCTTTAAATGTGTGGGGTTGCTGGCATTGATAAAGTGTTTCATTTCATTCTTCCAAGTAAAAATATCCTGACATGTGTTGTATTCAAATGTACTTGCTTCAGAGGTCCAAAAAACATCTTGATTTGTGGGACTTCCTCACATTGATATCATCATTTAAATCATAGGGCAAAAACATTATGGCTGCCAAGGGGTGGGGACTCTTTTGCTTCTACAAATAAAAGTTTATGTTAGCCACATAAAGAACTGAGTGACAGACAATGTGACTGCAGGAACACTGAGCTCCAGGTGAGAGGATGACGTAATAATGAAAGCAGAGGTCTGGGCAGAGATCAGAGGTCAACCCCATCCCCATTTGATACCTGCACCCGTATAAGCTGCTTAGCTTCATTTGTAAATTCTTCATCTAAGCTCTGCAGTCTGCGGCCGGATTCTCTTATTACGCTGTCAATATGGTTTAAATCACTGAGACAGCCTGCTGTGGACTCTTCTTTTCTGACTTAGCTCACCGTTTTAATTACTTGTTTCGCTTTCAGTATATTCCTGAGCATCATCAAAGGAAAGGAGGCTGAGGTCTAGAGCCACAACATTGCAGTCAGAGCTTACATTTGTAATTAAGAAACACGAGCACAATTTAATGTGGAAAACGAGTTCTGAAACTGTGCACACGGCACCACCTGATGTTCATAAACACTTCCTCAGCAGTGGCACTCCACCCAGCCCGGCACATTTAAGTTAATTTGGCGCCAGGAAATTACCGAACAGGCTAAAATGCAAAAAAAGTAAAACAACTTGACGCCCAATGAAAGAGGCGTTACTGGCAGGAAATTAAGCAGCAACATCTCATCTAAAGATATTACTTTGTGCCATTCAAAACTCAAAGCAGTTTTACGTAAATGGAAAAAGCATTTAAAGTGAGAGTGGCTCATGCCTTTTGAACTAATAAGGTCAGACTATTCACACTTAATACAGCCATAATGTAATTCATAGCTTCAAACATACTTTGGACGTCATAACTAATGAGAAAAGGGCTGTTTTCTCTCACTTGGTTTTAAGTCTGTCTACTGTTCTCCTGACATACCATATAAACCCATAAAACAAATATTTACTAAAAGCTGATGCAACATAATTAGTTGGGGCCGCCACACTTTGTTAGGCCTAACTTTATTTGCGCAAAAGCGCAGTAGGAGTCACAAGACATCTTAGGCAGCGTATAAAAGCAGCAATTAAACATCAAATGACTGATGTTTATATTCAGTTAGTGCGAGTATCAGTTCTGCTTCCAAAGATGAGAGGCACATCAGAAAACTTCAAGCCGTTTATAATTCAATTTAAATGTCATTTCTCTGACATGATTCACTTACACTTCAGATCATATTACGAGTGAAACCAATTATGCTCCAGACAGACTGTAAGGGGAGCCGCATGGGAGCAGCAAACGGTCCTCAAAAACACACTGTAATTGGACAGAACATTAAGAAACAGAAATGTAATGAGTTGTCTTCAGAGGGGAAACATTAACGGCCAATTTTTCCAAACGACTTAATTATGGGCGCTTTACTGTGAACAGTGACAGGGCGCCTGCACCCAAGAAACACCAGAGATTCAGCTTCAGGTCAGGGGGAAATTCATCCTTTCTGTCTTAAAGAACAAGTTCTGAACAACATTTGTACAGCTGAACTCCCAGCATGCAATGCAGCAGGAATGTCCACCAGGGGGGTTGGGCTCTGAAATCTCATATGGGTGCTCTCTTATCACTAAATAATTAGATTGGGTTAGGACAGAGGGGAATCTGATGTGTATGCAGTTCTGCAGGAGGATCCATAACTGTGAAGCTGCTGTTTGAGTTCAACTGCTTTAAGAGAAGTGTGAATAGTAAGGGTGGAGGGACACATTGATTAATTAAAGATAAACAACATTGGTATCTCCCAAGATGCTTAACAATTCATAATAATAATTCACTACAAGTTTTTTTTATTGTGTGCCAATGAGTTATTATCCTCAAAGTCACTAAGATCGAAGAAATACTAATATTTATTTCCGGAAGTTTTAGCATGAAGAACTGTTGCCTTTCGTCTAATGTTTGCCTTGATGTGATTACAGTAGTGCAATCAGTTAATATAAGGTTTTCAAATTTAAAACCCCTTAATTGTAAGCAAACTTGACTTTGCCTTCATGCCAAAATGTGCCTTTTATAAACACTTTGATAACAAACAGCGGACTGAAGTAAATCCTGAAACGAGGACCAATGTGGTCCTGAATCGATAACCGATTAGAATCGATCGTGACCACAATAATCTAATCTAAAGAAAGGTTGATAGTAAATTAATGTAGTACACTCTAATGGAGCATCGAAGACCTCATTGCTATTTAAAAATGTACAATTTATAACCAGCTCAATCAGTTTGTCAAAGTTAAGGCTGATGTTAAATTGCAAGTGGATCTTTATGAGTATTTTTTATATTCATGTCACATTTTTACACCAAATTAAGCTCTATTTTCTTGATGTAACCAATGTTATTGTTATCATTTCTAAATCACGCCTGGCTGGGTTTTGTTTCATTGCACCCTCTGGTAACATGGACCCATCTGTTCAGCTCTTCCTATCACACACACACACACACACACACACACACACACACACACACACACACACACACACACACACACACACACACACACACACACACACACACACACACACACACACACACACACACACACACACACACACACACACACACACACACACACACACACTCTCTCTTTCTCATTCTCTTTCTCCATCAGTGACAGCTGAGTCCACGCGGGTGTTTCTCTGTGTTTGGCTGCAGCAGTGTGATAACTGCACGTCCTGATAAACACTCTACACCTGACTAACTAAAGGCCCAGGAGGCAAAGCCGAACCCGAACATGAGAGGAACATTTAGTAAAAAAAATGTCTTGCATCTCTAGAGAAATGTATGAAGGGAAAAAACAAGCAGCCTGCGTTTCCTCCTCTGCATCCTCTCTATTCTGTTCTCTGGAGTACAAACACCCTCAAGGACTGGTGACCTTTTACTAAGCTTTAAAAGACAATCGCCTTTCAGTCCGGGCACATGGGGGATTCAACCTCACCAAGGGAAGGGGCTTTGGAGGAATTTTCCACTTGTTCATTCACTACTCAACCCATAAGTGTCATTTATGAATTTCTGGAAAAATCTGTGACAAATTCTATAATGGCCAAGATACAGGTTTACTTTATTCCACAAATAATAGTAATATTCCAAAAGTACTATTTTTGGAGCACTTTTTCTTTGTTTATAGTCAAAGACGCATTGGCAAAAAAAATTGATGTTTACAGCCAATGTGCAAAACTTATTTTATAGGACTAAACTATAAACACATTTTTGTTTTCGTTATTGAAATAATGTATAGATTATTTGTACTTGATGGTTGCAGCCAACGATTCTTTCCATCATTGATTAACCTGACGTTTCACCACGTAATTAGCTTTTTCTACAAAATTGGGAAAAATGTACATTATAATTTCCCAGGTTCAAAGGTTATTTAGCTATCTCCTTTTGTCCATCCAAGAGCTCAACACCCCAATATATTGTATACAAGAATTCTATAGAGAAAAGAAGCAAATAAAGCATCAACTCACTTTAAGATCTGTACATTTATTTTGTAAACTGCAATATTCAACTTCATTAAAATCCACCTGTACCTAAATAAGGTACTAGCAGATGTTTTAAATGTCACAGAACTTTTAAAGATAAACCTCTGATCGTAGTGAGGGAAGTAAGAGTGAGTTGACCGTGGCGGTGGTTTAGTAAACAGTGGAATTATTTTAATGGTCAGTGTGTGCTGCGGTGCTCACAGTGCAGGGTGGGGATGCTGAAGAGCGACCCAGGAAACATGCTTTTGGTTTCCCCATCCTGTGGCTGATGCAACCCCTTGGCAAAACTTAGCTCTGGAGGTCGTCTGTCGCCTCAGCCAAGGCGAGGTTTCCTCCCCAGGCGTTCTCCCTCTCTCCCCCCTCTCCCTCTGAGAATAAAAGAGGCCGACCTCGTGAATCCCGCTGGCTGACGTAAGTGGGCTGCAGTTAACTCGCATCCTGTCTGCGCTGCTCACAGGGGCCGCAGCCAAAGCACCCAACGTCCCTCCGTGGACCCGGGGGCCAAGCTTGCCCCACACTGCCTCTCATCTCTAACGGGTCAGGACACTGTGTCCCAGCTACAGTCAGGGACTTCAAAAGCATGTAGTCTGCACGATTAGCCTGAAGAGAAGTGGACCATGTCTTCAAAAGAGAGGCAGGACTGTATGACTAGAATGGCACCTTCAGATGGAGCCTGTGTAATTGGGTAATCAGCCCTTGAGGGGCAGACATCATATGACAGAGGCATTAAATGTATAAAATGCTTAGACCACTTTGAGTGAAGTCATCTGAGTCGTTTAGGAGGCGTTACTGCATGGTAGTCCCCTTTGAAAGTGTAGAAAAGAATCTAGTTCTTAAGCCTGAGAGTTATTTTTTAATCCTGAACTGATGGTTCTGGCAAGACATTTTTAGAGTAGAGTCCCTGGAAACACAAAAGAAGAATGGAAACGTTCATATGTTTTAATAAAAGAGACGGCACTAAAGAGTGATACAGAATAAGCTAAATGAAATACATGCGTGCAGTATTTATTTGTCTTCGGCATCATGTTTACTACTAAACCGCTTTGTTTTCTGTGATCTAGGCGTGGGTAAATGCTGTCACTTATTATCCGGAGTTTTAGCTACCATTCATAATTAAATAAGCATGGCCAACAACACAACAGTCTGTGCATTGAACTCCAGAGGGGAGGGGAGGCTATTGTTAGTTTTTTCACTAACTGAGAACATTTGCCATTTTCCCCATCTGACAATGTGTTGATACATTTTGAACATTTTGAACAAAGGTAAGGATGTTGACAGATACTGCTGAGTTACATTAACTTCTTATTTATGCTATTATAGTTGTGTTCTAAACTAATTAGGAAAGAATACCTTTGATACTTTTAGAAAACTGAGTGAGTGTGAGTTTATACAATTGAGTAAGTCAAATGTTCTCCAGCTGCTATTTAAGGTTATGTGCTGGAATTCAATCTAGTTTTCTTTCAATTTTTCCCAAAAGTCTGCACTATTTAAGTTTAATCTTTACTGATTTCTAATCTAACATAGAATTGTCTGCGATTTGTTCTAAATGCTTCCTGTAAGAACTTTTAAAGGTCAACTGGCACTTACACACAGCAGGGCAGAAGACTGTTATATATATATAGAGGCAAACACTCTTTATCGCAAAACAATATCGTACAAAATTAAATTTGACATAATGAGAATCCTATGGTTTACAACTTTAAAGTTCAATCCATCTGAATGGACTACAGAGCCCCTTTGTTCCCTCTGCTGTTATGCAACAGGTCATTCTGCTGCAAGGTGGAATGCTTTCACCTGTGAGAGGGCTGACTTTCAGCACCGAGCTAAGTGCCATCTCCATTAGGGGATCATATTTGTTCCTCAAAAAGCCAGGGAAAAAGGATCCTCATTGACTGGTGAACAGTGGCAGGCAGGTTATGCAATGAAAGCGAGCGGGAGGCAAGGACTCAAGAAATGTTGTTACATAACTAAAAGGCACATTCACACAGCCCACTGGGCAGCCGAGTGGAAAACAGGGTACAGAGGAGATGGAAAGGGAAAAATAGCTTTTGTGTGGGTGTTTGGGGTAAAAGTGGGATCGAGAGAGGTGTGTGGGAAACCCGTCGTCGGGCTGAGAGACGAAGGTATTCTGCCTCGCTGGAAGCAACAAACGTGCGAGGAGACAGAAAGAGCTTTGTGTGAATAGACTTGTCGTTTCTCATTATAATGCATGAGGCGCTTTGAGAGTCTCCTGTTAAAATAAAGGCAAGCCATTTCACCCCATTTCCCCCATTCCTCCTAGTTTGGGAAAGAGGAATTTGGAGCCTGAGGCGAGAGCAAGTGGTCGAAGAAGTAGAGGAAAAAGAGCCAGAGTGAGAGGAATTGGTGGATGAATGAGAGGAAGAGGAACTCACAACATAGCATCATTAGTTTCTCATTTGTTCACTTTGCCACACAAAGATGCTTTGCTCCAATTTGTCATGCAGAGTTGTGGCTGGATGGCTGAGCTGAATTTGGGTCTGGAGCTGAGAGAGATTTAGTGAGCCATGCTGTGTTGTGTCCCGTATGAACTCTATCACACGCTAACTACGTATTCCCACTGGGCCTCGTCACATGTCAGCCAATAGTCCCTGGTGTATTTTAAGCATCTCTGTACCACAGGAACGAACAGATGTGTGGCCGCAACGTGGACGCTTGGAATTCAAATTCAGCCAACCCAACAATTAAAAAGCAAGAGGTTCACTTTCTCTTAACACAAGCAACAACTGAAGCTTTCCATCTTTTTGGTGTTGTTGAACATGGTCTCACGCAAAGCTAAATAAACGGCACGCTATTTTAAAAGCATTTTTAATGTCATGTGAACGCATTTTTCATAACCCAACTGGTCACATATGGAACCAAGGTTATAGTATTAAACACGTGTCTAATGTTGTAAATTCAAATAAAACTACTTGGTTAGGTTTAGTAAAAAAAATCATGGTTTGGGTTTCTTTTTTTAAACTCTTTTTAAAAAGGAGTTTAAGTTACGTAAAGAAGTCTAAGATGGACTTTTGGTTGCATACGAACAGCGGTCTCCTGGGTAAAAGTCATGGGTTTCTATGGCAACTCCATCCAACCCAACCGATCAAAATGAAAGCGCAAAGTTAAAATGCATAGTGATAACATGCAAAAATAGATTAAAGGTGGGGTAGGTAATTCACTTCAGAAACAATTTTTGTTATATTCCATGGAATGCTCTTAACATCCCGATAGCAATGAATACATTAAATGCTTTAACAATAGATACATTAAAACATTTCATCTGTGGAAGCCGTGGAACTGTAAAAAGCACGAACAATTAATTTCACCGGCCTGGCTAAAATAACTGGCCATTGGTCATGTGCACGTTCGTGTGTGTTGGAGGAGGGACTCTGTAAGGAAGTCTGAAGGAAGGGGCAGATTTTTCGGCTGCGTATTTTCAAATTCTAGCGCACTCGAGCTGGTTTCTCCATTCTTACCTACCCTACCTTTAAGGAATTGGCATGTTATTCATACTCCATTTGGTGATGCCAGGCGGTGGCGTTTAAATTTGACTTTTTCTTGGAAAAAGAAAAAACCTGCACAACCAAAGACAACGTCAGCAACAGTCAACACTTACTTTTAGTGGCAATGAAATTAAACCACGCCGACCATAACACAGCTGTTCATTAAAGTAACGAACGGAAAAAAGACATTCAAAAGTACTCCAATCCGTGGCACACCACAGCCACTTTAAATGACGTTCTTTTAAGAGGAGAGTCAAGTGTAGACAACATTTGCCTGATTAATCTAATATTGGGCGACAGCAGCTGCAGGACCAGGTTGGAAACAGCAGGGTGGGCCAATCACTGCTGTGTATAGCTACACCACCAACCACCACCATAAGGGAAGGAAATGGGACGGGAAATAGACCATTTTCTCTATCAATAACACATGTCCCGGTGTAGATCAGAAACATTTTACACCCTCATTCGTGCAACTTTAACGGTTCTGCAGACCTGAGAAGGAGTTCTGAAAGGCCAAGTATCTGAGAGGAGGATGCATGTAGGTGGAGCTGGTGAGCTCATATTTGAATACATCATGTTGGTGCTTCAGGCTGTGGGCAGCAGCACATGCAGATATTTTTCTCCCACCCTTGACCCCTCCCATGCTTGTCATATGTGCGCTACCCTCTTCAGGCTGTGGGCAGCAGCACATGCAGATATTTTTGTCCCACCCTTGACCCCTCCCATGCTTGTCATATGTGTGCTACCCTCCCTTGTAATGACTTTAACCATGTTAAAACCTCCCTCACTTTCTACATCCTTTTACAGGCGACTCAGCCGCGGGCACTCTCCACCCAATAAGACACACCCCAACCAAAGATAACTCCACTAGGATGGATCTCAGTATGTTACGTAAAAAAATAACATACACATCACAGAGGAGCTGTGACTCACTCGCTGCAGCGAATTAAGGTTACAGTATAAATGAATACTCAGACATGCATAACATTTGTAATGGAGGAAATAAAATCTTATTTGCACAGATATTTATTCCATGCCAGTGACTCGGGACGCATACTAAGTAAGAGCAGCAGCTGTGTGTTTGCGGCCACTGTTACATAAGAGGACTTGCATCCAATCACATAATTGATTTTGACCCCTGTGACAGCTCTGTTGTGTGCTGTGAAGTGGAGGAAAGATCAGCCGCGCAGAAGAACACATTTTTTGTTTTCAGCACGCAAACAAACATAAACAAAGGATTACGTAAACAGGAGAACAGGAGCATGTTTCCTAAGGACACACTGAACTGGGTGCATAGCAAGTGCAGCCTTCAGATTGAAAGCATTCATGTAAATGTTTGTTTATCTTCATGAACTGAGCTCCTTTAATCCTCTGCCCTGTTCTCATCTGAGAGCATTTCTTCACTGTAAACATCTGTTACAGTAAATATTATATGCAATCGCCGTGACTAAGTGTTACTCTTCGCTCAAGTAGGTGTTTTGTACTCCCATATTTGTTTACTGAGATGCAAAAGATGCATGTTTACATGTTTTCATAGCACTGACGCAGCATGATGTTCCCGTGCTTCTTCGTGAGTGGGCAATCTCAGCATATGGCATTTCTGTACTCTTGGCAGTGGCCTCCATCAGCAACCCTCTAAAGCCAACTGCCAAGCTTGGATGTTTACCAAACACAACAAATTAAAAATGGCACAGATCAGTATCAAAATAAAATAAATCATTGATTTTGTTTTTGTGAATTCAGTGCAGACGGGGCATGGTTCTCTCACTCACATTAAAAGCACTTTATATGTTATAAATAGAAGGGATTTGTTGAAATATTTGCTCTTTTGTTTACATTGACCTATTTCTCCTCTCCAGCTGTTGGCTTTCCCCAAAGTTTGTGTGTAAATCATTCACTCAAGTCACTATTTCCCTTAAAATAATGATTAATCTAAGGAATGCTTTAGTTCTGTGAGAAATTTCTTTGGGTCAAATTAGGAATGGTTGGCATTTTTCCCACCACTGAACATAAAAAGCCTAAAGCAATATTGATCTTTGTGGATCCAATATTGGGCTACTGTCAAACATACAAATACTTGATATACCCTATTGTATGTTGAGATATTGTAACTTAAGCATATGCATACATTCAGAACTCCTTTTGAAAAATAGGCATTTTTAATATACCTAAATTCTGTAATTCAACACATGCTTAATTGTAGTTTTTTGACACGCTTGTTTTTTTCAATGAATGAAAAATAACTCCTTTTGTCTTAATAGGAATTTTTCCTGATTAAATGTGTAAACAAAGGTTAGTGTAACGTTACAAAAACAGTGGAACACGTTGTCCCCAAAATATCGATATTTTGGCTTAAGAGTCGCAGAAAACACCATCATCATGACCTAAAAGCAATTTCAAAAAGCTAGGACTAAATAAAACGGGTAGCACTTACCGAAATACACCGTCTTCTCACACTTGGGGCACTTTGAAGACATGTTGGATTTTGTGGGTGAAAGTGGTCTGTTTTGTTTGTCCGGAGCTGCGTTCACTGGCTCTTCTCTGCACAGCAAGTGTCTTCGCACCGCTCACAGGAGCCCGAGCATCTATTCACTCCACGAGACTCATTTGCATAGCCCCGCCTCCTCCACGATACTCATGTCCCCTTCACATGCTGTGGGAAATGTCATAACTTTACAGCAAATTGTCGATAAACATAGTAGAAGAATATTGACCATCATCTACTTTCTTTGAGTGATTGTTTCCAGATACAAACAGTATATTTTATGACAAGTTGTTGGTGTTTTTTTACCTAATTTCTGAATAAAAAAATAAAAAAGTTAATCCCAAAGTGTTGGGGTTCAGTTCGAAAGCTAATGTTTGATCGCACCCATTTAAATATAGCATAACATTTGAATAAAAATGGGATTACGCCATGTAACTTTTAATCTTAGTGTAGCCTACTGTCATAGAGATATAATTTTATCGGAATCCAACATTAGTGAAATGTATTAAGACAAGCAACTATTTGAGATACATTAGCCCTTTAGTGAAGTAGCTAGCTGTAAACATGAGTTAAAAAATAAATCAAATGGCTACAATTAATTAACTGAATATCTAAAAAAAAAACTACGATGTAAGTTTTCATTGTTTTATATTATAGATATATAATGGAGACTATTTAGTGTTCAATTTTGTTAAATTATTCTCTTTTGTGAAAGTTCTGGCTTCTTCTTGTTCATTTTGCTTAACATCTATCAAACTGTTAATTTCAAGACAAGCTTTCGTTTTAATCTGTCCCCATTTCATGGATTTTGAAGCGTTATCCATTTAGAGATGAAATGTGGATGTAACTGACAGACTGACAATCTTATTTCATGGAGTGATCCACCAATACAGTTAAAAGCGTGCAGGATTTTACCTAAAATACTTCTTTGAGTTTTCTTGATCAACTGTTGCAGTCCAAAAGTGTGTGTAGCTTTGTCCTTTTTGGGAATTTCTTGCTTGTTTCTTTGCCTACATGTGGTCATTTGGAAAAGCTATAAACCCTTTAACCTTTAGATGTAGTTGACTAACATGTCCTACATGTTTTGTTTTAATCAGGCAATGGCCTTTAGAATAGCTGTGTGATATATATTTTACGAGCAGCACCTGAATGCAGCATTGCTATATAGGCCAGACTGTGGTCTTGTCATAGCCAGGCGGGAAAGCGTTTTTGAGCAACAGTGAACACACATGCACTCCCATTTCCCTTTTCCCCTCATTTCCACGACAGGAGTAGGAGTAGTGTTTGGTTGAATCACAATGCTCTCTTTCAGAGTGAGTGACTCGTAGGAATTTGTTAGGCTAAAGGAAGAAGCAGAAACGTGGCTCTGCTGGATCGGCTTTCTCCTAAGAAGGCTGCTGGCTTTGTGACAAATTAGGCCTCCTGAAGGGAGGAAGGCGTATCAGAAAAACAGCTTTTGAAATGTTTCACGATTGACAAGTCCTCGTTGCATTTACTTATGATGACTAATTTAAAGACATTATCAGTTCCTACTACAGTTTGTCTGCCTCTTTCCACTCAGGCCTATTCAGAGTGTCTGAGATCATCTTTTTCACACATGGGTGCTGTCTGGTGTGTCTGCTCAGTGACACAGTGCAGGACCAGGAACAGACTCTGATATTTCCCACATCTGTGTCCCGGCTGATTAGCAACCGTCAGCATGCCTGTAAACGGTTTCTCCTTATCTCTTATTCTGAGATCACTGTTTTTAAAAAAAACATCTAACGGTCAACTTGAGACTCGAAGGCATCTTAACTGTACACTGGACAAGTTGGGGGAATCATGACACCTTATAAGAGCTTTTTAAAGTGTTTTTTAAAGATAATTTCTTTCTTCTTTTTTATCTGGTAAGGTGAGTTTTTTTCTATTTATTCTTTTACTTATAGTGGCCATAATAATCTTCCATACAATCCTGATCCGCAGCATGGCTCTATGTTGGGAGACTGTTGATTTTTCATTGCTAACAGACTGAAGCTATTATGCATTTGAACAATAGCTTCAGCGATGTTGTTAGCAATGACAATGTAGTCCCAACAGTACCATTTACAATATACATACACAAAATAGTGCAATAAAAGCGTGCAAATGATACAATGGTGCAAGTGAAATGCAGGAATGAGCAAACTCTTTGCATGGAAAGACAAATAAGATAAGACAGAATGTAAATAGTAAATGCTGCAAAGTCCAGGTACATGTTTCCCAGCATTTCAGTGTCCAGTTGGAGGACAGAGTCTTCCTGCCTCTGCGCCCCTGGTGTGTGTTTCGCAGAGGACAAGAGTTTATTACCGTTCACCTCCAGTTGTTTGCTGTGGTTGCAGGTTTGTTGCAATTTCAGCTGCGGCGCACAATCAGACTCAAACCTGCTGAGAGCAAGAGGAGGAGGTCAAATACACCACAGAGCGAAACAAAAGGGAAGCAAGGGATGGAAAGGGAAAGGACAATGTTCTCTCAAACGCTCGGCTCATTGAACACATGCGATAAAGAAGAAAGGAAGGGTATATTATTCCAGCTATCTGTAATATAAAACATTTATGTGAGGCTGGAAAGGAGACTGTAGAATCAGCAAACCTCTTGGAAAGAGTTTAAAAGCTGAATTGTTCAGGGTTTGGGATAAATGGAGCCAAATGAGTGATAGGTGAGGGAGCAGATGCCGCTGACAGGCTGGTACTCTGAGGTGCGTGTTGATGTTTCTGAGGAGAGTGAAATCCCATGGAGACTGAAGTGGACGTATCTAGGCCACTAGTTTGACTTTTAACTTGTTTTTAATCTGGTGCTGCTTGGTTCAGAACCTTTTTCTTCTCAAGCAGATCAAACATTTAGCCCCAATGGGACGGAGAAATACAGAAATAGACAGAGAGAAGGGTGAGGCGGTCCTCAGGGCTTAAAAATATGTCGGTCATTTATTTTGTAGACCTACCATGGGAATACAAGGGTGGAAAAAGTACATCAAAATGTGCTACAATCCTAATATTTTCTTCATCAAATACGTAGTTTAAAGCCACTGAAAAAAGTATTTCAGATCCTATTTATATCTCTATGACAGTTCATTAAACTGACTTTTTTTAAATGAACATGCCGTCATCACATTTTCGTTTAAATGTTTTGCTAAATTTGGATTGGTGTGATCAAATTTTTCGAACTGAGCCGTGGCCGTTTGAGAGCAAAAAAGAAATAAGAAGAATATAGAAATGATGTTGAAATAACCCAAATTGTTAACCACAAATCAGGAACCCATCACTAAGTAGCTGATTAAAAAAATATTTTTTAAAGCCTTTAATAAGTCTTTACGTCTCTGGTGTGCATGTGTTGGGGCTCGGCCCTCTGTCCAGCAGGCTGATAAATTCCTGCTGCACACCCACATGTCCCACACACCACTCACCCCTACATACATTATATAAGCCCTGCATACCCAGCTGAACAGGTGCCAAAGCTGCATTTAACCCCAGACAGTTACTTCCTTCCTCCCTCTTACACAAAAACTCACACATTCAGGCTCCACAGATGCAAATCCAGACCTAATCCACACGAGCCATGTGTCGTGCACAACTATACGAAATGTTATCAAAATCGCAATATCCAGATCAAAGGCAACATTTGTTGTAATATAATTCTATACAAATTTTTCCAGGCCTGCAAACTTTATTCTACAGACAAAAAAAAACTTGTTTGGTAAAGATCCTCTTAAAAAAAACACACCATGATCACATTAATATATATATATATATATATATATATATATATATCTGTTAATGCAAATAATGATCATTTCCTCAACATTATTGCAATTGTAAAATCAGTCAAATGAATCGCAATTAGTAACTTTTTTCTAAATCCTGCAGCCCTTGTTTGCTCTGAAGATGCCCACAGCTGGCCAGCCTCAGCCCAGCCCGACACCACAACACACTGCTTCTCTCAGCCAGCGGGCACAAGAGCTGAAAGGGGGAAACATGATGATTTGGGTCAGATTGAGGGGTTCAGAGGCCTCTTTCTAAATCGGACAAGCACATCATTTAAAAGACCTCAGACAGCTGTGGTGGGCTCTGTGAAAATCGAACAGAAGTGTTTGTATGTACGGCACGTGGGTACGAATGTGAGTGTCCCTCAGTAAGAGACAGAGAGAAAAAAGAGCCCGAATTAATTATTGAAATGTTCCCAAAGCACCGGCTCCAGAGCAGCGATTATTTTAGAAACAGAAGCCTAAGTTTAGCCGAGCTCTGAGATAGGGGTAAGATTAAACAGTCTCAGCAGAAGATATGTCGAGTGTTCAGTGAGATTTTAATAGACAGCAGATACTCTATCTTTTTTGATAAGACCAAGAAAACCAAACAGCAGGGCAGGTTTTATCTGCTTTCTGCCTATGTAAAAATGTACACAGAATTTAAAGGAATAATCCTCATGGCTTTAAACATCCCCAGTTCATTACCTACATTGTGTCCATTACTTATTGTCTGTTAAGTTTAATTATGCAAATGAGGCCTTTTCTGATTAGATCAGCCAAAATGTAAAATGTACCCTCTTTGATGTACCATGAAAGCACAATAATAACACAGAAAATAGAGGATTTATACGTGCTATGGTACAAGATCAGGTTATAATGAAGCTAATTAATATTGTACATTGATGGTGCAAATCTTAATCACCTTTTCAATAAATACAATCTCCAAAAGTGATGGAAATGTGTGACTTTTGGGCCCTTTTTTGTTCTTTAGCAGATGGCCATTTGCCTATTCTATGAGAAGTTGTATTGGTCCAACATATAGGCTAGAACGTTAACGTATTTATTTATTGAATAACATTTTAATAGTATCCTTGCAGCAAAGCCAGCAGACTATTCATTTTGAAAAACACTTCATTTGGACATGATTTACCCTGATATGTATCAGCTATCTGACTTTATGTATGCTACTGTTTGTAAAAGCCCCCTTCATGGTCTCGCTGGGACTTTTAACCCCGCCCTGAGGTGGCTTTTTACAGACAAAACAAAAGACTGACTGTCGGTAACTCCATTACAGTCTGTTTCTAAAGCACATGGCAGAGTGCTTCTTCTTTAGTCATGGACATTCAGTTTTTAAGTATTTGACCCCAGTTGGACTATGAGGCATTTAGATTCCACTGGATGCCATTTTTAGGGATGTGGTGGGTGTATTGTTTAACTTGGCAGACGTCTTCCCTCTGGTCATTGTTGGTCGAGGTTCCTCTGCTTGGCCTTTCCCTGCTCCCATGTCTTCTTTGGAAGCCTAAATATAGCCGGTGTAACCTACTGTATATTCAATAAATCTGTCATTTTAATTTCTGCTCTGCGTTTGTTTACGACATAGAGCAAGGGTTTTTCGGGGCACATGTGCTGCGGCGCTGAGGGGTGTTGACGGAGGGTGTGGTCGCGGCAGCTGGCAGAATTTCTCTGAGGTTTTTGATGTCTCCATCTTCCTGTCCTGTGATCCTCCCACGAACACAGCTCCATAACATTTCATAGGGAATCTCTCAAGGGGATTTAGATTTTAAACACCGACAACCTGCATGTGTTTTAATTAAAATATTATAATTAGGAGGATAATTACCACTTCAAAAACCTACTTGAAGGTGATTTAAAGGTGGATGAACCACTATAAGCCCTTTTAGGTAATATGTAAGACACGTACATTTCTGCACTTTGTGTAATCACACTAAACGCCCTACTCAAGGCTTTTCTGTTTGTGCGGCAGCATGTTGTTAAAGTGAAACTGATTAATGATCAATTTGTCCTGAAGAATCCATCCTACTCAGCGGATGTATCAGTGGGGAATATGCTGTGTGAGCTTCAATCAGCAGAACTGACAACTGAAACACTTGTATCAATCAAGTAGTTTAGATTTTTAAAGAGGCCTTATTATGCTTTTGGGGTTTTCTCTTTACTGTTGTGGGTTCCAGAGGTTTTTGTTCATGTAAATGGTCTGCAAAGACTATAATCCCAAAGTCCCCTCCAGAGGGAGTTTCTCTCCCACAAACTCTCCCCTGCGACGCCATGTTGTCCTTTTTTTACTCCCATGACAAAGTGACACCATTGCGTAACACTCACGCTGTATACTGGCTAGCGTCCCAACCCGTCGTACGTGATAGGCTAAGTGGCGGGACATCTCTAAGCAGACTGAACTCTGGTTTCAGACAGAGGGTGAAAAGAGGTGCACATCAGTATGAGAACAATTAAGAGCTTTTTGAATATTAAAAGCATGTAAACATGTCACGGTAGAGGAGCAAAATAAAAATATGAACCTGAAAATGATACACTCTATAGTATCTAGAGTTATCTGAGAAGATCCATAGCTACCACTCATCATATCATAGGTCCTCTCGTCTTATTTTGGCAAGAAAGGTCACACATATTATTTTGATATCATGCAGTGTTTTGGAAAATGTTTTGCACATGCACGTGAAGAAAGCTGACACTACTCGAGAACAAAAAAACATACTCTGGTATTACCTTCTAGAATAACATTTAGAGTTTTTGTAATGACAACAATTTGGAGCTAATGTTGTTTTCCAATATTCAAGGTTATAAGAACATTTGAAGTACTTGAAATGATGCTGGAAATCCCTGAGAGAAACTGCCTATTCGTGCACATATACTCAAACTGACAGGCGCTCCCTTGCTTAGGCTGTCCACAAACAATGTCACTCACTGTGACAAGGTCTTGCATGCATGCCCATATTTTATTTATATGTATATAAAAAAAAATCAGCACTGGAAAAACTGTCTTTACCTCAAAATTGAACAAAGGGAATCTGTTCCTTTCAGACGTGCAGGGACATTTCCCATGGACCTGCCCTACGCAGTAAGAACTAACTGGTCACATTCACTACATGCAAAGTTTTGTTCCAGTCGATGTAAAGAATTACACGAGTTTAGCTCTTGTGGTGTATAATTAGACCCTCTGAACATGGGTGGCGCTGCAATGGAAAACAAAGCACACTACCAGACCCCCTCCTGGTTTAGGTGCTCCTAGAGGCCTTCAAGACACAAACCCTGATTTGAACTTACACTGCAGGGTTAAAAAGGTTTAATGTCTTCATCCCTACTGACAGCATTCATCATAGGACCTCTCGTCAATCCCTTCATCTGTGTTTCACTTACATCAATCATGTGTTATGGTGGTCGTAAGGACCTCTGGGCCATCATGGGGTCTATTGAAGAAAAGCCTGTGTGCAGAAATATTTAACAACCTGACCGGGCAGTACAATGAAAGAATTATCTTGCTGTTAGATGGTTACTCTTAGACCTTCTAGGTTTGTACTATATCTTGAAAGTTTGGAGGCACTTTTCTCCAATCATCATTTTATTTATTGGATTGAATATATATTCCTTGTCTTCATCTACACAAACACTCAAATATACACAAAACTAATAATTGAATGGAAACATGTATTTAGATTTGTATCGTTTTATGTAATCTCCTGGCATCTCACAATAGTGACAATATACATTAATTGCTGTGGGATTTTTTTTTTCTGCTAACCTACATTTTTTCGTTTTTGCTATTTGCTTCTACTTATAATTTAGATGTGATGATTAAGACTTTTAGACTTAGAAATGTTAGTTTAGATACCTTAAGAGGGATAGAAAAGCTGAATGAACCATGTTTTCTAGTGAGCTAACAATACAATTTATTCAGCAAAGAAGTACTTCATCCAAATAATCAACTTTTTCTAAAAAAAAAAGTCTCCAAAAAACAAAACAGCCTACAAGAAAATGACCAAGCAAAGTGTATCCACATATATTATAACTGCCTGAAGGTCTCTTACATTAAAAGTTCTTATCAAATAACGTTGAGGCTCAAAGTTAATCAGGTTTCTTTCAAAAGCAGGAGCATAAAAAGATGAAATATCTAATTAGTAGACTATTCTGAAATCAGCAGCTTTCTGTGATTTGTCTGCAGCACGCACTCAGGATATAAACCTCAGTAATACATCACTTGAAAGGCCTTTAGTGTGTTTAATCTCTGACTGTAAGGATATTTACACCTGGCGGTTCTCTCTGCTGTATTTCAAATGAATACCATAAAGCATTTAAGGTTTTATAATTCATTGTTGACATTTCAACACGTCATATTTCATGCCAAGAAAGCCTATTGTATTAATGTTGAACTAAATGAATGTGTACATATCGAGGAGCAAGTTTATGCATGTGTGTATTTGTGGTGTTGAGACATGAAAGAAATGTGATGCATTTCTGTTCATTAAGCTTCTTGACATCAGCTGGTGCAGCTCTGAGGGTATTAACCAATAAAATGCCAAACATTTCCACTGGAGAGTCAAGACGAGACTTTCTGAAGCCATTTGCCATTCCAGTGATTCCTTCTTCATGTCTGAGTGCTGTGTGGGTTTCCCCCACATGGCACAATCCTCTCACCAACTGCCAGCGCCTCTCCTCTCTCTGAAGATGGAGACACATTTGGCGTTTTACCATCTGTTTCTTGAAAAAAATGTGTTGCTCTCGTCTGGCGGCTCCTGGCCTTTTGGCATATGATCCTGTGGTGGAGTGTGTGCACTCGGCAGCAGGATTCTCTTACAAGGTGTGGCCAGGGACCTTAGAAGGCGTCTTTTGGGTGCCACATTTTCAACTGTCTGCATCGACAGTCTTTCTTCAAAGTCTGATGGCTATTCCACGTTCATTCTGTGAAGGTCACATTATCAATAACCCCCTAGTGTGATATGGATAATCCCTTTGGATTAGGGCCAAGCTTTTTTATGAAGCCTTCAAAGTATGGCTGAGTGTTTCCATGTCTGCAGTAATAGATGACCTCTAAAAAGGAACACACACGCTATATAAACCACATTTTGGCCACTCTAGCTGAGAGACACTGATGAGGAAATGACACAGTTTGATTTATTTGATCCTTGAGCTGTACAGTCAATATTTGTGTGTGCCAGCCTTGATGCTGCTCACTGGCATTGTCCCCAGAATTCATGATAACTCATTGAGGTGTAATTTCTTCTTTCAGGGATGGCCCCTTTTCCTAATGCTACATTACTGCTTTGTAAGGGAGCAACCCAGGACAAAAGAAAATAGTGTGAGTGATGCTCCCTGCTGGAGGGATGAGGTTAGTACAATATATAGCATCTTCAAATTTAAAAAAAAAAAAAATCAAGATCCAAAATGTAAGATTAAAAGGCTTTATTGTCATAGTTATAGCATGACTGTCAGGACCTCGACACAAACTGATGAACCCAAATGCACGACCCAGAGACAAAGTCTTGAATGTAATAAAAAAGTGTATTTATTTTTTAGCAGATCAAGTAATCCCTCTTAAAAAGGTGGGGTAGTTAATTTTGGAGAAACCAGCTCGAGTGCGCTAGAATTTGAAAATACACAGCCGGAAAAAATCTGCCACTTCCTTATAGAGCCCCTCCTCCAACACACACGAACGCGCACATCACCAATGAGGGCACGAGATAAGTTTGTGCGCAGATGAAAGGCTGACAGGCAGGTAGGCCATCCAGTTATTTTAGCCGGGCCGGCTCAGATGATTGGTCGTGCTTTTTACAGTACCACGGCTTCCACAGAAGACATTTTTTAATGGATTTGTTGTCAAAGCACTTCAGATATTCATTGCTATCGGGATGTTAAGAGCATTCCATGGAATATAACAAAAAGTGTATCTCGAGCCGGTTTCTCAAACTTACCTACCCCAGAGTAGGTAGTGGAAATAACAAAAAGCGCTCACAAGGAGGAAAAAACTAGCGTAACAAAAGAAGACTTAATAAAAACTTAAGCCTAACAAAATAAACAAACATAACAAAACCTGACATGAGTGAAAAACGATCCTTTCAGAGCTGAGGCTTGGCACGACCATTCGGGGAAACGAACTGACACAGGACAGGGGAGAGACAGGACTATTTAAACATGAGGTGAGTGGGACTGTGGAAACAATCAGGGGCGGGCCAGACACTGATGATGGTGGGAAAAAAACACAAGGGGAGGAAGAAAACGGCCTGAAATGAAAGACGAGGTAAATACAAAATTAAACAGGAAATGACAGAAAAAATACATAAGCATTACTAACACATTTGACGAGACACAACAATGACAATCTTAAGCCCCAGTCTCTTACAACAATGTAACATATACTCAAGTCATAGAAATAGCGCAAGAAGATATAGAACTTTTTATAATTTCAGGCATTGCTGTTAACATTTGTGTAGGTTTCTTATTTTCCTCAGAGATATCACTGCAAATCCAACTATGCATGGCCATAAAGCGGCTGCCCCTTTGTCTCAACTGCACACTTTTTCAAAAGCAAGAGAATAGCTCCCCCTGTGGTCTGATATTGATAAATACAAGCTGTATGTCGGCTTTAAGATAATTTTGAGGTGTTAATTCAGTTACTGATGTTTTTAGCTGTGCAATTTGTTTGACAGATCCCCTGCAGCAGAAATTCCCAATTAAAAGAGTCAGCGCTGCCTCGTGTCAAAGCTTTCAGAGCGGTAGAAACAAAATGAAGTGGAGAACTGTCATGTTCAGGACCTGAAAAGAATAAAGACAGACAATACAAAACACTTTGTGGCATGATAGAATCCATCTTTTATTTTTATTTTCCGTGATCCGGTGGTGATGCCTCTTCATTTTAGCTTGAGTAATGTTTGAATAACATTAAAGCTTAAACAATTAGTTAAAGAATGACAATAATGTTGAACTATTTTGATAATTAATTAATCCTTCAAAAAAAAAGTATGAATGAAAAAGTATGAAAAATTGCACCAAAATAAATGCTTTTTCAGCCCCTAAAATATGGAGATTTTCTTCTGATCTCTTTTTTACATCATATTAAATTGAATATCTCGGCCTTCAACTGAAGAAACAAAACATTTGAAGACATCACTTTCGGGAAACTAGAAGCGACATTCTTTCCTATTTTCGTAATACATACGTAATCGGCAGATCAACCGATAATTAAAATAAACGTTAGTTGCAGCCGCATTCAATTCACTTTACCTTATACATACCTATCCTATTTTATTGTCCTCTTTGTATTGCTTTTACATTAATTATTCTTTTTTATTTGTATTAATAATTTATAATGAATTTGTCTTGGTTTTGTTTAGCTTTCTGGTATCTTTTGAGTATCCTGCCTCTGCTTGGTCTATCCAAGCCGTTTGTAAAAACTCTGCTTTTAATGGGTGCTATATATAAATAAAGTTATTATTCTTACAATCTACAACATGAGTAAGAGCTTGTCAATGCCAATGAAAGACACCTGTCACTAACCTGGCTGACTCGGATGGCTGTGGCTCAATAGGGAGGCTGTGGCTCAGTGGGTAGTGTGCTGGACTTTGAATTAGGGGGTAGCAAGTTCGAGTCCCACTGCAGTCAGCATGTCGTTGTGTCCCTGGGCAAAACACCTCACCTCAAATTGCTCCTGTGGGGATTGTCCAGTACTGAATGTATGTAAGTCGCTTTGGATAAAAGCATCTAACAAATGACATGTAATGTAATGAGTCTGTAGGTTTTAAGAAACATTGATTGTTGTTCCACAATAAAGACGAGTGAGAAATCCCAATGAATTACAAGAATGTACAGTTAGGTGCTGAGAAGAGAGCTCTCTAACAATAGTCCTTTATAGCTGTACCTCCCATAGTGTCTTTGGATCCAACCACAACCCCCAGTGAGCGAACAAACGAGAAGGCGCAATCAAAAATGTGGAACGGTTCTCTGCCAGGAAAACAGGCCTAATTGATTTCCGATGTGTCTTTGTCTCTCCTGTGTAGCCGTGGAGGAAAGAGGATGAAGGGAGAAATAGGAGAAAGAAAGAAAAAAGGCCATCAGAGGTCATCCTCTGGGACTGCAACCAAACCCGAGGGGAGTTTCTGCAGACGCCCTGTGTCTCGAGCCAATCCCTCTCCACAGATTCACCAGGGGAGAACACCTGCACCGCTCTGCATTGTATTCTGCCTGCCTGCTACTCTGCCTGTCTTCATGACTGCAGCAACATCTGGTAGAGGAGCAAGTGGATTCAAATAGAACATCTGCACAGCAGCGAGCAGCCAAGTCAACAAACACTCCTAATCAAGGTAGTCAGTTCCCAAACACAAGGCTACATTGTGTTTGGGAACCTATTTTTCTTTAATTGAGACCATATTAAGTATTGGCACGGTTTCCCTCATTACAACAGCGAGGAAGACCGCTCACTTGTGCCAGTCGCTATGACATATAACACACACTGTGCAGGGATATGCCGTGAGATATGCTGCAATACTTTTTTTTGCAAACAATTAGCAAGGTATGCAAATGAAATAAAGTGAAAAACAGGGAGCAATCTTCTAAACAGCAAGCGGCAACATTTTGTCAGATAATTGCTTTGTTGTATGCATAAATGCATCATATGTTGCCAAAAAGCAGTGAGCAGCATAATGTATAATGGGCAATAGATATATAATACGCAAAAACATCTACTGGTAATGATGCTGTTTCATTTTTCATAGTTATTTTGTTCCCAATTTACAGATTGTCATAGAAAAATGTTCAAAATCTCACTGCACTTTCTCTCATTTCTGTTTCATAAAAGAGCCTGAGACACAATGCAGGATCCCTCCAATGCAGCACAGTTCCAACATTGAGACTGCACACTTGAGCAGGAGTGCATACTGTAAGTACACACGATTGGCTTGCGGTGGTCATGTGACTGCAGGCTGTAGTCCCTTGTGTTAGAAAACGGTAATTGAGGCTTCCATATGGTATAGATCAGATGTAGCCCTCACCACAGCATTCCTCCTCCAGCACAGAGGCTCTCCGCTTGTTTCCACAGTGAAAAATGGAGCTAATCAAACAACTATTGGCAAAAGACAATACTATATATTCTCCCTCTTGTCATAAAATATCTCACTTATTCGACACCTTCTGCTAAACACTATTTTTTTTACTGAAAACAAAAGCTGGGCTCTTCTATGTTTTTTAGAAGGAGATATGTATTTAAATTATGACATACTGCAATACTTATTGCCATATTCAAGGAGAATATCTGTGTTTGCGATGGATGATGAACAGGAAAACATTGCTAGTGCTCTTTGCGGTACAAAACATGCCCTTTTTCTAGGGCAGATTATGCCAAACTACTAAATCCTGCCCATTTTCCATCATCCCTCATGTATGCCTGTACATTCATTTAACTAAGTGGGTGGTTGTATTTAGTTTGATAGTCCTACACTTCCCTGTGATGCTGCCAGATTCCTGTATATCCCACAATAGCATTACTGCCCTTGTGCTCTCCTCAATGCACGCTGCGTATATGATTTTGTATAATTTTTTGCTTTACAGTTATAAAAAGATTAGCTAAAATATGTGTGAATGTGAACTATACAGAACATTGTTTGATGCTTAAATCTGTAATGTAGTATTACAAAATTGAGCTTTATTCATAATACCATAAAATGTAATGTGGACACAGTTCTTTTTTAGATACATGCACAAATTAAATGGTAAGATAAATTAACAGAATGAATAACATAATTAGTTTTGACATTATTACTGAGCAGATGTAAAAACTCTCCATGTAAAAAAAAAGAGGAAATGTTCCACGGTCACATGACAATCTTATCTAGATCAAATAAATGGAAATAAAATACAAAATACCATGTCGGTCCAGATACACTTTAGTGTATTTGGACCAACTTAACCAAAAGCCCCCTAACAGGCAAGTCAGGTTTCCTACCTTATTTGTAAAGTAATCCTTATCTTGTATGGTTATAGCTACTTTCACAGCAGTGAGGGACACACCTGTGAGTTAGTGACCATTCTTCCATGCACTAATAAATGTTATAAATTTTAAAAAGCCTATTCCATTTAACCCCATGGGGCCATACCCCTGTTGGTTCATGAACTTCACTTAACTCAACAGAGCTTAGGGATTTGGGATAACGACATTTGGTTTTAGGCATGGGACAGGAAGTTTCACAGCCTTGAGGCCTTTTATTAGCAAACTCTTCAAATGTGTAGTTGAATATTGAAATATTTTTGAATTTGGCCAATTAACTGTAAAAAATAAAGCTTCAACTATGTTAGTTGCACTGCTTAATGACATTTGATCTAGCGTTTAAGCCGGTTTCTTTGCGAGGCTAAAGGTCAGTTTAGTGAAAAAAGTGTAGGCCTACATATTTCTAAAAATGTTCACAGTTTATCATGGAAACTAATATTGACAGTTGTAAATAAACTAAATAAAGTAATAGTACTTTTAATATAAACATTTATAATTAAACATTTACAAATATGATAATAAGGAAAAACACTTTTTAAAAGCAAATCATTTGAATTCATCTACGTCTGTAAAATCTGTCATGTTTTGAAAATTGCTGATGGCTAACGGTAACAACATAAAACTAGAAATACAATTAGTCATTTCTTTCAAAACTTGAAACCAAACCAAATTACAGCCACCAACATGAATGTACAACTTGAGCTTCGCCTCAACATATGGTAATATGTCAGTGTTTAACCCATAGACTATCTATAAATAAAAATGTTCTACCAGGTTAGTTACACTGCTCCAAGACATTTTCTGTACTAGACATTGTGGGAATATTCCCACTTTAAAACATATGTTTATATGTTCTCTGTTTATCATGTAAACTAGTCGTTTCATTAGTAAATAAACTCAATAAAACTAAACAATATAAGAATAATTAGGGTAAGTGAATGGGATAACCGTTCTTGTTGGATGGATCAGTGACGTCACTTGTGGAACTACATCAACGTCTGTAACGTTTGCCTTGTTTAGAAAATGCTAGTAGCTAACGGTAACAATACAAAACTTGAAATATGTTAAGTAGTTTCATACAAAACTTGAAACCAAACCAAATCTCAGCCGCCGAACTTGAGTTTTTAAGTGTGGAGAAAAAATAGTGCGCTGTCTCTTTAAGGTCCCTCAGCTAGTCTGTTTCGTATTGATCAATCCACCATTTTCCAACACACAGCGGCGGCAGTGCTAACATAGCTCCGGCAGCGAGAGAGAGAAGAGAGCCTCCCCTCTACCTGGAGAGGAAGCCAGGGACCGGGGCAGTCATGGCAGCGAACATGTACCGGGTTGGAGGTAAGGTGGAGGGGGGGAACATTTCACAAGCTTCCCGTAGTGTGTTTATGGCGGACGTGAACAACCGTGGGTCTTTTTTAAAACAGAGCGTGGTCCGTAGTCTTTTATTTCCCTAAAGCTAAAGAGCCTTGTGCTTCACAGATGATGAGGGTGGTGAAGAGGAGGATGGTGATGAAGAGTAGTCTGGTTTCCCTCGTTTCTTTTGTGTTTCTTGTAACTTGCGACGCTCTCCTGACAACTAATTCGACAAGCTGATGCACCTACAGTCACATGCATTGTGTTTCTATGCATTTAAGGGGACATGGGGAACGTATTGTAAAAGTTTTTGCGTACCATTCAACTACTCTTTCATGAGGGGAACTAACATCATGAGTAAACCTGCAGGAACCCCGTAAGATGTGCAGAGTAGATGCAGTAATGTGGTATTATTCCCCTAGTGCAGAGAAACAAACTAGGATTTAAAAAAATTATAAGAAAGTTTAAGCTGAAATGGTTAAATGTGTTTTTTCTTGCATGCTCAAAGATGCATTTTCACACATTTCAATCAGAGGTATTTCTCCTCATTTCGTTCAGGCATCTCCAGTTAATACCTAATGAAGATTCCTGTTTCCCCCTCCCACTCGTTTTCTGCTCATTGCTCTGATTCATATCCTGTAGGTAATGTGTAAAAAAAAACAGGCACATGAAAGTTAGTGCATTAGAGTTTTTAAATAAGGAAATGTTTTTGTTTTTTTAAGGGGGATGGACATGAGAAAGCTCAATAATTGACAGGCAAATAATCAGATGCCTTGCATTCAATTCATTAGGGTTGCAGAATTTTGACTATTTCTCACATGTTGTTTTGCAAAAATGTTACTGTCAAAGTGTCAGAACAACCAAAATAAGGTGGGCCATGATATAGTTTAATGTATAATGTAGTTTATGGAAGGTGTCATTGTTTAGAGGTTAGTCTGTAGATCCATCAAGCCTACATTTCCATTCATGTTTTTTTTATTGCAGTCCAAGTTTTTCCTTGTTATAGTTGTTTACAAAATTGCATACTTCTTCCTAACTCAAAGTAGACGCGTGTATGGAAAATTGAGCAAGAGTGACTGAAGATACATTGACATGCCATTGCTGACAATTGTCTAGTGAAACAGGAATGCTGATGATGACTCTATTTGGCATTGTACCCGCAATAAAAATAGCCTGTAGTGAACGTCATAGCCCTCTTATTTAGTCAAATGAAACAGGGCCTACCTGAGTGAGAGCAGGATTATGTCCAGAACAGGGCAGAAAGTTAACACTTCAGCAGCCACATGTTGTTGAATTAAGTACAGCTCATTACACTGTCGGCCTCACTTGCTGAGATGCTTACTAGGTGGTCTTATGCGTCTTTTTTTTTTTACCAAATGTCCCTGCCGGTCTGCCTACTTGGTAGCTTTTAAGATGTTGTATTTTGACGTGATACTGGACCCATCTGCAGTTAACAGTGAAAAAAGGAAACCCATTAATACAATAACAAATATCAACATATATCCAAGTTGTTCTGTTTGTTTAAAATCTTAGAGTCGTAATAAGTCCACGTATAACTGTGTGACCTCCTGGAGTAATATAATGTCTCTGAGCGTCAGCAGTCAGGGTTTAGATCAGCTCACACCACTATTTACTCCTGCGACTGTTGTTATGGATAACATATGTACCCAGTGAAGTGACAGGGTAGGATTTTATTGTGACTCACACAATGTTGGTGTTTTTTAATTCTTTATTCACTGACCTTATCGACTATCTTGATAATAATTGGGATAATTTCCGCAATCCACTTTTATTATGTTCAGGATAATCGTAACATGAACGATTGCTAGAATGGGCTGCATCACAGTCCTTCTTATTGATCATACCAAACAAGTTATTCTTTGCCCTTATTAGGTGAAATTATAAACAAATAGGCCTAAGTGTGTAATAACCAAACTAATGTAAAACCATAAAGCGTGAACTTCCATCACTTAATTAAAGTAACCATTATAATATATTGTATTTCTTTTGCCACAGAGATAAAAAATGAGCCCATTTGGCCTATATTAAGCCTATTAATTGGCTGAATTCTCCTAAGACCAATTCAACTTAACAACAGGACAAAGCGGGACCCTTGGAAAGATGGCCGCCTCTTTGCAATACAATGCAGGATCATCTTGAAAAAGCAATGACTTCCCTTGTGTTTGAACCGTGAACAAAAGCTGCTCCGTGGGCCCTGCTGTCTTTGTTTTTATCGTACAGGCCACACGCCACTCTTCCTGCAGCGCTCCGTCCCAGTGCTTTCCCTCCAAACACAGGAAAGTGTTGTGACTAAGTGTAGGCTATATCATAAGTCTTATCATCTTAATGGCGGGAAAGGAAGAGAGGCATGCTTTTGGTACTCTGGCCACAGAAGTTTCAAAAGTCTGAACCTATAAACAACAGTCACCAAGGCTGGCTGCAAACCTGTTCACACAAAAAGGACTCTCAAAAGACAATAGGAAAATATGTAGTTGTGTTAAGATCTTGTTTTGAATGATAGGTTCACAAAGTCTGTGCTGCAACAACTGTGAAGTGTCCGTGTGAAAATGTTCTTCTTAAAGATGGTTATAAGCTCTTTTCCTAAAGCACTTGCAATCAGGAATTTTAGATATAGGAATCGGGAAAGCAAAACACTCACAAAATGTTGATTGTGGTGAATTTCCTTTATCGGGATAATCGTAAATATCTTCAGCAGTAAAAAAGCGATATAACTTGCTACTATGGCAGTGAGGTGAACAAATGCGCTTGATTTAAAAAATACAGGATTTATAATGTAAGAGAACAATTTCAAAAACCTTCTTGAAAAAGTTTGATTTTGAGTTAAGTTTTTTTTTATTTTTATCAAAATGAGGTAAAGTGATTCAAGGTGTTTTTTTTGTGTGGCATTTTAAAAATTATCATCGTTTTGGTGATTAAGAGTTTAATATATTTTCATATCAACTACTTCCGTTTCAAGTGAACAAAATCCTAAGGCCTCATTCTGTAGAAAAAATGTATTCCTAACTTCATCTGGAGCAAATTCGAGGCTTAGCAGTCTACATCTTACTCCACGACAATCACAGAGTAAACATTGAAAATATTTAATTGGCCATTGCAGTGCCATGCTGGATGATGCTGAGTATTGACAAAAGTTGAGCCAGGTTAAAAACAAAATGCCGAATGACCATATGTTTTTGTTCTGGCTTAAGCCCTCACATTGGCACCTCCAATACATTACTGAAATAGCTGCATTATTTCACACAGAGTAAATGACGTTGTAAAAGCAGCCTCACTATGGAAATCAAGTGGGTAACTTTCACAGACAGACTTATAAATGAAAACCTACCTCAATATTTCCTCAAATATGTTTTACGTGCCGAGCTGCAGTGAAAGGATGATAACAAAAAGAAGGGAAATTAGTTTTAAGAAGACTAACCTTAAGAGTCACACAAGTGATTTGTATAACAAAGACCAGAGATTAAGGTAAATGTTGTCATGTGTTTTTGCAGGACAAGGACTGTAGACTTAGAGGGGATCTTTTTAAAGGCAAGTAAAAACAGGAGGAGTGATTATAGCAAGCAGAACCTGTTTCAATCTTCATATCGGCTCATGACTATTCTTTTAAAGCAGGCTTGAAAAGATGTGAAGCTAGCCTTAAAATAAACACTTGTAATGAGGATGTCGGAGGGTGACAACTCTTGTACAGAATGTGTTAAACGTGTTGTAGTTACTAACTTTAAAAAGTGATTGAAAACTTTTATTGCCATTGCCCATATTTTTGTGGTTGTTGGCTGTCCATGCTGCCAGTTATGATCCAGACCCTGCTTAAAGGTGTTGTAATGTTTACAAATCCACAAAATGACTAAGGTACAAACTTTGACAGTGCCCACACTTTTTCTGGCTGGTGGTTGGTGTTAATTTCCCACGCTGGCAGTTGCCTCTCTCGCAGGTCTTGTGGGTGTAATTACAGTTTTGCGACCTGCTTACTGCCTTCCTGCCAAATTCAGGATTGGGCAAATGCATGACAAGTGTCCCTATCCCATCATCACATTTCTACAGAGGCCAAACTACACATACATCCGTCACAATAAAAAGTATTTGACGCAAGCTAGATTCCTTGTGGCGTCTTTGCGGCTCCGCAGCTATTTGGATTTCAAGATCTGGTCTTCTAAACTCCCCTAAAATAGTTTTTTCAGAGAGATTTGTTGTGTAAAACCTCCACACGTTTGCTGATTAGTCACATTTGAATAACAAGAACAAGCCACACTGATGGTCGAGGCACAAGTGCCAAACAGATGCATGCTGGGAGGGAAGTCGCTGCCATTTTTTATGAGATCAAAAATCTCTCTTTGCCTTAACTGATTTACTGACTGGCCCATTTTATGATTTTTTTTTTTCTTCTGTTTATGTTTGCATGAAGTGTGTAATGTGGATTATTTCCAAGGTCAGTAGACAGTTGTAGAACATAAAGTCAAAGAGATGAATCTACTGTATTATCTTAAAGTAGCGTTCACCGTCTTCAGTCAGGAGTTATGCTAGAGAGATGCTGCCAGGTATGGATATCAAAGTGTTGGGATGAACTCTGAAGATTAAACTACCTGCCATTACCACAGAAATCTCCATCCATACTGTGACAGTCTAAGCCATAATCCGAATCACTACGGCAGACACGCCTCTCAGTGGGAGTGTGGGAGTAAGCTTTGGGTGGGGTGTGGGTGTCTGCGCATGGACAAGAGTTGGTGGATGTTAAAATTTGCTGCTTCCTGCTTTTCTATCTATTTTCCCACCTCTAGCCTCTAGCCTTTTCAGTACTGTCCTACATGGTTTACTGTACAAGTATTACACGCCACAACTGTCTTTTCTATAGTCGCATATGGAGACTGAATCCTAAATGAAGTGTCTCCGTGCATCTTTGAAAACGGTCATGCACATGACGGCTTGATGTTGTGGTTTTTTCCCTCTGATCACAGTTTGCTAATTTGAGTTGCGTAGATAGTATCAAGATGACTTTAACAGGGCTGCCATTGATCACGATAACTACAATATTTGACCTATCTTGTTTTTAAAAAAAATATTTTTTGTTACATGGTGGATCTTTGACGGCGGCGAATAAGTAGGGGAAGCTCCCTCAATGACGCAACTTGACATCATTCATCTGCATGTTATGCCCACGCTGCTTAACAAAGAGCTGGTTAAGTTAAATCTTCAGTTTTCTTTTGAGAAACTTTTAGGACTTCAATGATTGGAGAAATGTATTTCGAATCATCGAGTTTCCCCCATAGTATACTCACGTTCCCTGACCATTGCACATATATGTGTTAGAAATGGGAAAATATTAGATATGATATATTTTCAACAACCCTCTGACAGTCTTTACAAACCTTACATTTGTCCTCGGACTACTTGCAAGTGTCTGCATAAATGGTGAAGGATATAACTGCTTCTATTCAGATAGCGAAAAAATAAAGAAGTTTAACACAGGAAGAACTCTCTTACTGTAGGTACAGGATCATTTAAGTGCGTAGTTTGGAGAGGTATCCTTGAGTTTTTAATTTTTTGTATGGTCATATATTTTTCCAATTAGTTCTCAATGTCAATAATGGACCTCGTTTCATTTTGTCTCATTTAAGATGTTTGCTCCTGGTTTAACAGTTTCGCCAACTTAACATTTCTGCTCAGCTTTGTAATTCTTTTTTGTCCATTTCTGTCCCCGAGTCCATCCGCTATCTCATGTTTTCCCCTCTCTCATCCTCGCGTCTCTCTCTGGCCTGGTTTGAATCAGCCCAGCAGACTCTCTCTCTTTTGAGGCTCGGTAACATGCCTCGATTGGCTCGCACAACATTCGACTGCACCGTGACATCACAGTCGCCGGTGCTGGCGGATTGGCTGGCGTTGGGAGCGGGGGATGGAGAGTGGTGGAGGGGAGGGGAGGTTATACGCGGATTGAGGCGGCGGGAGGGCTGATGGGAAAATGGAGAGACTGAGTGACGCTGCTCAGTGCCTACAGGCCCTCTTTCTTTCTTTCTCTCTCTCTCTCTCTCTGTTGCTCTCATTTTGAGTTCCTCTGCAGCTCGCTCTCTACCAGGCTTCAGCTCCTCACATGGTGGAAACTCCCACTCTTCATTTCCCTGTTTTCTTGCCATTTTTGTTATTCTTCTCGCCATAGGTGGCAAGGCAAGGACATGGGTTGAACTTAAAAAGTGAATCCATTTTTGGTAACTTAGGTTCCCGAGCCACGAAAAAGAAAATTGGTGAACTGAGCCCAAAATCCCACCTTCGCAGTGACGCTTAATGCGGGACTACGAGGAGACATGTTCCTGTCACCAACCCACCCCAAAATAACATACCTCGTGGCTGCCATTCACAACCAACCTCACTCCAAAGCCGAATGTTTGACATGTGGTTCTGCTTCGGTTTGAAACGTTCATGACGCATTTTAAGTCTCGCCTAATTGGTCCCTCCGAGCTCGGGAACATTGAAGGCCAAGAAAAAAACGTAACATTTTCTCTCTGTGGTTTATCACAAGACCTCTCCATGTTTTGAAGCCAGGAACTACATTTTGGTCAGTGTTCTTTTGAATATTGACAGATTTAAATATCTTTTAATGTATCTAGAAAAAGTTTGTTTTTTTGTGGCAGCAATTAATTTGAATTATTCAGTGTGTCCAGCTGAAGTATGTTCTTTCAAATTTGTACCGAAACTATGAGGCGGGTCAATTAGTGTTGATTCATATCTTTGTAACAGCCCCTTTTGGACAAAATAAGCAACTTAAAGATCTCCTTGTACTCAACACCCTTTTTTCATTGTATAGAATAATGACTCAAATTTGAAGGCATCCCCTTAAACTCACATGTTTTGAACACCTTCCATATTAAAGCTAACTTTATGGATAAATCCCCTGATGTTCATAATGCAATTTGTATTGGTAGGAGAGCAGTATAGTATCTTCGTACTCTTTTCACTGGAGTGTTGAATTAGCGTCAGGATTTTTATTTATCAGGTTCTTTATTATTAGACACATTTTTGTTTTATTATAAAGAAAGACATATTAAACAAAAGATCCTTGGAAAATCATATATTTTCAGCTTGATGTCAACACATTGTAATTTGAGGGACCAGTCCAATGTAAAAAAAATACTCAGTTTTCTTGGATTAATGATTTGAAAAAGCAGAAAATCCTTACATTTGGGAAGCCGGTGCCTGTCCCTGCTGTGGTTCCTCACTAAATGGGATGGAGTATCACTCACTTTTCCCCACTCACAGTTTTCCAGCCGGCCTCTGACCTCCAGGTCTGCCTGGAAACGAGCAAGTCCGATATCCTGTCTTTATTTTCTGTCTCAGGAACGCTCAATTTCAAGTTGGCCTATTTGATATTCAGCAGCAGGACGAAGATGTCACAGTGGCAGCGGAATCTAGTAACAAGCTGTTTCAGGGTGAAGAGTAGACAGGCGTGATGTGACGATCCCTTCTCGCCTCGTAGCGATGTTGAGTTGGGAGTATGTAAGGTTGCCAAAATACACTGTTATAGAAATTACACTCTACATGCTTCCTGAACTACTGTTAGTGCCTGGGTTCACCCTTAACCCACAAGGAAAGAAGTATACAGGTCTTACTTCTTCAGATAAATGTTCATATTAGGAGTAATTGTATTGAATTTACTTTAATTGAAGACAAATTACATTTTCCCCTCCTTCCAAAGAGTGGCTGTGAATCTAGTTGTGTGAGTGTGGGTGGAGAGAGGAATACCAATAGGGAGAGTTGAGCAAAAGGTTTTTTACTCAAAGGTTTGTCTGTTTGAGATACATTTACGTGTCTTCCTCCGCTGTCTCTGAGATTTCTTGATTGTTTTTGTTGGCAGTTAATCAGCAGACGTTATGTTTGACTATTTATAGATCTGAAACACTTTAGTCTATAAATTGTGGGAAGATGACGAAGAAAATGCCAATCAAAGTTTCCTGGAGACCAAGGTTTTTATAGTAAAAACGATTAGCTTATGTAGTAGGAAAATAATCATTAGTTGCAATCCTAACCGATGATTCCAGATTTGCGTACTACAAACTAAAGATATTCAATTTAGGACCGTATTTAGAAAGCTGCCTTTTTCTTACATTTGAAGAAGCTGGAAACAGAGATGGTTTGGATCTTTTTAGCTTCACACCTACCAAAATGTTTTTTTCCTTTTCAATTTACTGTATTCTTATTCAACCATGTTACAATGTCTGGAAGTATTTGCACCAAAAAAAGTGGTTTGCCTACAACAAGATGCATAACAGCTGTTTTTTTAGAGTATTTAAAGGTCCCATGTCATGCTTTTCCGGTTATTACCCGTCCCCTTCTGTGTTATGAAGGTTTTTATGCATGTAAACTGTCTGCAGAGTCAAAACCCTCAAAGTACACCCTGTAGCGAGTAAAACTCTTAACACAGAAAATACCTCCCCAAAACGCCTCGTTGGAGATACGTCACTGTCCATTGATTCTTCGAAACAAATGGACCAATCCGTGGAGCCGTTACGTTAAGCCCCCGCTGATTGGTCCAAATTGACCAATCCACGGACTTCCTCACACACACACTCAGTGCAGGCAGCTCTGCTGATCTCTCCTCCCTGGCTGCAGGCTGATAACAGACAGTTGGGATGGCGGCGAAATTCTCTCTGCAGACCCATTCTCACAGCGTTTATCAACCCTTTTCTTACTCAATATCAAGCCACACTTATTGTTTTTACTTCGGCTGTGACTTTGTGTGTGCTCAGGGTGAGTTTGGATGTGTTTCGCTGTGTATCGCTAAACAAGGAAACCACACCTCCACGGAGCTCAGCGCGATTCACAACGTCCCGACCAATCGGAGCACACTGTGCTCACAGGGAGGGTGGGGGCTGGAGCTATTGGAGCTACAACGAGCCGTTAAAGGCAGAGAGTGAAATCCAGTGAATACACGTAGTTTACAGAGATGCTGGATGAGAAACCAATGTGAGTTTGGAAAAATTGCACAATATAAATCTATTCTAGTAGACCTCAACAAAGGAATTATGATCAATGGAAATGGCCATGACATGGGACCTTTAAGTGTTTGTAGGTGGATTTTTCTATTTATGTCAAGATAGTTGTGGATGTCGGTGCAGATCCGAAATGTTGCGATCATGATGAGCGCATGCCTAAACCAGTGAGTGTTAGACACGGGAGGTTCAGGAAATAAAAGCAGGAGTCGGTGTGTTTCGAGGTTGTGCTGGTGGAATTTTCTCGGGCGATCTCTGGCCTAGTCGGTCATGAAGACGGGGCCCGTAGGAGCGTGGGGGATGGGCGGGTGAGGTTCAGGGTGAAGGGAGGATAGCTCCAGCTCCAGGCAGCCAACCAAGTGTGGGGTATAATCTGACAGCACTCAGCCAAGACACATGCAGGGCTAAGACCAGGCACCCTACCAAGAGTGGGGCCTGTGGGGACATCCTGGTGAGAGCTAAGCCTCCAATGGGCCTGGAGCAGTGCCAGGAGCCACACACTCACACACACACACACACAGAAATGCATAGTTAAGTCACACATGCGTAGAAATGCTTGTGCAGTCTCCTACACACGCTCTCAAAATGCAGACACACCATGCATGCAAACAACAAACACACATGGGGAGGATGAAGGGTGATAAGACAAAGAAAGCATGAGGAAATACAAGGCTGCAGTCTGAATGGAGAGCTTTAGAGAGACACATTTATTGTGCGGCAACGTCTCATTTAGTCAGACCTTCAGACAGGATCTCCTATTTATAAAAAATGGACGCCCTGAATCGTTCCAAGACGTTGACGTTCAAGATCATGATGTGAAGATGATGTCTTTTTCCTTCAGTTCATACCCAGTATCTCTGCACAATTTTCGGTAAAGATTACACTACATTATTTTGTAAGTATTAAGCTATTTCTAGAATTAGATGACAGTGTTGCGTACTAGTATTGTAGCCGAATTGCTTGAGTGTTAAGTCAAAGAGATGGATTCATTTCTAAGAGACATGTTTTTATCTAACAAATTACCCAACCCAATTTTCACTGTTTTGCTCTTTCACATTATCTCAGATCAAAATATGTATCGGCATCATTTTCATGCCAACGACTGTAGAAAGGTCACACAGTTTAAAATCAAAGTTGAAAAATAACAGGCTTATAAATAACCCGACGAATCCCTTTATTCAACTTGAAGAGACGTTTTTTTTAAATTAGTTTTGGTGGAATGACGTCATCAAATGTGAAGCTTCCTTTGAAAAACATCAATAAGGACATTCGGTAGTCAGTGCAAAATGAATGCTTCTTTAGTATTTAGTAGGTCTCTGGGTCCCCTTTTTTTTTTTATAAAGATGTCAGTGTTGTTCAACTGGAAAGCAACCTGAACATTTGGATGAACCTGAAATGCTGACTGACGTTTCTCTTCCCTCTTTTCCTTTCTCTTTCCATTCCCCTCCTCCTCCTCCTCCTCCTCCTCCTCCTCCTTCTCGCTGTTCCTCTGCAGATTATGTTTATTTTGAGAACTCGTCCAGTAACCCACTGCTGATCAGGAGGATAGAGGAGTTGAACAAGGTGAGTTTGCTTGAATGCAGCACAGATCTGAAGGCTACACCTTTTAAAACCCACTCTACTCCCGTCTGATTTGTTAGATATTAAACCGAAAAAATCTTTACTTTAATAACTAAAGTAAATGTTTAACTGTAAAAAATATACTCGCCCTTTTGGGTTCTCATAAAGCTTAGTTTGGATCTTTTACCTGACACCCTGGACTGTTCAATATCAGACTTTTATAAGGGGATAAGATTCAACTCTTTGTCTTTTCCAGTTGTTTTATCCATCTTTTGAAACTCAACATCAGTGCATTCTGCTTTTGTTGTTGTTGCATTTATTCCAGTCTAGCCCTGAAATGATTAGCCAATCAAACAATTTGATGACCAATACATTCTTAAGTAATTTAACAAAGATACCAAACATTCCCTTATTTCAACTTCTGAAATGGGAGGATTTGCAGATTTGGGGATTTCAGCAAACTGAAGATCACAGATTTGTAGACTTCAGATTGTTAGGAAACTTTTATTGAGCTTTTAGACCTAATTATTTATTGAATAATGGAGAAATGATCCACACAATCCTTTATAATGAAAACATTTGTTATTTGTAGCTTTACAATTTCCTAACCTAAAGTGAAACGGAAAATGTGGTTGTCAAAAATCTGTTTTGGGTTATTTAACAGCTTTTTTGTGTCTTATACTAATGTTTTGTTTAACAGTAATCATATATGAGCAGCTTGTTGATATGCTTATAACATAATGGTGAAATTGATAGTTATTGCTTTGAATAATACACTTGCAATGTACCACTTTAAAGTAAAGGAAGTGTGGTTCTAAAAGGCCATATCTGTATTGCCTTTAAAGCTGTAAAAACAGTGTTTGTATTGAGATGTCACACCTAAGATAATAATGTTGCTCAGGATGCTGTCAGGTAAACCCCAGGCTGCCATCTTGCACATTGTTCAGTCGAGGAAGCAGAAAAAGAGTCCCGTCTCTGCGGACTGGTTACAGGGGCCCCGTGTCTGTCCCCTGTCCCGGCCTGTGTGGATAACTTGCCGGCTGCCTGGTGTGATTGACACGGAGCGCAGAGCGAGCCTCTGTTCTGCCGTCACTGTCAGTCTCCCCGGCCCGCAGGGAGCGCCGGCTTTCTCTTAACATAAAGTTTGAGATGCGTGTTTAGAAAGTATAAAACGGTAAAGGGGAAAAGTCCAGACAACCAGCAGCTGCTCAAAACTGCTAAAAAACACATTGGAGCCTTTATGCGTAATGTCTTTTTACATTTTAAAGATACAAATTTACAATTTAAACACGTAAATGATTTGATTTACAGGTTAAGAATCCAAGGCTGACACTAATAAATCCATGCTTTGTTAAAGTGGAAGAAAAGGGCGAAGTATGTGCCAAGTGATGTTGTCAGATGTTTAGTTTTGTTTGAACAACACTTACATGACTTACTTAAATATCACATCAGACAAGAAAACCCTGGAAATCCTCACATAATGAAAGTTGGATCTGAAGTATATTTAAACATGTTTCCTTAAAATAACTAACCGAAACAATTGATTGGTTAACAAATAGTTTCTGATCATTTCTCTGCCATTACTTTGACGTTGCAAAAGGTGATAAATGAACTAATATCAGCAAGGAGCATGTATTCACTCGGCTGCTTGAGTGCCAGATGCTTAAACTACACCTCAACGCCTCCCTGTGATAACAGATCCATTCTTCATCTTCCTCTCTCTCGCTGCCCTCGCCACTCTCTCATTGTCTCCGGTTTTGTTTTGCTTTAAGTTCATTTTACAGTGTTAACTTTCCTGCACATCAAAATATGTATGCATGAATCTATTTTAGTGAAATGAATCACCGAAAAGAAAACATTTGGTTAAATGTAACACCGTTAACCCAGGTACTGAAGTGATTCAGAAGATTTACATTTTATTTCATTTTCCAATCTGCTTAGCTGCTGTTGTTTAACCTTGAAATAACTCCTATACTCATGACAAATTCTGACTATTAATATACTACCTTTTATTCTTTTTTATTACGCTCTGTTTTCAAACACAGAAATATGGGAAATTAGATTCTTAATTGTTCTCTGATTGGAAAAGTATAAAAAAAAATTATAATGTAAAGAAATATGACTGGATGTTGGATGTGTTGGATTTTTCTCCATCCATCTTCTACTTGCATTATATTTAACTACAGTGATTCATGAGAAAAATCCTAATCCAATTTACCCGGCCTATAATAAGATTCAAACTCATTCTTTTGTCTTTTTTGTTGTTGTTGTTGCAAGTCAAAAAAGTACTACAAATCAATTTATCAATGAGTCTTATTGCTTTAACTGTTCTACCTTCGAGTTTTAATGTTAAGGTATCATTCAATAAAGTCAATAACAAACCATGCAGCTCTTAAATAAAAACTAATATCATCATACCTATGTAGTATTATGAGGAAAAAACAACTAACAAAACAGACGCCCCCTGAACACACCGCTCTGTCCCGATAACTGCGACACTTAAAGTGATTTTGGGAGAATTAGCTGGAGCCTCACACTGAGTTTTTTTCACCCATAGTTAAGAACTCTCCTCATCTAAGGTTTTTTTTTTTTTAATCATCTGTGTGTGCGTGTGTGGGTGCTCTGTGTGCGGCACCACTTGTTGCCGTGGTAACGCCGATTGTCTCTGGTTTGCAGACAGCCAATGGGAACGTGGAGGCCAAAGTGGTGTGTTTTTACCGACGCAGGGACATCTCCGGCACACTCATCGCCCTGGCAGACAAACATGCAAGTGAGTGACCGACCGTTACCCCGCCTGCAAAACACACCATCAAGAAAACAGGATTTCGAACATTTCTTTCGGGGCAACACGCTTCAGTTATTTTCCACTGCAAAGGTGTAGTAGTGCCTCGGTCAAATTTAAGAAGATTTCCCTGAACTTTAAAAATACAATTTGTTATTTGGCTGGATTGGGAGGCTTGTTTGCACAGCAGGGGTGATACAAAATTGAATTGAGTTTTTGTTACCGAGCTGAGAAAAACAGTCCAGACTGCAGCATCCCCCCCCCTCCTCCTCCTCCTCCTCCTCCAGGCCTGAGTGCAGACAGCATTCGATCTGTTGGGTGTATCAATAGGACACCTGTGTGTGCGTCTATGCATATGTGCTCTAAAGCGTGGGTGTGAGGCGTGTTCTTGAATGTGGTGTTCTTCTCCAGAGCTTGGAGCTAAACACTGCAGTGTCTGGAACAGCTGGCAGACTGGGCTCCAGCAGCCTTTTAATGTTATGGGTATCAGGGAGTTTTTCACAGAGAAAGACATTAAAACAATGTTTTTTTTTAATGATGGGGGAAAGAATAAGGGGAAATACAGAAGCCCAGAAGGATCAAGATGGTCAGTTTTAAAAGGTTGTCGAAATACGAGGCTGAAGTTGCTGGGAACAAAAGTATGTCTTTTTAAAGGCCAGAGACGATCTTAAATGTCCCGGCTGTCCCCCAAGGGGTCGGTGGCAAAATATTCCTTCAAGGCTCTGCTCCAGAGGGCCTGGATTTGAAAGAAGAGCAGCAGAGTGGGATTTATCCTTCCTCAGAATATTTTATCTTCGTTTTTTGGTTTTCCGTCTGTCTCTATCATTAACGCTTTTATCTCAGGAACAACTTGAGGGAATTTCTTCAGATTTGGCACACACTTTAAATCAAGTGTGATGCGAATCAGAGACAGGTTTATTACCAGGTAGGTTTACACGTACGAGAAATTCGACTTGGTGTCGTGGTGCATAAAAACAAGAATTAAAAAGACAGGTAGAGAACTAGAAAAATATTACAAATATAACAGTATTTACATTGCAATGGAATGGAAGGAATAAAATATGGACAACAAATCAGCAGTAATACAAAATATTGTTGTGCATTAATGTAATGCATAGAGTCTGCGTTGTGTCTGAGGTAAAGTGTCAGTGGGGGGGCCGGGCCTTGTTGATGAGGCCGGTAGCGGAGGGGAAGAAACTGTTCAGGTGGCGAGAGGTTTTGGTCCTGATGGACAGTTTGTGTCCAGGGTGGGAGGTGTCGGCCACTACCTTCCCTGCCCGCCTCAGGGTCCTGGATTTGACTGATCTCACAAAACACGTTATAATGTATAAACTAATTACGACAAAAATAGTGAAATGATGACAATGATATTGTGTAAAAAAACTTTACCACCATTACTCAGGAACAGAAGGGGAGGTTGTGACACTATTTCACGTTTGGTAAGGTTCTGTTATAGTGACACAGATGTTGGGTGTCCCTTCCTGAGTCTGGACACATGGATGGAAATTGTACATTTTAGAGTGGTTGGCTGAGGCACAACATGTGTGTTATAACAACAGGTGATCTCTGTTTTTTATTTATAAACTTACAACAGTCATTTAAAAGAACTCTTTCTTAGCATCTGTTCTCTTGTGCAACTGATGGTTATCCATCTTCAGTATAATGTTAGTGGTAAAATACCACCACCAACCACAACAACCCACATCCTGACAGACTCTGGTTGTAATTGTTAAATTACTCATCCTTACCAGCCACATCAAAAATGTGGAGAATCCTTTTAGAGTCGTCATGATTCATGAGGCGTGTGGTGCAGTGGGTTGTGCGTTGGTGTTCGGATCAGGGGGTCACTGGTTCAAACCCCACTGCAGTCAGCATGTCGTTGTGTCCCTGAGACACTTCACCCAAATTGCTCCTGTGGGGATAGCCCACAGTATTGAGTATGTAAGTCGCTTTGGATAAAAGCGTCTAACAAGAGACATGTAATGTAATGTGTTAGTGAGCTTAAGTGCCAGGTAATGCTTTTCATTAGACATGGTCGGAAGAAACTTAGTATGTTTTTAATTGTGTTTTTAATTGTTTATATTTTGGGTCTATTTTATATTTTGAAAATAGGCAGAAAAGCAAGTTACGTGATGAATTTTGAAAGAACAGAAGTGCAAAATAAAAAAATAAGGTGCTCGCATCAAGTACTACCACTTAACATGTACATCAAACATAGCCATCGCCTGTAAAGCGAACAAAAAAAGATGAGGCTAATCACATCAATGGTAAAAAATACCACCATTCATAGTAGTGCTGTCGTACTAACAATAAAAACACCAGCCTGCAGTCCTGGCAAAACCAAGCATCAGACTTTAACTGGGTGTGGCAGGCTAAATGATGGCTCTTGGGGTGTGTGTGTGTGTGTGTGTGTGTGCGCGCGCGCTAACAAGTGTCCTGTTTGAAGATTTTGTGTGTGTGTAAGGCCTGTGGGGTGTAACTATGGCAGGAGGGGGATTGTTTTGTTCTGTTGGACCACACAGCATCAGTGTGTCAGTGTGTGTCCCTGTAAGACTGTTTTCTTTTTTCTTCTTACTCAATTATTATTTCTCCAAGCAAATGTGTGAGGCTTCCGGTTTTTAACCCAAAACAATTATAGGTTTGTTTTTTTCTTTAAACTTGATTTCTGTCAAGTTTATCCTAAAAAAAAAAAGAAGAACCTTTTAACTCACCTTGAGCTTAAGGAACCCTGAGTATTTGTTGTTAGTATACTATAGGCCGTTCCTCTACATGCCTTTTTAGTTTTTGGCTTTGCTCTCTTTGCCATCTGCAGTTCGGTGAGGGGCTTCCAGACATTTGCGATATGTAAAAAATGCATGGCAGAATTGGCTGCACACCGCATGGGTGTGGGCTGTATCCTGTCTGTGTTTCTGTAGCTGCAGCTCCGTGTGTGTGTGTTTGCATGCGTGTGTTTGCATGCTTTGGTCTGCTCTTATATAGGCATGATGACTTGATGTTTTTTTAGCTCTGTCACAGAAGTCACTGAAGGGGTGCATTTAGGTCATTTTCCTTTGAATTGAGAGGTGTGTGTGTGTGTGTGTGTGTGTGTGTGTGTGTGTGTGTGTGTGTGTGTGTGTGTGTGTGTGTGTGTGTGTGTGTGTGTGTGTGTGTGTGTGTGTGTGTGTGTGTGTGTGTGTGTGTGTGTGTGTGTGTGTGTGTGTGTGTGTGTGTGTGTGTGTGTGTGTGTGTGTGTGTGTGTGTGTGTGTGTGTGTGTGTGTGTGTGTGGTGTGAGTCATTGATCAAATATTTTGCTTGCAGAGATTCTGTGCACTCCCTCAATGGGGCCTCCGTCTCCAGCTTTAGCCCCTCCCCTCTGAGCGGAGCTGCCTCCTGAGTGGTCAGCTTCTGTGGCGGACTTGGCATTTTTACCTCCCTGGCCCCTCCCTTCAGACGTTTGAATTTGCCATGACCAAACCTTTTTTTTTCTATTTTTGAGATGTGGCTCCTAGCTCCCATAAACAATGGACAATAATACTGCCAGTGACCTGATGCTCAAAAAGTGGAACCAGTGAAGGGGTGCTGGTCGTGGCGCAGTATATTAAAACCACTCATTTCCTTTGCCTAGGTCATAAACATGTCACATCCCTTTTTTGTGGATGCTTTTACTACCTTTTTATAACTTAATTCACTTGCAGGATTGCACTTCTTCCTAGTTGTTGAATCAATGGAGCTGCACCGCGGCACTATATTGAACCTGAGATGATATCCTAGAGTCAGAGGATGAATTTCTCATTTGCATCCGCAGCTGCAGAGCTTTATTAGCTGTGTCCTTATCAGCCCTAATGATTAGAAAGTGGAGAAGGCAACGTCCTCGCCGCATGTCGACACAGTTGTTATGGAGCACAAAGAGATTTCACTTATTGCAGCAGCTTTCTTACTCGTTTAAAGGTGGGGTAGGTAAGTTTGAGAAACCGGCTCGAGATACACTTTTTGTTATATTCCATGGAATGCTCTTAACATCCCGATAGCAATGAATATCTGAAATGCTTTGACAAAAAATCCATTCAAAAAATGTCATCTGTGGAAGCCGTAGTACTGTAAAAAGCACGACCAATCATCTGAGCCGGCCCGGCTAAAGTAACTGGATGGCCTACCTGCCTGTCAGCCTTCAATCTGTGCGCAAACTTATCTCGTGCCCTCATTGGTCATGTGCGCCTTTGTGTGTGTTGGAGGAGGGGCTCTGTAAGGAAGTGGCAGATTTTCTCCGGCTGTGTATTTTCAAATCCTAGCGCACTCGAGCTGGTTTCTCCAAAATGACCTACCCCACCTTTAAATATATTTTTGTAAAATGCACTTAAAGAAATTATGCTTAAAAAGTTTGCATTATGTGCTTACCTTTCTGCTGCTAAACTTTAATTGTAACTTAACTTGATTTCATATGCACTCAGAAAAACCGGTTTGTGGGAGAAATAACATTGAGTCAGGAAATGGGAAAACAGGTTTGATCAGTACTGAAGTCTGATTACTGTAAGACTTATGTTTACATACATATACATACCAGCCTACTAACTTAAACCAATTACAGACTTTGTTTTTTGTTTGTCACATTTTTTGAAATTTGACTACAGTTACTTAAAGGGGATTAAACCAATTCAAATGTGTTTATGAGAAGAACGATTCAGCTTGTGAAAACAGCTGTTTAATGTCTTCTGTTTATCTGGAGGAAGCTTTGTTATGTCTGGGGAAAATATCCCTTGTGAGGTAAACAAAGTTATCTGGGCTTGGGATAGAGACCGTAGATTTTGAATTTTGCAAAAATGATTTGTTTACATAAACTAGAAGGAGCGGGGGGTTGGTAAGGTGTCTTTAACACCATGTTGAGACAAAATGTCACAATAATACCACAACCAAACTCCCAGATGGTGTCTTCTCTCATCCAGTATTGATTTTACATTGACAGATATTCCCGCTTTAGAAGGAACCGTGAGTGAACTGTTTCTCAATGGTTTTTGAGCAGAAGCATGTAGCTGTCTGCTTCACTGCCTCTCAAACGCTCACTGTATCATGGAGGCGCAGTCAGTCTGTTAAGGGGATAACGGTCTGCGCTGCTCTCCTCACCCTCAGGCCTGCCCTCTCCTCTCCTTCCCCCTCCTCTCCTTCCCCCTCCCCTTGCCGTCTCTCAGCCCTGTAAGGCGAACCATTCATCAATAATTGATAATTGGCTGGGACAGGTGAGATGGAGAGGCAATTTGTAGAGAGTATGGTGTGGGTGCAGTGCCAGGAGATTGGCGCAGAGGAGAAGGACTGAGGTTGGGGAGTTGAGTTGCTCCTCAAGGACGCTCAGCCAGGGTCCAGATGAAGAAGATGATCAACCACACAGTCTGGATACTGTGTGTAAAACCATGCATATGTTGGGACCAGGGTTTTCCGCTAGGATTTTTTCTTGCCGGTCAAATGTCTGGAAAGAATGTATTTTACCGGACACATTTGAAAACTTACCGGTCATGTTTCAATAATAATAATAATTATGTGGCAGAGTTTCCATTAGCAGGTAATTACCGGACTATGACCGGATATGCTGATGTTTAAAACTCAGTTAATGGGGCTAATTTTTATATTGCTTCAGTTTATAATCGTAACAGATCTAAAAATTCAGATTCATTTTTCAAAAATGATTCCACAAACAACATAATTATAACTTTCAAACAAACTACTTGTAGTAGATGAAGTACATTATTCAAAAGTTTACATTAACTTTGAATAATAACACGGGAGAAACGGATCCTCTCTCTCTCTCTCTCTCTCTCTCTCTCTCTCTCTCTCTCTCTCTCCTGAAAGCCCGTCAGTGCTCGCTAAACAGTGGGCGGGGCTTCAGGTGATTATGCACAGCTGCTCCGTCAGACTCAGCAGCTGATCTCTGATCTGTCTCTCACGTCCGGTTATACTTCACTCGCGTTTATGTCCATATCGATCAGATCCGGCTCTCCTGATCGGCCTTTTATAGAGAGCACCGATCAAACTATTAAGAGTCAATATCGGCCGATAATGATCGGCGGCCGATCGATCGGAGCATCCCTAATTATTACTGGACATTCTGACCGGCAGGTTTTTAATTTACCGGTTTTTAATACATTTTACCAGCTAAAAACCGGTAATTACCGGCTAACGGAAACCCTGGTGCGTACAGAGATGCAGACCCTGTATTGGCATAAAGAAAAACCCTTACTGAGTTATTAAAGGGAGAAACCTCAAACAGCTGCTGACAAACCAACATGCAGTATATTTTGTTCAAACACAGTAGACAGAACAAATCATATTTCAAAGTTTTAGTCTAAAAAAAATCACCACATCTCCTCCGTGCTTAAGGTATTTTCTTTAAGTTAAAATAATATACTCTTGTCTGCATTTGTATAATTTCCTTTTTATAATCTATGGTCAGTGCGAGCTTATATATTCAGATCTTTTAGTTTTGTTGGCAGTGTTTGTTAGTAGCTGCATTGCCTGAAACAAGTGTGTAGTTTATTCGCTTTTCAGAAATATTATAAAGACTTTTTAGGCTTTATTAGGCAGTTGATGCATCACACAGAAAACAGCTTATTAAAGGGATGTTAAGGTGCCGTACATACAGCGTAACGTCCCCAGTTTGTGACATGTTCTATTTAAGTCTATGCTGATGGCTTTCAAATAAAGTTCCCCCAAAATTCATAACATCATAATAAGAAAACTAATTGTTGCCGCATAAATCATCTGACGTGTCAGGACCTGTCTGATTCAGCTCAGCAGATGAGTGATTAATGCATCATATTGTACATTCACTTTGCAGTAATTAATCAAAGCAACACATCTTAATAACGAGAGAGAAAGAGAGAGAGAGAGAGAGAGGAAAACAAACTTTAAAGTTTTAACATGATGGTAAAATGGTGACAACAACCCTAACTCTCTGTCAGATGGGCAGCACTCTCTAGCTCTGCTAACCAATTTCCTGCAGGAAAGCCTGGATTAAAAGTGTTTACTCTAAAATTGTACATCTTGCCATCGGTCTGCTTGAGAGCTGTTGTTTAGCTCTATTTAAAACTCGTCTCTGTTAGAAGAACAGACTGCGACAAAGTTCCTGTATAACTTAACGAGCGCTGTCCCTCAGTTGTCTTTTCTCTCATGTTTTGATTCTCTGTCAGAAAATGCTCAACAATATCCTCCTCTTGGTTACACTGTATGTTGCTGGGAGTAGTGTGTAAGTCTCATCCCTGCGCCCCCCCCCCCCCTCTCAGTAAAAAGCTAGTTTGGCCAATAATTAATTCACTTCTTTTGCGATGTGATTCAGTTTGCAGTTTTATAGATTTTCTTGCCTAATGTAGGGGAAACTCCACCAGCAGCAGTCAGGAGCTCATTATGAGCCGCTGAGCCGGATTACTACTGGAACATGAACCTTAAAATGTCAATTTAAATATGTACGAGCACAAGATGTAATATTTAGCTACTCCCATGTTTTGATCGTGTTGCCCACACATAGATGCAGCTCTAACACACACACACACACACACACACACACACACACACACACACACACACACACACACACACACACACACACCATGTTTGTCTCCCCGCTTCACCTTCTTCCCCTTTTTGTAATGTTGTTTTTCCCCTTTATTAATAACATTAGTCCATATTTTGTTGCGTTTACATGGCAGGAGATGGTGTGTGTGTGTGTGTGTGTGTGTGTGTGTGTGTGTGTGTGTGTGTGTGTGTGTGTGTGTGTGTGTGTGTGTGTGTGTGTGTGTGTGTGTGTGTGTGTGTGTGTGTGTGTGTGTGTGTGTGTGTGTGTGTGTGTGTGTGTGTGTGTGTGTGTGTGTGTGTGTGTGTGTGTGTGTGTGTGTGTGTGTGTGTGTGTGTGTGTGTGTGTGTGTGTGTGTGTGTGTGTGTGTGTGTGTGTGTGTGTGTGTGTGTCTTCTGAGTGCTGGGCAGAGTGAGTGAGGGAGTGAAGGAGTACTTATTGATTTTGGCCACACATCTCTTCTCCTGAAAAATCCCTTGATTGCTTTTGTTCTGCTCCCCGTCTCCCTCTTTCTGTCTCGCTTCCTCTAATGAAACTCCAAATGAATTGGAGCACGTACTGACTGCTCTTCCTCCTCTCTGTTGCACTCTCTCTACCGCTCTCTCTCTGGCTCTCTCCCCCCCCCCTGTTTTCCCTGCTGATTTCTCTATTGCTCCCCTTCCTCCCCTCTTCCTCGCTGTCTCTCTGTCTTCCTCCCTTTGTATTCTCCAATGTGTCTCTCTGTGGATCTATTTTCCTGTCCATCTCGCTTTCTTTTATCTCCTCTTTCCTCTTCTCCCACCTCCATTTCCTCCTCATCCTCATATGAGGAAGCGTCGGTGATGTTGCCTACAAGCAGCGGTTAAATCTATTCTTATAGGATGAGTCAGACACACAGCCGACTCAAATGGGCTCATAGCCCTTCAACTGCCGCTCTGTCCACCCGTTTTCAGACTGATTATCCAAGAGTTTTTCACCATCGATTCTTTTTGTCCAGGGTACCAGGGTACTCAAGATTACACCTGCAATACAAAAAAATCATCTTGGAAATTCATGCTCCTGACACAATGCAATATACGCTGAGGTGAATTAGTAACAATTCATTCAAGATCACCGGCCTGAAAGGAAACTATGCAAGTTTTTCAAAGAATGTGAAAACATATTTTCTTTAGGCGTCACATTTTGTGTGACATCCTTAGTTGAGTGTTTTTAAATGCTTTGTCAGTGATTCAGCAGCATATCAATTACTTTCAACTCCATTGCACTGAGGTGACAGCAAACATGACTGAAACTGATACCTCCAAAAATTGTCTAAAAAAGAAAGTAAAGATATTTCTCACAGGCGTAAACTAAAATGTGTTCTTGTTAAGATATAAGAGCAGACATCGTACAAAGACCTTTCTAGTCTCCTACTGTGCTCCTACAGAGCCGCAGCCAGGATTGGTTCATCCTGAAAGCCCACAAATCCAAGCAGGCCGATTACCAGGAAGAGACCTAACATTTCTGTTCATTTGGTTATTTTTGCCATTATTAATTCATTGCAACTATTTGCTCCAAGTAATTCACATAATTAAAAGTATTAATGAATCAATTCTGCCTGGAAAATCGGATTAATTTGAGTTTTTAATTATTTATGTTTCTTCAAATTTCAACACGGCAAGTCTCAAAAAGTAGATCTCTCCATCCTTGAAAAAACAGCTTTGTGTTCAACCTTTCTCAATGGAAGCTACAGGATCCCCTGCTGTGTCCTTTTGCTGCTCTAAATGGATAACAACAGAAGAGTACACTCTACAATGGTGATTTCTTTTTTTACTTTACAAGCGTGAAATACATGAGATGACCTAAATAATAGTGCAATGGAAACACAGTTGGTGGGAATTCAAATGATGGAGAATCCTGAGTGGTGTGGCATGACTTTTGTATTCAAGTTGTGAAGTACAGTAATGGAAGAGAAACCCTATGAAAGCCAGATTCATATCGCAGGTCACATGAAGACATAATCAGCGGGATAAATGTACAATTCCTGTACGCATACACGAGTCCCTTTCCCCCTGAGGTCTCTATTGTTCCGCCTCATAAAGCGTGCATCACATGCTTTAAATATCGTCGTGCATCTGAGACCGTTTGTTGCTGCAGCCGATACATTTACATCCCACTCTCCTGTTTCCCCTGCGGACGTCATTCTTCCACCTCATTCAATGGGTATACGTTTGACCTTTGACCCTCTCTAACCCCCAGGGGAGCTGGAAGAGGAGATGGAGAATCCAGAGATGGCGGACCTCCCCGAGAAACACAAACACCAGCTCAGACACCGAGAGCTCTTCCTGTCCCGCCAACTGGAGTCTTTACCTGCCACACACATCAGGTACGCTGCCCCTGCTCCACCAACCATCTGTTTCACTTCAGTTTGTTTTGCTTGCTTTCGAGAGTTTTGGTCCCACACAGAGCGCTGTTTTGATAACGCATACCTGTACCAAGCTGTGACTGAAGCAATTCCTTTGGGCTACTAGTGGCTCCTAAAACATCCCCCCCCCCCCCCCATAAAAAAACCTTCCTTGAAATTGATTGTAAACAAACTCAAAACAAGTCAAAAAAAATGTGGTAACGGCAAAAAATACAATGAACTTTTATCAATGTCAGAATACTTTTCACTTGATTTAAAAAATAAATAAACAGTAATTTAGACTGTTAAATTTACATTTTAAATTGTCTTCCTTAAGATTTACAGTCCTGGTTTATTCGTCTGTACCACAGAAAACACTCATTTACCTTCAGCAGCAAATGCATTATGACAAGTGTGTTCATCTCTACCAGGGGTCTGCAACCTTTTTGACCAAAAGAGCCATTTTGTCCCCTATTCTAACAATTTGTTTTGTCTGGAGCCGCAAAACATATTTGATAGCTTATAAAGTTGTATTTATTGTTACATCATAGACAAAAACTACTTTTTTTTGCATTTATTATTTATTACATTATAAAATTGTTAACTTCTAATAAGAAACAAATAACTCTTATAAGGAGAATAAAACAAAAATACACGTCTACTTTAAAATAAATTAAACACAGCACTTGGGGAGTCCTCTGCAAATTTGAAGCAAGAACATTTTTTTTACCCACTCAATAAATAAATAAATAAAACCTATAGCTGCTCCCTAAAAAGAGTTTACTGATTGAATTATGACTGAAGATCGTCAGCTGTCTTCCTCTCCCGTGTTTTTCCTCCAACACGTAAAGGCTGCAGCACCCTTGACAACTTCTCTCCACATATCAAACATACCGGTAAGCCAGCATCGTTTGCTGTGAAAGCAGATAACTCTAACCACGCAGAATTACACCCTCTGTTCCTCCGATACTTTTCTTTTCTTTGATTTATCCATAGTTCGCTCAGGGGTCGGGGGTCAGGTTATTCACCTGCAAGAAAAGGCGCTGGTGCGGGACTGCAGCAGGATGTGTGACGCATATTTTAGTTGACCTAATTAAAACCGTTTTGTTTTTATTTATGTGTCACAGTATCACCTCAAAATACAAGATACGAAAAAATGTCAACCGTGCAACAACATATAAATAGTCCTGCAAATACTCTTATTTGATTTCCTTCTTATTTATGTCTAAACTCAAGGGAGCCAGAGCAGAGGGCTTAAAGAGCCGCATGCGCCTCGAGAGCCGCGGGTTGCCGACTACTGATCTATACGGATGTTAACGGAGCAGCCGGTCAAACTCACATTTCTATGATAACGGGTCAATACTTAGCACGCACAGGGTTATTTCTTTTAAGTGGACCTATCATGCTATATTTGAATAATATAGTGTAGGACCATACCTATATAAGGCATATTTATACTTTTTATTTTTCAAAATACCAAACAGATCATACATGTTTGCCATCAATTTAACACTGTCTTTGCATCATGGGCTGATTCTGTGAGAACAGCACCATCTACAGGCCTGGCATATGTACTACAGCGTCTCCAGCGCTTTCCAACGGCAATGTCCGTGGCTGTCTCCTCCTGATTGGTGGAGTTGGCCCAATAGCCGTAGTGCCACTTCTGTGACGTCATAGAAGTGTTCAAATCTGGATCAGTCTGTATCAGATCCGTTGCAGCCCCTTTTTAAGAGATTTGGGTATGGAGGAAAATAGAGAGGGTTGTGTTTTCTGACACTTGGTGAGTTCCCTGGAACACCGGGGACACATGTTCATGAATAAAAGACGTACAAAAGTGCATTTTGCATGATAGGTCACCTTTAAATGTCTTGTTTTTTCCAACTACAAACCAAAAAGCAACAAAAAACCCTTTATTTTTCTACAATCTAGGATCAGGACGAGCAGCATATTCTAACTTTCAGAACTTTTGTTACTAAAATCGATGAATACCTTTTTGAAAGTAGTTGCAGATCATTTTTCGCTCGAGTTTAGACTGATTTACGTAACGTTGCAGCGCTATTGGGAACAAAATCCCAGGTAGCATTAATGTTGATTTGCAGCAACTTTCATCTCGATCATACTGTGTTTTTAATGAACTTTGACAAATGAGTCAAACACTTTGTGTGGCTGTGAAAACGTCACTCCTTCACTTGGAGGATGAGGATGATGAGATTATTTATTGAGTCCTTCACTTACATTATCTGCCACACATACAGTGAGGCCTGTCATTTTCATCCTAGGTATACCTCAACTATGAGAGACAAAATGAAAAAAAAATCCAGAAAATCACTGTCTGATTTTTAAAGAATTTATTTGCAAATTATGGTGGAAAATAAGTATTTGGTCAATAACAAAAGTTCATCTCAATACTTTGTTATATACCCTTTGTTGGCAATGACAGAGGTCAAATGTTTTCTGTAAGTCTTCACAAGGTTTTCACTGTTGCTGGTATTTTGGCCCATTCCTCCATGCAGATCTCCTCTAGAGCAGTGATGTTTTGGGGCTGTCGCTGGGCAACACGGACTTTCAACTCCCTCCAAAGATTTTCTATGGGGGTTGAGATCTGGAGACTGGCTAGGCCACTCCAGGACCTTGAAATGCTTATTACGAAGCCACTCCTTCGTTGCCCGGTCGGTGTGTTTGGGATCATTGTCATGCTGAAAGACCCAGCCACGTTTCATCTTCAATGCCCTTGCTGATGGAAGGAGGTTGTCACTCGAAATCTCACGATACATGGCCCCATTCATTCTCTCCTTTACACGGATCAGTCGTCCTGGTCCCTTTGCAGAACAACAGCCCCAAAGCATGATGTTTCCACCCCCATGTTTCACAGTAGGTATGGTGTTCTTTGGATGCAACTCAGCATTCTTTCTCCTCCAAACACGTCTAGTTGAGTTTTTACCAAAAAGTTCTATTTTGGTTTCATCTGACCATATGACATTCTCCCAATCCTCTTCTGGATCATCTAAATGCTCTCTAACAAACTTCAGACGGGCCTGGACATGTACTGGCTTAAGCAGGGGGACACGTCTGGCACTGCAGGATTTGAGTCCCTGGCGGCGTAGTGTGTTACTGATGGTAGCCTTTGTTACTTTGGTCCCAGCTCTCTGCAGGTCATTGACTAGGTCCCCCCGTGTGGTTCTGGGATTTTTGCTCACCGTTCTTGTGATCATTTTGACCCCACGGGGTGAGATCTTGCGTGGAGCCCCAGATCGAGGGAGATTATCAGTGGTCTTGTATGTCTTCCATTTTCTAATAATTGCTCCCACAGTTGATTTCTTCACACCAAGCTGCTTACCTATTGCAGATTCAGTCTTCCCAGCCTGGTGCAGGTCTACAATGTTATTTCTGGTGTCCTTTGACAGCTCTTTGGTCTTGGCCATAGTGGAGTTTGGAGTGTGACTGTCTGAGGTTGTGGACAGGTGTCTTTTATACTGATAACGAATTCAAACAGGTGCCATTCATACAGTTAACAAGTGGAGGACAGAGGAGGCTCTTAAAGAAGAAGTTACAGGTCTGTGAGAGCCAGACATCTTGTTTGTTTGTAGGTGACCAAATACTTATTTTCCACCATCATTTGCAAATAAATTCTTTAGAAATCAGACAATGTGACAATGTTTCTTCTCATTCTGTCTCTCATAGTTGAGGTATACCTAGGATGAAAATTACCGGCCTCTCATCTTTTGAAGTGGGAGAACTTGCACAATTGGTGGCTGACTAAATACTTTTTCGCCCTACTGTATATGACGGCCGAAAGATAGTTTGGAATCAGCTTTCAGTCTCTCACTCAGACATAAAACAATCCTCTGAAATTCAGGGAGCACAATGAGCACTAAATGTCAACAGAGAGCTTTGTCTACATATAGAAATGTTCTGCTCATCAGGGAGCCGCTCCAGGCAAACCCACCTAATCATTACCACCTTATTACTTGACATTTCTGAGGAGTGGCTGGGAGAGCAAACTGACATCTGCTTGAATAAAAATAACTGTGATGAGTCGTTCTGCTTAGAGAAGAGGATTCAAATCTTGATTTAAGTTCTCTAAGTTGACACCTCGCTCCGTGCCGCAGCAGCGAGGTTACAGAAGGTGTTCCAGTTTATCACCCTGTTCGCCCGGGGCTAGAGAGGTATGAATACCTCGCTGGTAAATAATTTGGAGACAGACCGTAGTGTCAACACACTCTAAATGAACGGGCTCGGCCAGCTGAAACCAAATCCAGTGTTGTTGCTACGTGCGCTTCCTTTTGTATCTAAAGCTTTAAAATCAAGCAGTTAACTCACTTTTTTACTCCCTGGTAATGCTGTCAGAGCATCTACCTTCTCATAAGAGAGACTAAATGCCCTGACTGCAACAAGAGCAACAATCACACAGCCACTGACGGATTCTATGTTCACAGACATGTTGATGACATCCCGATATATGAATTATATTTGATTTTCTTATGATTTAATTCCCTCTTTTATATGGTCTCTTTAAATCAAATAATAAAAACAATTATGTCGGGGGGCGTGTGGCGCAGTGGATTAGTGTGTAGCATGTCGTTGTTTCCCTGGGTAAGACACTTCACCCCAAATTGCTCCTGTGGGGATTGTCCACAGTACTGAATGTATGTAAGCCGCTTTGGATAAAAGCGTCTAACATGTAATGTAAATTAAAAAAAAATTGAAAGTATGGAAATCAAACTGATCAAATGTATCATTCCAATATGTCCAAAAAAAAAATCACACTTATTTTCCTTTTTTCGGTGTTGTGTCAAACAAAGAAACAACACCGCATTGAAAACGTTTCCATCGCACTAGAAATCAATGTCATTGTTGCTGCTTGTTAATGCACCCTACGCCGAGGAGTCCTCTCACACAGTTTAACCAGGGTACGCAACTCGTGAACTGCGTTTCACATTGTTCCCTCTTTCATTCTCCGTGTTCTCTCCCTTCTCTTTTTCCCTTTCTACCTTTCCTTACATCCCTTCTGGACCTCCAGGGGGAAGTGCTGTGTGACTCTGCTGAACGAGACAGAAGCCCTGAAGTCTTACCTGGACAGAGAGGTACGTACCATCAGATCTCCACGCTAAAAATAATAAGACGGGATCTCCTAAACTTTGATTAGGTGCGCGAGATAACTGATTATTTAAAAGTCTGTCTGTGAGAAACGTACGAGTTAAGAGATTCTTGTTTCCAGATGAATTATTCAACGTGTTGACCCAGAATGTTCTTTTCACATACAGTAATGAGGAGACGAGAGACTAGCAGAGGGGAAGATACACACACACACTCTTCTCTTTCGCCTCTCCGTTTGCCCGTCTCGCTTCCTGTTTCTTTCATACCATCCTCACGCCTTCCTGCCATCTGTATTTCCCAGGATGCCTTCTTCTACTCGCTGGTGTATGACCCTCAGCAGAAGACCCTGCTGGCTGATAAGGGGGAGATCCGCGTCGGGAACAAGTACCAGGCCGACATCACCGACCTCCTGAAAGAAGGTACAATATACTTGAATTATTTTTTGTTTAATTGACACAGTTTTCCTAGAGAAGCTTATTCACAGAGCAACACATTATAATGCTCTTCCTTCAGGGTTCTTTTTACCCTCCTGGGTACTGAATGATTGTTTGGAGCAATCCATCCTCAACTTAAATTAACTAGTTAACTTTTCATGTCTGTTCATTTCTCAGGGAAATGTCATTAACTGTATGCAACCTTTTTCTGCTCCAAGCTTCCTTATGAACTCACTTTTTTTTTACAAGTAAAGTTATTTAAAAAGAAAAAAACTAACCTTGGTTTCCATGGCTACTAAACAGCACAATTAAATGATAGAAAGCATAGAGTGCCACAGTGACGTGTCCTAAAACCCGGAATTAAACTCTTTCCGGTTCCTTAGACAAAAACGCAATGCAATTTCTCCATAGGATTTTGGAAAATAGCTGGAAATAAGGTCTGTGGTTGAAACATATTTAATCGTCTGATCACGTTTTGTTCAGCCGGATAATATCCACATGTCTACCCTACTTTTATAATTTTCTAATCGTAAATCTAATCGCCAGGAGCAAAATGCTAACGTTATGCTATAAACGAACTACAGCAGGGTCGCTGCTTCAACGTCACGCCAACTTAAGATCCATATTCAAAACTACAGATTCTAAATGGTACAAGTTGAAGTGTTTGTTTGAACAGTTTGCAGGAGGCAGGTACTTGCTTTCAAGCAGAACAGGGCAAACAAACTTAGCGGGAGTTTTTACGAGTTCGGTGTAATGACGTAAAACGGCCTCGACAACTTCTGTAGTCCTATTCAGCCACTTGTTAACAACCATCGTTTTTCAGACACGTCAACTCTTCAAGAATCACCAATGGGGTCACTGCTGATGTATTTAATGTCACAGAACAAAAAGTGATCCGTCTCTTAAATGTGTCTCAACCACAGACCTTATTTCAAGCTATTTTCCAAAATCCTATGGAGAAATTCCATTACTTTTTGTCAAAGGAACCGGAAGTGGTAACATGTTAACGTACTTCCGGGTTTTAGGACGCGTCACTGTGGCACTCTAACATTAATCAGTTCTTCTAAATAATGTGCTGCACATTTTAAAGTCACCCCGCCAGTATTGAAAGGATGGGGCGCCTCATTTGAATTGAAAATATATTTCAATATATATATTGTAACGTTCACTAAAAAACTGGATCAAGTTCCCATTTCCCTATTTATAAAGGACAACCTGTACGCCTGCATGCAAGCTGTAGCTGAATCATCTGACTATAATGAGCCCTGAACTCAAATATTGTTGGCAAACACAAAATTAAAATCTGCAATTTACCACATGACAGCTGTTTCATTTTAAGCCTTAATCTGAAGGTGCTCTCATAAAGTCGACCCCCAGTAATCTCATTCTACGGGTAAATATAGTAACTCTTATCTTAAAATAGAAGAAATGGGTATTACTGTACAATAAATAAAGCAGCTTTTACTAACTAGTGTCATTAAGGTCGATACTTTTTTTCCTCCGTTAATCCCTCTGAATCCTTTAGAGAATCAGAAACAGTCAAATGAGCTCGTGTTTTGTTTCCCTCGTTTATGTTTTTAAGTAGAAATGTTGAACCGTCGCCAAATGCATGATCGAGTGCAGAAAATACCTGTGTGCATTCATAAACTGCTGCCACTGAGCTTGGTTTACATTGAAAACAATGGAAGCTGCTTCTCGCTGTCGGAAAGCATCTGAAAGCTGAAAGTAATGCGAATGTGGCCTAATTATAATTTGGCGAATGAGATTATTCCTTACACTTGCAACGAGTGTTTCTTCTTTGTAACTTCCATAATATACAAAAAAAAAAATCTTATCCCAGCAAGTCTGAAAGATATGTTGTGCCAGTATTGTGTTTAGATATTCAACATTTCAATTGTGATTATTTCTCAGCTAGATCGTGTTTAAGTGTTTTGTCAGAATCGTATTCTTAGCATGTAGGAAAACCTCTGAAATTTCAATTAGGCACTGTTGGGACACCGAGCTCTCTAATTAAGCCAAGTTAGCGAAATGCTGTTGCTTTTTTTAGAAGTTCAGGCAGATTGGCAGCCTGATAGACCCACCTATTAAACTGTGGCTTTCATTATAGCTTTGCTCAAGTGATTTGAAAAGAGGGAAAAACAGGAAGCAAATCAAGCATCAGGGAATTTGCACATTTTTGTTGCACATGTGTGGTCGGTACGAAGCATTGCCGCCTTGAAAAGTGAAGGAGAAGTAACTGTGTCTTTAACTGTGTGTGTGTGTGCAGGTGAGGAAGATGGCAGAGACTTGGAGAAACTAGAGGAGAAGGTCTGGGACTATACCAGCCTACTGACGGAGAAACAGATCGACCAGTTCTTAGTAGTAGCTCGGTAAGTCATCACGAAAGTGCAAAGGATTAAAAATAATCCAAAAAAGAGAGGGAAGAAAATATACATACACAATGCTCTGTGGCTGGGAGTTAGTCTCATATATATTTATGATTTAATATAAAGCCTCATCCAAGAGAACTTTTGCTTAGCATAGCCTGCAAAGCATAAGGACTGAAACAAGTGTTAACCCACCCACCAACACCTCGAACGTGCGTTAATTAATATGTTGCCTTGCTCTAAATTTCAGCTGTATAATTTGGTTGCAGTTACATTTTTCTGTGATGACAAAACTTAAGGTATCTTTACCCAAATTCTCATATTGAACCTTAAAATGCCTTTTTCACACTTTCTTACAGATTAGACAGAAATATATGGTTAGCGTTAGATGCCCTGGTGGGTGAATTGGTTACCTTGCAGCAGAGTTGGCTAGCTGCTTCCAGTCTTTATGCAAAGCTAAGCTAACCACAGCATGGCTCCAGCTTCGTATTTTACAGCGTTGTCTATTCATAAAAGAAAATACGCATATTCCTTCAAATGAGAGGTTAAGTCTTTCAGAGCTCCTCATACAGTAGCACCAAGTTGTGTATTGGCAGTAGCAGACATCATTTCTTACCTTAATGTTCTTAGACTGCTACCACCCGGAGAGCCCTGTGAAAAATCTCCATGTGTCCGATTCCTCATTAAAACATTTGCCCTTTATTGGCCTTGCAATTTTTCCCGGTGTGTGCTTGCTAGTCCGATTCTCTTGACAGTGATTTCATGATGGCGCTTTGAGATAACTTTTGAAAATGTGTCCTGAAGTCAACTTGGACTCAAGGAGAAACTGATATATAGATAGATGGATAGATTTGAGTGGACATAGGTCGAGATAAATGTGACCTCACAAAACAAGTCCTAGGATAAAATGACGAACTGATGACATGGAACTTAACTATTCAGTGTAGGGGAAATATTTTCCTGCGCCCATACATTTGACCCAATTTATCAGTCTGTACTGCCCTCAATGAGCACAGGCCTCTAACCTTGGGCTGCTCTCAGTGTTTTGTCTCCCTGTCCTGCCTGTTGGCGTCAGCTGAGGTTATACACATAGTTATACTGCTTTATCTTGTTATGCTCAATGTTGATTCTTCTCTCAGAACTAGCTAAACACATGGGTCTGGAATAGAGATCTTCAGAGTTGGTTTGGCAGCCCCTGTGTCACCTCGTGGCACACGACATGTCTTGTGAATTCTCCGGCCAAAGCTCCAAATAAACAATCAGTGTTTGCCATCAAAGTTCCTGCTCTCCCCGTGTCTCTCTGAGTCTCCATTGCTTCAGAAGTTTCCATCACAGTCAGTGATTCTGGTTTTCAGCTAGATATGGTTGCTTAGCAGTATCATCACATTCAGTTCAAATTGGCTGCAGTTCCACTTGCTCTGCAACACTACAACACTGAATATTTAATCATGAAGCACTGGACATCCTTTCTTGCTGTGCACAAATGGTTCAGAAAAAGGCTGACGGAAAGAACTATATCAATGACTAAAGGGGGATGGTGGAAGTAAAACCAAAAGTAGATTCCCTATCATTCTATGTGTACATTTTCTTTATACTTTACATCATATCTGTGTCCCGTAGGTCGGTAGGAACCTTCGCCAGAGCGTTGGACTGCAGTAGTTCAGTCCGGCAGCCCAGCCTGCACATGAGCGCAGCTGCAGCCTCCAGAGACATCACCTTGGTGAGAAACACACACACACACACACGCACACGCACACACACACACACACACACACACACACACACACACACACACACACACACACACACACACACACACACACACACACACACCAAAGCGGCCTTGGGTTGAATCAGAATCACACTATAGAGGGAACATTTTAGCGGTTGTGCTAATCAGAGAAAGCTCTTGTAATGCACGTGTGTGTTAGTGATTCTCGAGCCTTGTGTGTAGTTATCCTCAACAGGCGCTTGGCCCCAGAAGCCCGGTGTGGGTCTATTCTGCCCTAGATCTCATTCTCATATATAAAACATAGATGAGAGGCTTCAAGCTACACACACAAACACACGCGCACGCTCACAGCCCAAAGCCTTTGAACAAGGGAATGCGTATACAGTCCATGGACTCAGTCATCCTCCTCCCAACAAGTCAACAGAGAAGTTTCAAACAACACTAACGGGTCTTGAGACTAACATGTGTTCATATGTTGTGTTCAGTTTCACGCTATGGACACCCTCCACGCCACGGGCTACGACATGACCCGGGCCATCTCAGCGCTGGTGCCTCAGGGAGGGCCCGTCCTCTGCAGGGATGAGATGGAGGAGTGGAGCGCCTCGGAGGCCAACCTGTTCGAGGAGGCGCTGGAGAAATACGGCAAAGACTTCACCGACATCCAGCAGGACTTTGTGAGTAGCTGACCGATATTAAAAGGGATGGTTTGATATATTGGAGGTTGCAAGAAAAGGTCCAGGCACATAAACAGCTGTTGTTTGTTTGGACTATTTTGGTGCTGGTAGGTGTTGTTGCCAAAACGATATCCTAAAGCTGGGGTTTTTGTCAATGGATTTATTTTTATTACAATCTCAGAAATCATAAAATATCTAACGTCAGAACCACCAATTGGTTGTTCAATGAAATCATCATGATTATCAGGCTACGTGTCGAATCATTTCTTAAAATCATAAAGTGCAATTACTTAGATTTATTTGATTGTGTCCATTAACAGACATTAAGATTCAATCAAATGCATTGGTTTGCATTAAATCAATATTTTTAGAACATTAGTTGTGGTAACAGATAAAGAGTGGTATTGATTGCAGCAAGAAATGGACCAAGATTTTGAATTGTTCTCACTATGTCTATGTGGCTAGGGCCTTTTTTTAAAGACTGGTTTTGCTTATTTAATTAAATGTGATAATTAAAACTGTACGCAGTGTATATAGTGCACCATTTATTGCTGCTTCTGAACTGAACGCAGTGACCACAGTATTAAGGCCTGACTGTTCCTGATCTTCATTGAGTTATTTAGCTGACGTTACACAGATAATCTATTAAGCACAATAGTCGTCTTATAAACTAAGATTGCAGCTAACCCAGAGTAAAGAGTGAAAACATTTGAAAGCCAAGCACAACGAGCATTTATCCCAAGAAACATTCCATAGAAACATCTTTAAGGTGTGTGTGTGTGTGTGTGTGTGTGTGTGTGTGTGTGTGTGTGTGTGTGTGTGTGTGTGTGTGTGTGTGTGTGTGTGTGTGTGTGTGTGTGTGTGTGTGTGTGTGTGTGTGTGTGTGTGTGTGTGTGTGTGTGTGTGTGTGTGTGTGTGTGTGTGTGTGTGTGTGTGTGTGTGTGTGTGTGTGTGTTCACTCTGTGTGTGTGTGTTCACTGTGTGTGTGTGTGTTCACTGTGTGTGTGTGTGTTCACTCTGTGTGTGTGTTCACTGTGTGTGTGTGTGTGTGTTCACTCTGTGTGTGTGTTTGTGTGTTCACTGTGTGCGTCACTCCTCCACCTGGTGGCCGGATCCTGTCAGTGCGGCTCCCTCTGGCTTCCTCTCCAACAACAGGGCTACAGCACCATGTTGGGTGGGGCCTCCACTTGACAGATCATGTTCCTTTCAAACTTCTCACAGGGATCTTTACGGTGCAGCTCCAGTGGGTTCAAACACATCATGTGACCAGTGGTTATACAGAGGAACTCTTGACGGATAATTACAATTCAGTTGAAGTGCAGTCAGGGCTCCTGCACTTTAGATCGACCTCTCTGAAGAGATCAGGGCGGCCATCTCTCTAAAATCACACTCAAAAACCCTCCATTTTTAGAATTGCTTTTTATGTGATTTTGAATTTATGTTTTTACTTCGATTTATCGGTTTCACTCTGGGTTTTATTATGTGTGTAGCTGCTTTGTGCTTTTAAAAAAGACCTGTTTTCACAGCAAAGGGCTTTCTAACTGTATTTGAAAGGTGCCATTTAATAAAGTTTGTTATAAAGACATGGTATTTTCAAGTGGGAGATCAAATGTGATAGTGACCTTTCTGAAAGTATGTTTACTTTGTGCCCTCTCCTCTCTTTTTCTCCAGCTGCCCTGGAAGTCCCTGACGAGTATTATTGAGTATTACTACATGTGGAAGACCACAGACAGATATGTACAGCAGGTAAAAACATCTATTATATCTCAGGCATTTAAGAAAAATCCTAATCAATATTTTTTCCATTATAGTAAGCTGTATATTTTGTTTTTTTTAAAGCAGGGGTGGGGGAACCTTTTTTCAATTTTTTCAACATCCTCCGAGGGCCGTACAAATTATTGAACTCTGCTTAAAAAACTAAAATCACAGCCCGTTCATTTCGCCTTTCTTTCATGCTGTGCAAAGAAAAAGCAACGTCTTAATCCAGATATCGTACCATGACTCGTGCATGCATGCATGCATGCACGGTTGTGGCATGACCACCAAAACAGAAAGATATGGACACAAGATATGTGCAAATGTATTTAGTTTCATATCCATGTGGACATGATTTAAGTGGGTGCTAATAACAACAGAGTGATTGACTGTATGATCAGTATGACAGATGAACAGATCGCCTCTGGGCTTTCGACTAAAGACACAGCCACGCAGAAACTGCGGCATGTGTACGGCTCCTTAGGCCTACTGCCATTTTTTAAGTGTTGGAGCCGCGTTCTGGTGCTCTCCAGCAGAACTGCACCCTGTCAGACGAGACCTATACCACGTGATGACACGTTAGGCTCGTGTTGTGTTCAAGGACCCTGACCTTGGCCAGGAAAAACAGGCACTCGCTTGTTTCATTATTTTGCGGTCTAGATTTCTTAAATTTTTTCTTTTTTGCGTGTGTTTATAAATTACTTCGAGGGCCGTATCAAATGGCCTCGCGGGCCGTATACGGCCCGGGGGCCGGAAGTTCCCCACCCCTGCATTAAAGCAAAACACGTTGATGTTTTTTTTCATTCCTGATGGCCGTTTATCTTCTTTTAACTAATTTACATGTGACTAGTGTTTTTCATCATTTTTCTCGCCCAATTTAACGCCCAAAATAATCCTGTCCTTACAATTGTTTTTTACTTTTTTATTCTCCCTTCACAGTTTGGCGTTTTTCAGCTCGAGTATGTCTGTCGTCAGATTTTCTTTATATTAGAAATGAGTCAGTTTAAGTCTCTTGAAATCAATGTAATCCATATGGGGTATTGTTGAAGATAACGTCACCTTCTCTCTCTTCTCTCTCCTCCTCCTCCTCCTCCTCCTCCTCCTCCTCCTCCTCCTCCTCCTCCTCACCCCCCCCTGTCTCCGCTCCAGAAACGATTAAAAGCAGCCGAGGCCGAGAGCAAGTTGAAGCAGGTCTACATCCCTAACTAGTGAGTACTCTGCACGTTTATCTATGTGGTTAAATAAAATACATCAGAGATCATTGTGTTATCTCAATCCATGGATACATCAACAAGGGTCGTACACAGTCCAGTTTTGGAAAATGGTCCATCTTAACTATGATGTTTTTTAAGGTTAAGGATACGTTTGCCTGCTTGACTTTCAACCTAATCTGGTGGACTTACTGTCATTCATGCAAACGAATAATGTTTTAGTATTTGAAATGAAGCGAGCTCATTGATTTCTCCTGCCGTATTACACCATTAATGTGATGCACAGATTTGATTTGGCATATTGTCAGTGGATGGCTGAACCATTGCTGTAATGGCTAGGAAAGATGTGTTATTAAAATAGCAAGGCTTAATCAAACTTGGAGTAATTCTTAAATATTTAGCAGTAATAGGATTGGGTCCAGACCTGGGCTCGGTTGACTTATAAGTGTCAACGTTAAAGATCTGCTTCTGTTGTCAGAGCTAGCGACACTTCACTTGCAGTAGAATATACATGTGCTCTAATGTGTTTATACATCCTGGTCTTACCCTCTCCCTGTTTCTGTGCCCGCTCCAGCAACAAGCCCAACCCCAACCAGCTGAGCAACAATTTAAAACCAGCTCTGGTTAATGGAGTGGCGGTTGCAGGTGTACCAGGGGTGCAGGGGGTCCCGGGGGTCCCAGCGATGCAAGTTGTCCCAACGGTGCAAGGTGTCCCGGGTGTCCCAGGTTTGCCAGGTGTCCCGGGGGTCCCAGGAGTCCCAGGGGTCCCAGGGGCTCCAGGCACGGCGCAGATCCCCGCCCTCGGCAGAGCCTGTGAAAGCTGCTACAGTAAGTCACTGACCTGTCATGTTCCTGCAACACGTGCTGCTTCTCTTGCTGCTTGAAATCTAAAACAAACATTGGGGCTTATTCATAAGATTCCTATAATTGTCGTAATAATTCTCTAGAATTCACAATTGCAATTATATTTAAAAGAGTCTAACAAAGCATGCGCTATAATCAGCTGTATGCAATGTAAAATGTCAGAGAGAGTTTGAGGCGCTTGTCCTCTTTAATTAACCAACACACCAGGTTGGTCTTTTATCCACTGTGGAAAAACAGATTGAGAAAATTGCTGGTTTAATGTGGAGGCGGGAACAAAACAAAGAGAACTTTTTTAGTTGAACCAGTTTAAATGAAATGTACTCTGCTATAAATGTGGGGATGTGTTCTTTGTGATGTGCATCTCAAGTGTTGTATATCTGTGATCATTATACATAGTTTCAGTGTATGTCAAACGTATGGCATTTTATTCCGATTTTTAACTTAACATACAGCAACCAAATCCTGAACTGATCCAACAGGGAGTAAGCGGGGGTATCTATTGACCCATTATATTTTATGTCGTAGAACAAAACGTGAACATCTTGGAAACTTGCGTCAACCACAGACCTTATTACAAACTTGTTCCATTGACTTCGAGACAAGGGAAGTGTTTTCCGGGTTAAGGACTCATTACTGAACCGCTCTATTAACATTTTCAATTTTAGAAAGGATGTTCTCAGGTCCACGCTGTATTCTTTGTATGTGGCACACACATATTGGATTTAGAAAATAAAGAGGAGAGAGGACAGCATTACGTGACCCGCAGTGTTATTTGGGTTATTTTAGAGGCTGTAGTTAATTCAGTGATGAATGATTAAAGGCTGTGTTTTCGCCTGCATGCACATGAGCACATATTCATGATTATGTGTTGTTACACTGTGCTCACTTTTGTGTGTGTGTGTGTGTGTGTGTGTGTGTGTGTGTGTGTGTGTGTGTGTGTGTGTGTGTGTGTGTGTGTGTGTGTGTGTGTGTGTGTGTGTGTGTGTGTGTGTGTGTGTGTGTGTGTGTGTGTGTGTGTGTGTGTGTGTGTGTGTGTGTGTGTGTGTGTGTGTGTGTGTGTGTGTGTGTGTGTGTGTGTGTGTGTGTGTGTGTGTGTGTGTGTGTGTGTGTAGCCAGCAGCTCCTACCAGTGGTACTCGTGGGGACCTCCCAACATGCAGTGTCGTCTCTGCGCTTCCTGTTGGACTTACTGGAAGAAGTACGGCGGGCTGAAGATGCCCACAAGACTGGATGGAGAGAGACCTGGACCTAACCGCAGCAGCATGGTACAATCAAACAAACACTCACACACTGACCCCATTTACACGCAAACGAACCGAATTCGATATCAAAAAAGTATTCCGTTCACACGGATACGGCTCAATAAACGTGTTCTGTTTATTCTCCGCGGTGGATTTAGCAACATGTAGTTCTCCATGTCCACTTGTTGCTGATGGTTGTGGTGGAGGAGCTGTAGATTTTGCACTACCATCTGCAGCATGGTCAGTAGCTACTGACAGTAGCTACTGACCATGCTGCAGCAGAGGTGGGGAGAGGCGGGGCTATGGCTTCATCGTTATCAGGAAATGATCGTATAGGGCGTACACACGGAGCCGTTTGGCCCCCCAGAGCGTTCCGTCTGCAGATCTATCCACCTTGGGACCCGTTATCGTTTTAGGGGTCCGTTTCCACGGTTCCATTACGGCCTCGTGTTAACGAACGGGCTATACGAAAGAGAAAAGTAGCGGATACAACCCGTTTCGTTACCGTGTAAACAGCACCTCACACACACACACACACACACACACACACACACACACACACACACACACACACACACACACACACACACACACACACAAGCTTTACTAGACATGTAGTTTATTTATTCTGCAACAACAGCCTTACAGTTTGCCTAAAGCTTTCCCCTGCCTTTAAAGGAGTAGTTCATCCTTTCCTTTTATCCTCTTGTAATCCAAGGTAAAGTTTGCACATCATTAGGGCATCTTATTTTCATTAACGCTTAAAAAAAAAAAGTATGTTTTCATCCAACCAACTGTTTCAAACTCAAAGATATTGTGTTTGTTATCATGTATACCAAAGAAAAGCTTGTATTCCTAATTGTACTCATTAGCCATGTAAGTGGTTATATATGAATATCTTTGCTGACTGTTGTGTATCTGTTGTCCCTGCAGAGCCCCCACGGCATCCCCATGCGTCACAGCGGCAGCCCCAAATGTGCAGTGAAGACGCGACAAGCTTTCTACCTGCAGACCACCGGCCTGACGCAGATGGCACGGCGCATCTGCCATGACATCATCAGGCCGCGGTTTCTGGCCAGGCACCCCTACCTCCCTGTCAACCTAGCAGCTATAAAGGCCGAGTGTAAGCGTTGCTCTCCGTCCTCCATGTAGACTACGTCATTCTTTAAGTTTTTACTCACAGTTTCTTTTATCTCTGCAGGTGCCATGCTGTTGCCAGATGAGAAAAAAAAGCCTGCACCACTGAAACCTGTGGACCGTAAACCCCTGGAGTCAGTGGTGCGGTATTTAGGTAATTAAAAACTTTATGTGGAGTTTCTATTTTCAGTCAGTTTTGCTCAAAATTCAAAACAAAGACATTAGCAATTTGATATCTTGTGCTGCTTCAAAGTTGAAACAATTCTGTCGCTTATGGCCGCGTTCACACCGCAGTACTTTTCCCACTTTAGTTCTGATATAGTTCCGAAATGTCGCGTTCAAACCAAAAAGGTTCTGATGAACTCAAATGAGTTCATCAGAACCTTTTTACCCCCTTTTCCGTCCCTGCTAGAGAGCAGGTACTTTCGTGGGAGAAAAAGGTTCCTATGTCTGATTGGCTGGGCGGATTGCAAACCACGCCCCGTAAAACTCCCAAAAAGTTTTGTGAAGCCGCCATTTTATTATCCTCGCATTAGCATTATTAGCATTAGCATTAGCCCAGCGCAGAAACGCAGAGAGACTAACTTATGGCAACACAAAAGAAAACATGGGAGTGGTGGAGATGAAGAGGTGTCGGCGTTCTGGAGATTTACTCGGAAGGCTTCAGTAGAAGCTGCTGGGAGTCCCAGCAGCTTCTACTGAAGCCAGTCCCCAACTCCGGGGACTTCCGGCCGGGGACTCCGGGTGGCAGTATACGCCGTGAAGTTGTTTGCGGCCTGCCAGTAAACCCAAAGCAGCAGAAGAAGAAGAAGTGACGTCAGCGGCTTCATTTGCCTAATCCTCCCTCAGGAACTTATTCCGGTGTGAACGCGATCTGTACTTAGTTCATCAGAACTAAAGAGTTCTCATGAACTAAGTTCTCATGAACCTTTGTGGGAAAAGTACTGCAGTGTGAATACGCCTAATGATAACGTTATTCCTTTTTGTCAGGGTTTGTAAGTGTCTTAAAATGTTGAGAAATGCTCATGAATCAGTTTTCCTTGGAGGTGATACCACCCTGTGTAATCCTCTGGTATCTTTTTTACTCTCTGTTTCTTCCCTTTTCTTTCTGCCTCCACCTCTCTTCCCGTTTCCTCTACTCTCCCTCTGTCCCTAACAGAAGCACATCCCCGTCCAGCCAAACCAGACCCTCCGATCCGTGGAGCATCCATCTCCACAGGCAGCCTGACGCCCATAAAGGCCTCCCCCATCCTCAACAACGGCTCCCCCACCATCCTGGGCAAACGCAGCTACGAACAGCACAACGGACTCGATGGTGAGTGACAGGAGAAGAAGAATTGGGAGGGATGAAACCCTCTTTAATGGTCACACATGCAGAGCACACAGTGAAATGTGTTCTCTGCTTTTAACCCATCCTAGTACCAGGAGTCTAGTACTAGGAACAGTGGGGAGCTATTGTACAGCACCCGGGGAGTGAGGGGGGGTGTCCGGTGCCTTGCTCAAGGGCACCACGGCAGGTCAGGAGGTGAACTGGGACCTCTCCAAGTAGCAGTCCACACTCCATATCTTTAGGTCTGGTCGGGGAATTGACCCGGCGACCCTACGGCTCACAGTCCAAGCCCCTACTGACTGAGCCACTGCCGGAGAGGAACTTCTTAGTATATATTTATATTTATGTTTCCTTACCGCCTTCGCTTCCAAATATTTAACTTTCACTGAACTCCATATACATGCAGATCACGCGCCTCATCTCGCGGAGGGAGCCTCATCCGAAGCACTAATGTGGCGCACCTTTAATGCGCTTATGCGGCGCAATTACTTAAAGCGTGCCACAGATCCGCTGCGGCGAGGCTCCGGCGCGTGCTCCACCAGCACATGTCACATCACATGACTTTGCGTGCGGTCACTATGGTACACTATGGTACACTATGGTACTGTGTTAGAGCTATTTTGGTCGAAGTCTTTATCTTTCACTCAATATAAAACATCACATTTTATACGAGTGAAAAAACTGCCTAATATCATAAGAAATGTATTTTCACCCTCAAATATGATTTATACTTGTCACCTGGAATATTACTACCTGGATGCAGAACAATGTTTTCATTTAGGAAGGAAAATACTTGGATCTGGACCGGACACAAGGCAGAGGGAAACCGTTTTAAAACTCAATTTAACATATTCTTTCATGACAAAGCTTCATATCAATTATTATTATTAACTGCTGTCATACAAATTAAACATTTATTAAATGCACATAAATGGAAGCTTTTGATACCTTTCCCAAAAACATGATTATTTGAATGTACAGATGAGCGTAGAGGCATGTCTGAGCTTCATGTCTACTCTGTGGAGATCCACGGCCGCCGGCTCCAGATTTAGTGTTGGGGTTTTAATTTGTTTGGGTTGTGTCCCACTTTCCCCTCTCCCCCGTGAAAAGAGAGAGGGGAAGAGACAGACTGAGAGATCAAGAGAGGGAGAGTCTGCTAGAGAGAGAAGAAGAGGGAGGAAGTGGGAGAGAGGGAGGAAGAGGGAGAGAGAGGAAGGAAGAGAGAGAGACGAAGATGGAGGAAGTGGGAGAGAGAGACAAAGAGGGAGGGTGGGAGGAAGGAAGAGAGAGAGAGAGAGAGAGAGACGAAGAGGGAGGAAGAGGGAGGAAGAGGGAGAGAGATGAAGAGGAAGGAAGAGGATCATCCTCCTCGCTGCTTTGGCTTGAGGCTACAGTCTGTGTTGTCATGGTAACAGAGAGGAGAGGAGGAGGAAGTGTGTCCTGAGGGAGAGGAGCTTCTTCATCGGTCTGTGAGCCGTCGTCAGGCCCAGGCCGGGGGGGGGGGGGATTAGGTTGGGAAGAAGCCGGGATCAAGTATGAGCAATTAGTTTTTATTCATTCATATTTTTCACCACCAATTTACTAACTCAGTCATTTATGTCAGGTTTGAATTGACAGAAGGCCTCCATCATGTTTCCTGTTATCAGTAATTATAAGTGTGGCATTGTTTTAGTTTGTTTCCATAGACCTCAAGTTGATCTTATTTACTCTAACTCTAATGGACTGAGGCTGAAATGTAGAATAGTTCCTCAATGTATAGACTTTTTATATTTGATAGGAAATGGACTCAATGACAGAGAGAGAGTTTCTAGTTGGCGAAAAGTCAAAAAAATAATGTACTATGTTCCCTAGGGCTGTACCCGAATATCTGAATATTCCTTCGTTGGAGTACTATTCGGGTTTCAATTTCGTTATTCGGATATTCGTTTTGTTTATTTTTTCGTTCTTTTCCAGTTTTTTTTCCAAATTGAATTTATTGAAATCTCCAATATCAACGTAAGGGCTTGTGCCTCTTCAGGGGGGTGCTAACACTTAACCATAAACGTTATCTTTGACTTTCTCCGTCTTTATATGTAGATATTACTTTTCTCCATTAATCTCCATCACGTTGTTTCCAAAGCAACAACAACTTCCTGTCAACAGCGCTACCTCTCCTTCAAAATAAAAGCATGTCCATAAATAGGAAGCCAAGCCAAATTACACTTAAGACATATACAACTGCAACGAAAGTAACAAACACAATGCGATATCCTTTTCAATTTCAAAGAACACAAATTGGGTTACATTAACAAATAACTATAAAACAACAATACTGTAGAATAACAAAATGAATGCCGTGAATACACCGAAATACACGCGCGGGCCCAATATTTGAATATTCGCTGCTGATTACTACCGAATATCCGGAGCCCGAATGGTATTCGGGACGGCCCTAATGTTCCCTAATAACTTCTCTTGACCTTGTTGTGAAAACGAGTAAATGCTGGGGTTGTTAAGTGACAGCGAGTCTGTGAGTCCAGAACAAAAGGTGTTTTTAACCAAAAGGAGGATTTAATGTTGTTCAGCTAACCAATGAAGGTTTCCGAGGACTGGAGTTGCGTGGTCTGATCTTTTTGTTCTGGCAGAAATGTAAAAATAGCCTGCTCTCACCTGCTATCCTTTTGTTTTGGATCAATGTCAGCATTTTATGAAGCTGTTTTCATTAGCCGCCTTGTCAGAACAAAGCACATGGGGTAAAAAAGTGAGAAATACAGCTTACAAGCTTTGTAGTGAAGTGCGAAATTATGAACTAGCTTTTTGTGATTTTCAGATTGTCAACAACATATTTTTCTGAATGGCTATTGCGAAGTGGTATTTACTCAAAACAGGCTGCTGTTGTTTCTGTACAAAACAAATGAAAAGGAGAGTGTTTTAACTGTTTCTGTTGTTATAAATGGCTTTTTAGGGGTTCTTTTAAAACTAAGGTTAGAGTAGTTTAAAGAATACAGCAACAACGGACATGAATAGGAAGGTTTATTCATGACATCACTACTCTATGGAGCCAGCAGGGGGCAGAAGAGGTTCTCCTGTGTGTGACCAACATCTCTTCTTCTTCTCTCTTCATCCTCTGCAGGCTCTAAATCCAAAATGCTGACTCCACAGTGGGACATCATGGCCAAGCGTCTGAGCGAGGGTCCGCGGCCCTCCGTCTCCCTGCAGGACGAGGTGCACGAGCTGGACTGAGAGCTCTGAGGGAACGACGTCTGCTCGAACCCAGTGAGGCCAGGGTTCGTTTACCTCTATGTTGGGCCTTAGCTCTCGGCTTTGAAACTTCATTCATAACGTTCACACATTGCTAAATCAACATTTTAATAAGTGTTAAGTTAATCATATTTAGTATTAGTATAGTAGATTTATAATTTTTAGTTGTGAGGATTTTTTTTAAACTTGTGTGGTTACATTTTCAAATTTCTTTCTTTTTTTTTTACGTTTCTTTCCTTTTTTAAATGTATTTTGTAACTTGTTTTTTTTATGCATACATATGTATATAGATTTTGAATATCGCTATCTTACATTTTTTGTTTAATTTCTAATTGGTTATTTAAATTTCAGATTTTTTTATCTCTTTAGTTGAATTTGTATATTTCTTTTAAGGTTTCTTTTCTTTTCTTTTTTTTGTCGAAATCTCCAAATATAGACTTATTTACCTATGAACATCAACATGTCTAGGATTGGGAATTTAAACTTGTATTACCTGGACATTTTAATTAACAAAACTGTGCAAAAGGAAAAAATACACACAGTACCCGATAGGGATGGGAATTTGAAAGCAAATGTATATTTTAATATTCGAGTCCCAAAAAAACATTTAACTGAAATTTCACATATTCTATAATAATAATTAAAATAAAGAGAGTTTTAATGATAAATAAAAGTTGTTTGTTGTGTAACGTTCAGGGGTTGAGTTGGGATTGTATATAACCCCTGGGAACGTTACACGTGATTTGTTAAGATATTTAAAATGGCACTGTCGTATACATTTAATTCATATTCGAATACCTGAATCATTTTGAATATTCGATTAATCATTCCCATCCCTAGTACCCGATTAAACTAAGAACACCACTCCTAACCACTTCTCTCTGTGTGTTTCCGCAGCAGAGGGTGAGGCGTTTCCTCTGATCGCAGCGAGGCAGAGGGCAGCGTCGAGTCGCTCTGCTGGAGACCGACGTAAACATCAGACGTTTGGCTGCGGTCATTCACAAGATGAGCCTGACTGTACAGGACTGTGTTTATTACTTACAATTCTCGTTATTACTGTCATTGTAATTATTGTTATTGTTATTATAATTTTTTTTTTTACCAACTATAACTCTGCTTATTGTTTGTCGATCAAACTATGGAACTTGTGAAGTTTCAGGAAAATGTGCTTGCAGAGCCCTGAGGAAAAGGGTGGAAGGACTGTAACATAAGCCACTCGCATCTTCTATGTTTGTCTTGGTTTCTTAACAAGTTAAATTCAACAAGGAGGCCTACTTTTAACTTCAGCCAGTTAACTCCTTGTCTTTTGTTTCAACAAATTTGAATGCTTTACGGGAAATCTTCAGTTTTGTGAGCCGGCCCCGCTCTTCGGCCAGAGAGGTTTAACTTATTGAGAAAGACTTGCTGTTTTTTCTACCTTTTTCACAAGTAATGCATCGATGCTTAGATAATGTAATTAAAAAAGATAATTGATTTTCCCTCTTCTTTTGGTGTCTGTGCACAGAGGTGAAAAGTGTTTTCTTACTCACACACGTATGCAAACAGGGTATATGCAAAGTGCATTGCAAATTGCTTTATATGTTTGAATCTGAAAAATGATCAGTATTAGGAACGAGATTAAATGCGAAAATACAGCCATTTTTTGTAAGAAATCTTCAAAAACAACCAAAAGCCAAGAATGTGTTCTGCTTTCATGTCCAGTCATTTTGTCAATGTGTGCATTTTTATGTTCATACGTAGCTTGTCTTGATATAAACATCAACCATAGGTCGTTATCAGAAAATACAAAGATCCAAACATCTGCTGACAAGTTATTTTTCTTGTATCCATCTATGTTCTTTAGATATGGACCGTTCATTCTTGATATTGCAATATGATAACAAACCTACACATTTCTTTATCTGTAAAATGTAAATAAAACACATCATCACATTGATTGAAATATAATAGATTAAAATACCAAACCATCAAATAAGAGGTGACAGATAAGCATCTTTAAACTGAAGGGTCAAACAAACTGCTGACGTCAATAAAAGGATTTTCTTAGAAAGATTGGTTTTAAAAAGTGATTTGAAGAAATGTTAATTTTAGAAAAGTTTTTCAATGCATTTTCCCTAAAACATTTGTAAAGATGAACTTTGCTTAAACTAGCCATCTGAAAAATATAATGTGTAAACTCTAAAACAAATATTGTGCTCTGCTCAGTTATATCAAAGTTATGCTTCTTTCTAATTAACTTTTACTTTCACACAGAACTTTCAGCGTTTTTTAAATTGGTCTGCACCATTCAAACATTTGAAATTGAACCCTAAGGTGTAACGTTTTGTAAAAGTGTATCTGGCTAGTCATTAAGAATAACAACTGGATTACAATTCAGTGTACACATAATTGAGAACACTAAATTAAGTCTATACCTCAATCACCAATTTAGGGTGGTTTACGCTAATAACCAACTTCACACATGCAGGTGTTTTACTCCAGGACCATGACAGGTGTACACTGTACCTTTTTAGGGAGGCGTGTGGTGCAGAAGGTTGTGCGTTAGTCTTTGGATCAGGGGGTCACAGGTTCAAACCCCACTGCAGTCAACATGTCGTTGTGTCCCTGGGCAAGACACTCCTGTGGGGATTACCCACAGTATTGAGTATGTAAGTGGCTTGGGATAAAAGCGTCCAACAAGTGACATGTAATGTAGTTACTCAAAATGACTCTTTCTCCCTCGTATAACCACTGCTAACACCCTGGGAAATACCCTTACGTGAAATATGGAACTGAAGGATCAGGCATGTCGGGAATCAAGGTCAAATAGATCCTTAAATCAATCCTGCACCAAGTACTTTTGGTTTCTCTCAGTTTTCCTTTCGAAATTCTCTCCAACTGTCAGACTGCATGTAAAGAATCGGCTTGTCTCTAAATATGCACTCATCCAGACTTTGGCTTTTAGCTTCAATCTCTGCCTAAGATTGTTAGTGATCTGGAGAAACTCAATATTTATAGTATCTGCTCGCACTTGAACGCCCTCTGCTGTTACTTTCTCTTTCAGTCCACTCATCTGTAGGTCGATGCTGAATGCTAACGTAATGATTCTGAGCGAGCACTCCTCCTGTCTTTAAGAGGCTCTCTGGAAAATGTAAGGTAATCTTTAGTATCCACCATTAACGGCCGATCGAAAATCATATCTGCCTAGTGAGCATTCAGATATTATTATATTACAAAGCTCTTCAAATCTCTAAACAACTACTCATGTCCTGTTGAAAGGGACAACTTCCTTTTGAAGACCACTTAAACAAGAAAGAACCGACGGTGTTATCAGGTTCGATATTTACATCCTGTATAGCATTATCATATTTCATCAGGATTATTATTTATCCAATGTTGACTACTGCATACATATATACGCGGCGATTTCTACCTTAAATCCATTATGGAGTAACGTTGAGTAATGTTTAAAGTACAATTTTGAGTTACTTAATGCTTCTACTCCAGTAGCCTACATCTGTTTGGTAAATACAATACTTTTTACTGCACAATTTTTCCAATTTATGATACTTAGCATATTCAGATTAATACTCATTCATTGGACAAAATTGACACCCTTTTAGCTAAATATATAAGAGAACCGCAGTGTCTCAAAATCCACTGCTCAATAATTAATTAACAGGAAGGCTAAATAGTTTTCAGCCATTTTTAATAATCATCACATTCTATAAGCACTTGTTTGTAACTTATTCAAGCAGAAACACACCATATGATTTCCTTAACTTGATGAAAGTGTGTTTTGAGAGTAAATGTATAGTGATATCACTGATAATAATATAGTGGTTTCTGGCTGCTGAACTTAACGAACACCAGTCTTTGATTTCTTTAAAACGGTCATAAAAAGAGTTCACTATTTGCTCAGGTGTCACTTCTTGTGTCACTGGATATGTGTCAAGGATCACACCTGTTCTTCAAAGTCCTAAAATATTTATCCCACTGGAAGCCCAGTGAGGTTAAACCAATTAGTAAAAAGGTCTGGAAGTGTCAGGAAACAACAAGGTCTTTTCAAAATGATGTAAAGGGAATAGGAAAATTGGATGCTGATATTTTTTGTATTGTATTTGTATATTTTCTATATCTCCTTTATAAATAGCTATTAATTACATAAAACCAATATATAAAAAAATTGTATGACATGATAAACGCATAACATAAACTAGCTTAACTACATTTTGAATTCTGCATGGCAACAGCTGATGCTAGGCTAGGGCTAGCTTTCAGTTTGATGATTTCGCTGAGACAGGATGTTGCTACTACCTTATTCAATACTTATTTGTCAATATGTGAGTTCATTATCATTGACATGTTTAATCACAGGATACAACTTGAATAGAAAAAAGTCAGTTAATGTTGTTTAAACCAAAGCTAGCTGTGGCCATTTCACTATATGCTATTGTTATTGTCGTGTTCTTTTATTCCAGGAAAGACAAACAACTTCTAAGTTTAACTATTTATTATAAGAGAGCAATATATATATATATATTCCCTTGGCCAAGGACTCGTCACGTCATAGAAATCACAGGCAGCAAAGCTGTTATCTGTGTCACTATTTCCGTAAAGAGCCCCGAACCTCGTGGGCCAATACATTTTACTACACAGGGTTCTGCCCATACATTTATGATTGGTTAAGACTAGATGGAAATAAACCGTGGTTTAGACTTTGGTTCTCTCTGGTAGTTGCACAGTAGACAAAAGTCTCTTGGCAACACGATCTCCAATCAGCATTCGGCCTGCCGGTGAAGTCCCTCCCTACTCTGTCGCTATCCTACGTGATTTGTTTTTGCTAAAGTTTCTTTGCAGGCAGATAGTGGAATCCTCCATTCACACTGATTCCCAGTTATGCGGGGGTGTTGAGCACACACACGCGGCCAAGGCCAGAGCCCATAGACTGTATAGCCAGAGCCTCAATAACTCATTGTCTCTACAGTCTGCACCTGTCTTTTGCTACATTAATATTGCAAACTAAAACTTTCATCTATGACTTTTCCCTGTGTTTCCTATCCAACCCATCAAAATGTGGGATTGGTGATTTTGTCTATTTATTCCAAAGTCATAGCGACATCTCATGAGCACAATAAGCATAATGTAATAATAAGAATCGCTCTTGTAATTTTATATAAATTAGACTCCACACTATCTTGATTTGTCTCTAGCTGTGAAGGTTTGATTGATCTTTTTATCGAACATTTTTCTTATTTGAACCAATAATTTTGATATCAAACACCAAAAGATGTCAGATAAAAGTATTAAACTTTGATACCACTCATATCAATATACATGTGAAGCTAGCAGCTAAGCTGTTTGAAAGAAACTAACATTTTTGTTTGTTTTGTGTACAAATTAGATGAAACTATAACATGTTATGCTTCTAGTCATTATGCTAAATTAAGCAAACTAAGTGTAAGCTAAAATAATGTGTAATTTACTGGTAATTTATCGTTTTTCTCAAAAGTTCCAACTGCTGGAAGCCCATTTACCAGTGAAAAAATAGCCTTGTTAAGCCCCGAGCCTGTTTTTCAGGTCTCAGGCTCGAAAATGACATTCCCAGAACAAATGACCATATCTTCCCTTCTAAAAGGGTTAAATTAATAAAAAAATTCATTCTCAAAGCAAGGTTACATCTGTGAGTTGGATGTAGAAGCCAAAACCGGAAGCTGCGATAACTGGTGGCTACCATTAGCAGCTAACTTTTACTCTCCGATTTTTACATAAAAATGGAATTATTGATTATAAATATTTTTTTCAAATCCACAGAAACATTATCAACCTATGGATTAACCGATTCAGCCGCGTTTTTTCTCGTTTTAATGCCATTGAACAAGTCTTTTGATCAGATTGACAGCTACGGTGAGACGATCTCCCGTAAAAGCTCCGTAAAGGTACGTTATGTGATGTCTGTGTTTGCTTCCTCTGTCACGAGTTCGGATCACTCAGTGATGATATTAATACCTAAATAATCTCTGGAACCTCAGCTTCAATCGGATATCTTGTATGTGCAGCTACGATAAGTAATAAGGGTATATTTTATCTTGAGTTCTGTGCCAAAGTGCGTTAGCATTTTTCGCTCAGGGGTCATTTAGATGCTTCTTATGAGACTTGTGTTTTGTTTTGGTAAAAATGGTTTGTATCGTCAGTTAGCTGAGACTCTTCCTGTTAATCTGGTATAACACATTAATAGGTTCTTAAATATTAAGATGCCCTGACACAGAGTGTCGTGAAAAAACAAAAACAAAGCCCCTTTGGGGCTTAACAGGTTTTAAGTCATTATAATGACAAACTTTCCACAAAATAATGACTCTCTCAAAAATAATTACCTTCTGTGGCAACATAATGAAATTAAGTTTTTGAAAATATTGACTTACTATCTCAAATAAATGACTTGATGTTGTAAAATACTGAAGCTATTTAATCTTGAAAAAACTTTGTAATTCATTATTTTTGAAAAGCTTTTCATTATTTGGACATTTTAAGTCATTATTTTTGAAAAACTGTTCATTATTTTGAGATTAGCGATTATTATAATATTTGTTCTCATTATAATGACCTTTTTCTTTTTCTGGAGGAAATGGGCTTCCAGGGTTAACAACTATAGTCTACATAAGTGGGGTAAATTAAAGTTTTATGGTGAGTCATTAATTATTCACTAACCTATGTGTTTAATATTTAGGATGCGCTTAAATATTAACTAAGCCTATTCAGCACCCTATGGATCCACAAAGACCGAGGGGACCTCCAGTGAGTCTGCAGGCTGAGCTGCGGGATAGAAAGGGTTAACGAAAGATGCAAGAAGTGCGTGAGCCTTTCTGAGCATGTGCTGCTGCTGCTGCTGCTGCAGTGAAGTAAAATGTGTCAATTTCCATCGGACAGCAGAGACACGGTGAAGGAAGGAGAACCAGGGGCACCAGCCGAGCTGCAGACCGCCACCGTGACATCCTGGACCATCTTCCCCGGTGAATGTGTATGATCCTCCGGGTGTATTCTGAGGGAGACACCGCACAGCTCAAAGGTAAAAAATAACCTGCACTGAGGATGATTCATGTCCGTCTTCAGAGCCGACATGAAGCCAACATGTTATCATGGCTTTTCACGAGAACAATATTGTGTAGTTTTTAAAGTGACAAAATGTGTTCTTATTATATCTGGATTGGAAATAGCTGTTCGGTTATCCTTAATGAGTGTTTGCTTGCAAGTTGGCAGCTTTAAAAGCATGTTTTAACTGTAACCTAAACTAAAAGCATTTTAAGCCAATGAATGTATAGTTAATATCTGCATGTAGTTTTTTAAAACAGGATGCATATCTCTTTATTTGGCGTGTTTTCTGTGCACAGTTGGGCTGTTACACCTGTTCAAATATGGATGGGACGGTCGAAATAAGATCAGAAAGAGGACACAAGTGGTAGTAACCCGCGTGTGTGTGTGTGTGTGTGTGTGTGTGTGTGTGTGTGTGTGTGTGTGTGTGTGTGTGTGTGTGTGTGTGTACTTTTTGTGTATACGTTAGTGATGCTTTTTAAGAAACGTCTGTTTTAGATCCCCTTTGGTCACATTTCAGAGGGCTGATTTGAATGTTTGGTAGAGGATAATAATCGTACCGCACTGCTCAGTTGGAAGGAGCGTGATGCTGCAGCGGAGTCCCAGCAGCCGAGCATGCGCAGTGGCCCCTAGTTTCCAGGGACAAAATATGATGACTTTGGCCATCTAGCGTAATTACAACCCTCTGCAGTCTTATTTACAGAGCCGATTCATTCCCATGATGATTTAATTTCTAGGTCACATTTATGAATGCTTAAAAAAATGCTTGCGATATCTGGCTGTGGTTTGGCTTTTTTAAATCCCTCATTGATTTATTCCATATAAGGCCTTTCCCCCTCAGTTTTGCACTGGTTGTATCGACATGTTTGACCTATTTATAACCTGAGCACCAGCGTTAACATCGAATAATCCCAAAAGGATCCCTATGACAGAGGCACTGGTTTAAAAAAACATTCAGCCCACCTCAGCTGTATGCCTGTTCTAATCGGTCCTAATGCAGGTTTTTCAGTTCCTGCTTCTCATTGTAACAGACCTTATAAGGTATGTTGGAAATGCCTTTTTGAACAGCAGGTTAAAGACACATAAAAGGTCATCGTCGAAGCAGAGGAGAGTTTCTAAACCAAAACAGTCCTGCGTGTGTTCACAAAGTTATATAAACTGATCATTCCAATTTGGAAATATGGAAATGCTGATTATGTCAGATGTAGTTTGGAAACTTTCTGACATTACCTTTTTCTGAAAGAGTTTAACTTAAACAGGAAAATAGTTATTCTACGTACATATTGTTCACAGTTCTCTCATAACCAAATTACATGTTATCACCCACATTGCACATCCTACACCAAACTCATAATCTACATATTTATCATACCTTTTATCGTATTCTTTTCACTTTTTATCATCATTTCTATCCTGTATTTTCTGTAATTAATTCCTCTTAAAATGTCTTTGTTTATAGTATGCAACAAAACATTCCATGAAAACCTACTTGACAATAAACCTAACTCTGATACACAAATATAGGTGTTACTTATATACAAATATTGGACTTAAAAATCCACTATCAGTCTGGCTTTAAAGTTTAAAGGATTTTTTTGTGTGTGATAATTAGATTTTTCTTCTGCACCTAAAAAGTTAAAACCCCTCTATGCTTTATACAGACCTTTTTGTTTTGCAAAGATCTTTCTTTCCTAATTCTTCACAGAGCCTCCATGATAAATTATGCATTGACATCCATTGTTTCTAAAAAAAAATTGTGTGATACCAGATAAACAATCACATGCATCCCTCCATTAGAGGCATTATTCTCCGCTGCACTGATGACCATGTCAGTAAATATCCTGCTTTCTCTGTAGCTGCTCCAAGATGTTCTAATCTATGAGGCATGACCCGCGTGCTATTAGCGACAAAGGGCTTAGCTCCCATGTCTCTGGGCCTTCCATTAAACTGGAAAGCACTGAAGAGGCTGTAATGAGTGGGTCAGGGAGTGAAATAGCGTGAGGGATATAGAAGAGACTTTCCGAGAAGGTTTGTAACTGTAAAGGTCAGTCTGTTTAAAAGACATTTTGTGAGTATTAATGGGTTATAAATAGGCTTGTAAACTGACAGACAGAAAGACAGTATATTACTGAGAAGAAAAGGAACAACACAATACCTTCCCCCAAAGCAGATTAGATAACTCAGAATAGATTAAAAGTCAGAGTTGATTGTGCACCCGCTCCCAAAGATAACACAACATACGGACATCTCTCTGTTCCCTCAGTGTGTGTGATGTGAAGGTCGCAGTGACAGAGAGGTTTTTATTGCAGCATCAGCAAAAAGTGATGCTTCATCAGAAATACATGTCTCTTGATTGAATCACTTCAGCACACATTTTGTTCTTTAAATCTGCTTTAGTTTGAGGTGAACCAATTCCACTTTCTTCTCCATCCCAGCACCTATAATAGCCCGGAGGATATTGGATGAGACTGCTTGTGAAACCAAACTTGATTTGTCATTGTATTTGAGGAGGTCTTCCTCCTCTTTATCATATACCGGCAAACAAAAACACATTTTATTAATGTTTATGTTATTTTTGGTTTTTATTTCTCTGTCCTGAGAGACAATATACAAATATACTTACATTTCGCAGTGTTAAGCTCTTGCCATGTTATACTTAGATGGTATAGTATGATAGTTGCCTGTTTTTAACAACACTTAATATAAAGTATGATAGCTTATTAAAGTTAGCAGCCCGATGCTAGCATGTTGGATTAGCAACGTGCCTTTTTAAATCTTTTTAAAGGTCTTAAAGTAATATGAAAAAACCTCTTTTATACAATGTTAGTGGACAAAGAGGAATAAGTGTCAGTGAAACCTTTTAGATATGAACTCTCGAGAGGGCAGATCCTACCACTCTCTGTACCCATCACTCAGCTTGTTTAGTCAGGCTCTCACCTTGCAGCTATAGAGGGAGGCCTCCTGTAAAGTCGAATGAGGCTCTGTGTTGGAAGTGCTGTGTGCAGGCTTTTAGTCTCAGCCCTCACGGCGTCTCTCCAGCTCGATCAGAAGCTGTACTCCTTTGTTGTTCTCAGATACTTTATGTGTCTCTGGGTGAATGTCTGGATATGGCTGCTCAATTAATCGTATTTTAATCGCAATTACGATTTTGGCGTGCAACGATTATGAAAACAACGTAATGGAAATAAAGCGATAATTTATTTTCTTTATTTTTATTTTTTTTGTATTGGTTTTTCAGTTGAATTATACTTTAAGTTCAGGGTAATCAACTGTTAAAAACATACTGTTCACATTTTCTTTTTCAATAAATGGATGTTTTCAAGTAAATGGATAATCGTTTTTAATAATCATGATATCAATTATTGACCCAAATAATCGAGATTATGATTTTTGCCATAATGGAGTAGCCCTATGTCCGGATTTAGGAGTGGGGAAGGAGACGTGTATTCGTTTGAAACCCTGCAATGGTTAGTAGCACGGAAATGGAATAAGTACTTTTATTATGAACTCCTTTTGTCTATCACACATGTTTGTTATAAATCACCTAACACTGAAGTTGTTGCAACATGGCATTATACCATCTGACAAAAGAGCCCCCTTTAAAGACGATGTTACAGCTATTTTTCATATTTTATAGAGCAAAATGTACAATTAATCATTTTTCCATTGTTGAATAATCTGCCGATTATTTTCTCATTAATCGTTTGGTCTCTATATATTGTCAAATTATAAGGAAAAGGGTAAATTCCAGTTTAACCAAAGAACCGGTTCTGAACCTGAAAAGCTCTAGCACGGAGCTTGAACCGGAGTTGCGTTGGTGTGAATGAGGTAATGTGAAGTCAGGCTTTTTGTACCTTGCATTGACCGTGAACAGTAATAAATGTTTTGCCCAGTAAGAGGATATTTGGGCACTAACAACTCTATTTGCTTCAAATGGTGAAGGAGACTATTTAAGATTAGAGCCAGGTGGCTGTTTCTCTGGTTATTGATCCGTCTGTTGCAATTGATCGACATCCGTTTATTTTGTGCTGCTTCGGAGAAAGGTCCCCCTTCCCCCAAACCTTCCTCCCTCCCCCTTACCTTACACACACTTCTCATCAATCACTAAATAAATTGCTCATCACCCATCCAAGAGAGCAAATTCAATCAGGATCAATTTGTGTTGACTCAGGAAGCTATAAACATCTAACAGTCTGTGCAGCATTGGGTTTTTATGTTAGTAGTGCTGCTTGGAAATCACTTTACATCTGTAGATGTCTTGTCTTTTCTTTAATCTTAATTTCCCATATTTTTAGCGGCCAGAATGCACAAATCCTTGAGAATGACTAATTCAATAAATATATTAGCAGATTTCTTGGTGTTAAGTTATCTGTCTGCCAAATCACTGGCACTTAACCACATTGGATGCTTCTGGTTCTCTACGCCGTGCTGCAGCGTCACAGTGACCTTCCTAAAGTCTGCACTGGCCTTGGATCTGTGCCACAGCCAGAGCCAGAGCTACAGTACATGAACAGGGATTATGGCGCATGTGAGGTCAGAAATGGGTTATGGGTGATTTAATCACAGTCAGAGTTCACAGCTGTCAGCAGGCTGGCGGCAGAGTAGAGGCACCACTTTGTTTCTCTTTGTTTTTCAATTCAACCTTGGCTCACTCACATTGGTGTGTTTTCTTTATGCTTATGTTTGTCTAACTGACAGCCTTGTTTTCAACCTTTAGTTCTTACACTCCCTTTATCTGAATCGTACTATTTATGTGTCATTTAAGAAACACACACTCATTTGGTGTCTTCCCTCAGACAAAACTCTTCCCTCCTCCCCCTCAGTTCAGACAGCACCCTGCCTCTGTTGTGTCTCCCTGTGGTTAACGTGAGGTCAACAAAGCAGCTCTGCCACATTCACCACTCTGATGGCCCCCCCTCCCCGCTGCCATGTCCCGTAGCGGGATTCAATTCAATGCGATGGCGAAACAGGTCGCCGCAGCAACAGCTGGCAGAAATCAACACATAAGAGCTGGGGGGTGCTGGGCGATATACTAAAACAGCTGCAACAACAGAATCAAACAGCACCCAGTGTGCGAAATGTGTCATACTGGGGCAACGGGTCGATTGATGGGCCTCAGTGTGACACAGAAAGGACAAGTGGGAGCTGACCATGTAATCACTCATCGCCAGTTTGAGTCTGACTGAGGACTTTTGTTGAATATCATCCACGATATACATTCAATTATAGAGTAAAGTTAAAATTAAATATCAGAACACAGAATGAGATTACTCCCATTTAAATTGATATTGTAGCGACCCTGTATAGGAGGCTGAGGGTGTCACTCAGGCATCCCCCGTCTCTTGGCCAATCACAGAGCTGCATAGGATGCTGGTCTAGGTGCGGGCCTGTGGTTGGGGGAGCGGACGGGGGAGGGTGGGGGGGTTGTGAGGTAGACACTGGTATATATAGGTGTGTGTGTGGGAGTTAGAGTGTGTAAGGTGGAAACCCCAAGCTGTCTGTACTTGTACCTGTATACCTCTATGCTAATAAGAGTTATTAAAGCCTAATAACTTGCAGCCGGTTTCCGACCCCCTCTGTGAACGTTACAATATGTATTTTTTTTGTCACTGTTTTAAATCACATTTCAAACCTTATTCATATCAGAAGCAGAGAAGATGAAGCTCCGGTTTCACTTCATTAAATCTTAACTACCTTTTAAAGCTCACCATGCATTCACTCTTTACAGATACTCAGTAACCGGCTCTGTTACAACACGCTCTATTCCTATTTCGTGACAAAGGCAGTGTCAAAATGCTGCCAAACTTCTTAAGGAGTTTATCATATTACATCAGGATGTCTCTGACAAAGACACAATGCTTTCAGGACAGATGTATGTTTATTGAACATTTCAAAATCTACACTTAATATCAATACTTGCAGTGTGTGTAGACCAAAGATGAAAAGACTGACATGAACAGAAATACTTAAAATTACACAAAAGACATAGCTCTAAATCTGTGATCTTAAGAGGTGCTGTTAGGCTGCTACAGTCTACATGCCAGGCTAAGCTATCAGGTATCATTCTACTCATTTCAATCGACGTAGAAGGCAATAAGCGCATACCTTGGCTTTAAAGGTCTTCATTGATACTAATGTGAGGTTCACAGGGAAAAGTCTAGCATGCTTTACGTTAACTGGCCACTAATCTTAGATTTTCTGATGTAGTGAACCTATTTTACTGCTTCGAGTTCTCTTAAATGAATAATGCATTATGCTCAAAATATTCTGCAAACCTGTTTTGACCTAAGTGTGCTTTGATAGATGAGAGGGAGCGTTTCCCATGCAGGCAGTAAAAAGACGCCATGAGGGTTTACGGAGGTCAGGTGGTCCATCGCTGTGGCCCAGGTCCTCACATGAAACCCTTGTTCCTTGTTTTGGAGAAATGTGCTAATCCCCATGGGCCCACTCTGCGCCCCAGCAGTTCTTTGAAGACCAAAAGATCCAACAAAAAAATCTGCTTTTGTACTTCAAACACAATATTGTACTCCTAACCTCTCTGAGCTTTGTATTTTGCAGAGCGTTTATGATCCATTATATAACGGTTGCCGTTATGACACAGTTTCCTCTGGAGGCATTGTATAGCAGAAGATATACACTCTTTCAACCATGTGGTCTTTGAACTCCTCGGCATGATGCTGTTTGCCTCCAGTGTTTTTTATTAGACATGCGGCGTGATAAATAGTTGGAAGAAGGATACGACCTTGCGTGGGCCTCCTGACACCTGACACCAAAGCCTGTGTGCGTCAAGCTGCGGGATTTGGAAAAAGAGCACATGATGTGGCAGTCAGATGATAAAGATAAGAGACCCCCCTCAGACAGTGTGTAAATAGCATCAGGAGAGCTAAGGCCTTGGAGGTGAAGTTCTCCGAAGCCCCGCCGGCTCCAATTTCATCTTTGTGACGTCAATCAAGTGTTTACTGCCTTGTCCCGAATTCAACTTTGGATAGACACCATTAAGATTTCTATCCTTGTCGATTGGTGCAGGTCAAGTCTACAGCAAACTCTCTTTAGGCAGGTAGTTTTAAAGAAAAGCCAATGGAGTATCCGTTTGCAATGGGCCAAAAAGAGGTGTTTAATACAGAAGTCTAATAATAATAATAATACATGAGACTTTTCTAGAAACTCAAAGACGCTTTGACAGAGAAGAAAAAAGAAAAAGAAAATACAAAAAGAGATAAACAAGAAAACAGAAAATAAGGGGGGGGGGGGGGGGGTCAGTGGTTGAATGCAGTGTTGAACTGGTGGGTTTTGAGTGATGTTTTGAATGCTGTGAGGGAGGAAGAATCTCTGATGGATTGGGGTAGTGAGTTCCAGAGTGTGGGTGCAGCAACGGAGAAGGCTCTGCCGCCCCAGGACTTGAGGTTGGTCCGGGTGGGGAGGGACAGGAGGTTGGCAGCAGCAGAGCGGAGGGAGCGAGTGTGTCTGTGGAGGAGGTCAGTCAGGTAGGATGGGGCTAGGTTATGGAGGGCTTTGTATGTCCTTAGGAGGATTTTCCACTGAATTCTCTGGGGGATGGGGAGCCAGTGGAGCTTGATGAGGACGGGTGTAATGTGTTCACGGATTTGGGTGTGCAGTCGACGGGCATAATAATATGCTTTTTCCCCAGTATTTCAACCGCGATGATCTCATTCTGTGCACACCATAAGTAATTTTCCAACAACAGGACACTGTTACCATGCATTTGGAGGCATTTTCGATTAAATATCATGGTTAGCAATCACAAAGATGACTATATGCATTTCCTTTTCCGTGTCTTCTTCAAAATAAAACTCACTCCTTTTGTGTTTTCATTGGAAAGCTTTAATGTGAAGCAGCAGGCGGAGAATGCTTATTTGGATTCACCAGTAACTTAATACAGCTTTGACGGTGAGATTGATGTCAGTGAGATAAGATGACACTAGATTATTAGAGCACATAATGTAAAAACTTTAGATGTGTATAACAGAAAAATACCAAGCATAAATAGCATCAAAAAATTGAAAGAAACTTTTGACATTTTGGGTAATTTTACACATTTAAAAAAAATACACATTTATACCTTTATTTTAATTAATTTGCATCATCTCATAAATTCACCAGAAGAAAATACAAAATGTGCATATTTGAACAATTCAGAAAATGTGTAATTCAAAAAGGAATAGTCTTAATACATTGGGGAAGTTTCATGATGGTTTCCATTTGTTAAAATTCTGACCCTATTCGCCTTCAATGTCTCCCCTGAAAGTGGATGAAGTTGGCATATTGTGTCCCTTTCTAAAAACCTTTCTTTTGCTCCTTTCTCCTCAGACCTGCCACACATTATAACAGATAGAACATCAGTGTGAGAGCATCAGTAAGGATGGTGACCGTGGCGACCCCCGAGGCTCCCGTCCCTCTCACAGCTCTGTCCCGCTGGTACCTCTACGCCATCCACGGCTACTTCTGCGAGGTCATGTTCACCGCCGCCTGGGAGTTTGTGGTCAACTGCAACTGGAAGTTCCCGGGCGTGACCAGCGTGTGGGCGCTCTTCATCTACGGCACCTGCATCCTCATCGTGGAGCAGATGTACCTGCAGCTGCGCGGCCGCTGCCCCGTGCTGCTGCGCTGCGTCATCTACACCTTATGGACGTACATTTGGGAGTTTGGCACGGGGCTGCTGCTGCGACAGTTCAACGCCTGTCCATGGGACTACTCCGAGTTTCGCTACAACTTCAAGGGACTGATCACGGCTGAGTATGCAGTGCCCTGGTTCTGCGCCTCCTTCATCGTGGAGCGCTTTGTCATCCACAAAACGCTGCGGCTGCGGTTCCACGAGGGGCCCGAGGACGGCTGGTCAGGTGGAGGTGGAGGGAGGAGGAGCTTAGGGACGGAAAATGATGCTAATGGTCACTTTAAAGGAGAATGAATGAAGGATTAACACAATCTGATCGCCTCACCCACTAACTGTGAGGGGTAAAGACACACACAGCTGTTTACACTGGGCTGGTGTGCAGAGGTGTGTCAGAACAGACAGAAAACGAAATCACTCCTCGTGCTCTCTGCTGCCCACAGAGACACAATAACTCCATGCTGCTGCATCTCATAACCGACACACGCATTTTCATGTGGGGTCGACCTTAGGGAGATCAAGGTCTTAAATGACCCGGATTACACACTTACAATATCTCCTGTCCCACAGACTGCAAAGACCTCTAAATAAAAAACAAACACTTGTTTAGTGTTATCATCCGGGGAGGAAGTTAGTTCAAGAGCAATACTTGTTTTTCAAGGGCACATCATTTTATCTGAAAGCAGAATGCTTGCTGCGTAGAAATCCTCATAAAAAGTAGCTACAGCTGTAACACGTTATTTTTAAAATGTACATATTGTCCTTTAGTATTATTCAAAGTACTGTAGTAATGTAGCTACACAATGCTCTATAAGAACAAACCTACCATCCTCGTGTGTCATGAAGAATGTTTTAGTGAATAACGACAATGCCTCGGAAAAAAATGCATGAAAAAAGATGTCTTCCAATATAACATACATTTTTAGAATGCTCATTCAGCAGTCATACTGTGTGTGTGTGTGTGTGTGTGTGTGTGTGTGTGTGTGTGTGTGTGTGTGTGTGTGTGTGTGTGTGTGTGTGTGTGTGTGTGTGTGTGTGTGTGTGTGTGTGTGTGTGTGTGTGTGTGTGTGTGTGTGTGTGTGTGTGTGTGTGTGTGTGTGTGTGTGTGTGTGTGTGTGTGTGTGTGTGTGTGTGTGTGTGTGGTGAGCTCGGGGTGTAGAGCCGGTTGACCACAGATCAGTTCCTGGTTGTTACTGTCTTGAAAGCATGGTATTATAAGTGTCCTCGAGCAAGGTACCCAAACTGTTCGCGGTGAGCAGCATCACGACCCTGCATGGCAGTATGAATGGGTGTGTGTTAAGGCTAATGTGAGATATTTTGAGGCGCTACAACGATGCAGTCCATTTGCCATAGCAGGGACGCTTTTTATTTTATTTGAAATAATTAGGAGTCATTGGCAGCAGCATAAAGCACCAAAGAATGTCCATTGAAAAAGTAGCAATATTACATTTGGAGTGTCACAAAAAGACAATGTTTCTGGGTTTTCGATTTCAGTTTTTCCATTTGAAAAATATGTTTTGAGAACAAATGTCACATTCACAAGTTTTCACCATCAAAGTGATGTTTGTCGTCAGGTTTTCACCCCAATGTTCATTACCCTCACTTTATATCATCATAATCATTATATTATAGTTATTTGTTTGAAGGAAATGTTTGTGAGGAAAGTGCAGCAGTGTGTGGTGATTATTTATTTTTTAATTAAAGAAAAAACACGTTTTTTTCTCGACATAAAAAGTATCATAATTTGCTGCTCATTTATTTTTACCATTAATGATCTGTGAGTCACAATCGATTTTGTTTCCGTGGCAACTAATGACTTTTTTTTTTACTTTACTATGACTTCAAGTAACCCTATACTGTAACTGGATTTCTGACTTCAAAGTTACATGAAAACCTCCAAAAGTCTGCTACCCCAGGCATGCATAATGCAAATACTGTTTCCCCCCTCAAATGTAACACTTAAAGTTGATTCTGAGACTTCCTGTGTTTTCTGAGCAGAAAGCAAAGTTCATGCACACAGAAGCTGACAGTCATTGTTAGACATGGTGCTGCTGAGTCAAGCATAAACCAGGTTCTTAACTCTTTTCACAGTGCATCCAATATACTAAGGGATTGACAATACATAGAAATCTGTTTGCTTGTTCCTCAAAAGCACCGTCCGTTTATATTGCTGACTCAATCCCAACATCTACTGTAGACAATAGTTGGATGATTACATTTCAGCTTTTCCCGAATTCTCACTTTAAAAATGAAAGTCCATGTTTCCACAACACAACTGGAACCTGTAATGGTGTGACTTTCATCATTGTGGCCGCAATGGCATGCAACGTTTTCCCCCTCACTGTCAACCCTGGAGGGTGCATGGCAGGAGGCTGTAACACGTGATAAAGTGCTGCCACCCTGTGGATACACTGGAAAATACAGATGGTAAACATGTTTTATGAAGCTTGGACAACAAGTAACACTCATTGTCAAGAATCCTTAATAGGATACAAATAGAACAATGTTTTTGTATTTGTTGTATTATTATTATAATTGTATTATTATTTATATATTATACATGATTTTATTTATGTCATACATGAATCAAAAGGCCTAAAAGCAATAGGTCCTGACCCAGCAATGATTATTTAGCTCAAGGCCTTTAACCTTTGTCTTAATCCATTTAATAAACTACATTTTGATGAATGATATGAAGCTAAAATCTCTATCTAGTCACTGTCTAATCAGGTTTTCTTTTTGTGTATGTGCATGTACCACTATAAACTTCTGTTCTGGTATTTTTACCTTGAAGCTATGTGTCCAATTCTTCCTCCGAACACAAACAAATAATGCATACAATGTTTTTCTTTTTAAATTCTGTCTGTCTGTTGGTCGGTCGGTCGGTCGTAAACGTATGTCTATTGATTTTCTTAGCTTTGCTTGTGATGAGTCATTTTCCTGCTCAACCAAGATGTGTTTTAAATATGTTATAGCTTGAGAGGTAGAACATTTGTGTCAACCCATTAAGGAACACTTCGTTCTTCAGTTCAAATGGACTGCATTTGTATAGTAATTTGACACTATTCAAGACTACTCAAAGCACTTTTTACAAAGCATTCACACATTCATATAGAAGAGGCAGAGGCTGCCATGCAAGGTTCTTGGGGAAACCAACATTTACACACCGTTGGCCATCAGTAGCAACTTGGGGTTAAGTTTCTTGGCCAAGAGCCAGCCAAGAATACTGCAAAATAAAACCCCCGCCAATACGCATAAACATTACAAACAATACATTTGGAAATACATGTTTTTCACTGGAAAGAAATAAGATGAAAAACTGTAATCTAAAAAATAAACTGTCAAACAAATGAGTATATTCCCATTTGACGTGGTAGAGAAGAAGTATAATGTTGCAGAAAATGGAAATACTTGAGTAGAATACCTCTAATGTTATCCCAAGAAGCCTAGTCTAGAGTAGGACTACTTGATTACATGAAGCCTACTTACTGTATACCATAGCAGATTAATATATGTTTTTAAAATAAACAAGCTTTTGCTGCTTTTTGGAACAAATTAATCTTATATGCTCTTCCTGCTGAACTGTTGAAAAGAAGATGTGCACTCACTAGGTACATAATTTCCTTTGGTGCGCATAAATGTCATATGCGCATTTATTAAACTTAACAAGGTTTGGGGGTTTGGTGAAAGGGTCACCCAAATCAACATCAAACTGTGGGCTAAACACAATTATTATATTACTAGGGCGCTGTTTTATAACTTTGAAAACTTTATTGAAAAGCCACTATTTATTTTAAACAAATAAATTAAATAAAACAAAGTATCAAGTTTGAATAAAAGGTTTTCCTTCGTTAGCCAACTCCCCATCAAACCAAAGATGGCGGTCCAACGGCAGGAACTAGAACTCCAACTTTGGGATGTAAACCGTTTTTTATCCTTCAGCGGACCATTTGTATTCATCCAGATGTTCAGAAAAGTCTAAAAGGCATCTAAAAGTTTCGTTGTAGCAGCGGTAAGTGTTTTCCTAAAATAACTTCTATGTTATCTTGGAAACTACCCAACAATTTTAGTTTGCCAACGTTAGCTTTCAAGCTAAGATCGGTAATGGAATAACTGTTGCTAACCTGGCGTGAGTAGCTCCGTGAGCTTGGTAGCTAATTGACCTAGCATACATTTAGAGAAAGACAACGCTATTTGTATTTTTTATGTGATAATTTGATGTTGAAATGAAACCGAGAAAGACAATGAAATTCTGCTGGTGTAATAATTGTTTTTAGTTGACCATTATTGTTAAGATAGTATTTAGCAGCCGTACACATGCTAATAAGACTAACGTTGCTGCATAGCTAAAACATTGACAATACAATTAGGCCTAAGTAATTTTGCTGCGGGTACAACTAATAGTTAAACATTACAAACATTTATTGTCTGCCTACAATTTATGTGTGAGTTGCTGTTAAAATGTTTCATTACAGCAAGAGGTTTTTGTCATTTCAAAATCTTGATGTGACATTTCAATGCGTGATTTGATGTAGTTCAGAAATTCTGTCAGATATAATATTTGGGGTATTTTCATCCATTCGCTTTCGAAAGGACATAACTAGATCACAGCTCCTAAAGGAAATAAATAGACAGTAACAACTTAAGCTTCAGGACCTTCATTTGGCCACTTGATGGCTCTCTTTTTCACCAGAAAAGACAAAAAAGCTGGATTCATTCAGCACGAGGACACAGGTTGATCCTGAGTCATCAGTCTTCATTGACAGGATTGTTTGTTCAGTAGACTTTTTTATTACTGTGCTAACTAAGCAATGAGACAGAGATTGGCTTACAATATGACTTTGTATGTAGGACAGTTGTACCTCTTTATGTGAACCAACATGCCCACTCCACTCACTTCAGTCAAGATGCAAATGTTACTTTTTATAAAAACTTGTCATGCATTTGCCAAGTTGAGTTCACGATTAAACAAGCATAAAACAAAATCAACTCATTTAATTATATTAATGATTCGATGACAGATTTCTATTTGTTTTTACAGTGAAGGCCTCAAGCTAAAACTTCCGCCTCCTCCCTCTCATGTTGCCACACCTTGTGTCGAGTAGTGAGAATCTGGGTTACGTGTCTTGGCAAATCCTTTAATTGCTCAGAGTCCCCTGTGGCCCCAGGGCCTTCGACTAAAGCAAAGCCTACCTGCATGAGGGTGTGTCCACTTCACACACTCAGCTGCACTAATGGAATGAACCTGCTGTGCCCCTGCCTCATTTGGCGCTGTCAACATGTGGCTTCATCGCGACTCCTCCAATCAGTCACTCGCACTCCAAATATGGAGATTCACAACCTGTAATCTGTTCTCTGGTAGTGTCCTCCCCGAGCCCCGAGGCAGATTTTAGGGCCTGTTTTGTGAGTGTGTTGTGTGCATGCTGTCATGTGTTTTTAGTTTCACCAGGCTTTTCTTGTGTGACTTCATTGTTCTCATTGACAGGTTTCCAAGTTGTGTAACAGGAAGTGCAGATGGATAGATGTCCAGGGATTAATATAAAATGTGTTAAACAGTGTCAGCTCATTCAAACTACAATTTATAGCTTCACGTTATGATGCCTCTGTTAGCAATAAATGCGTTGACAAAGAAAAACATAAAACAAACTAAAACTTTTTTTAAAATAACGAATCATTGCTTGATGGTCTGGTGAGTTAAGCATTTGATTTTAGAAGAAGTACTCAGATCCTTTTACTTAGGTAAAGCAAAGTGTAAGTAAGGACACATTATTACATTATTAGAGATTGTCACGCATCAATGTATTTTTTTGTTAGGTGGAGCTAGTATTAAGTACTATACAGTGCTAACAAGCGATATAGCATTTGAAAGGCTTTTGTAACAGTGCACAGCTTGCTTCACATACATTTACTAATGTTACATCACTTTCTGCAAACTTTTAAAAACAGCATAAAATATATTTTTTAACTCTATTCTCTGGTTTAGCTCTAAACACAAAAACACTGAATCCGTAGGTTCCATGTCAAACACTAACCAATTATTTGTAGGCTACCAACAAGATTATCTACACCTATTATTTGATTTAATCGGTTTAGACACTCCCCTGTCCTATGTTATTACAGACCTGTGAACTAACCACAAACACTTGTATCAGATAGGAATATAGCAGAAACACTGAAATGACTATTTGCCAATATTTTGGGGGGTTCTAGGCCTGTACAGTTATAGGGAAAATATGTCCCCTCTGTGTAAAGAGATTCACTCTCTTTTTGTCCTGATCCATTTATATAAAAACCTGTCTGAAAAAGAGCTAATCAGATTTTGGCCACTTTATGATGTCATAACGATTTTTTGGCTTGTGTAACCATTAGCCAATCAGCAACCAAGGTAACACCTTCCCCACCTTATCACCTGAATCTCCTCCACCATTGTGTTCTTTCTAACCTAATCTCTCTCAGAGGGAAGTGGGGAGTGGCTCCTTATTTTTCATCTAAAGTAACAGACAGAGAATCAGCACTTTGGAAACAGGGCTGAAACAGAGGGGATTATGGGTAATGCTGCAATGATCAGTTTGGTGTTTGGAGCCAAACACTTCAGAGAAATGTTTTGTATATATCTGAGAGCTGTAATATATTTATGAAAAACAGTATAACATGGGACCTTTAAGTATTTTGGAGAGTTGAATGTCAGGTTGGTATTGGAGAGTGATGGGGCGAGTTACGGCGTCATGGTTCATTTCTTGAGCGTCAGTGAGGGTGTGGTGGGGGGGAGGGGGGGCGCAGAGGTTTGGAGGTGAACCGTAAACTGACAAAATGAAAAGTTCCATCAAATCAGGGCAATACTTTAACATTTGCGTTTCCACTGAATCAGAGCGGGCGAAGAAAGACCGCTCAATTAAGGGGAAACTTGTTTGACCTGTAAATGGGCGAATGCGTCAGGCCCTCGTCGAACACATTCATGGCTTCACAGCTTTGGACAGAGTCTGGGTCTTTCGCTCAGATCCTGCTGGAAAACTCGGGCCTTTTTTAGTCACTTTTTCCCCATGTGTAGGCTGCTTGGCAGGCGAGCCCTCCTGCAGTCAGGGTTGGACTCGCAGCGGCTTTCGTGGCCAACCAACATTGGGTTGATCATTCTCTCTTTGGGGAAACTAATAATACATATTAAAACATTTTATTTTTCTCAACGTTCATCGTACAAACATCTTTTTATACTATACGTCTGTCTGCATTCCTTGAGATGCAAAAAAGTTTACATTTTTGTGTATTTTCAACAAACCCCTCACCTTATGCCCCAGTGTATCCCATGAGGTTACTTTAAATCATCCTATTCCTGTCTCAATAGATTCAAAATAAGAAGAGATGTTGTGTGAGGACAGATCCCATTATGGAAATGTTTCATATTTAGGACACCTCTCACTTATCCTCTCAACCTGCCAGTTAGTCAAATTAAACATGATATTTGGAAGGGCTCCTATGTAAACCCACAATAACAGGCAGCAGGCTTGTGCCCATTGTTGACAGTTTGAACGTGTGCAGATGTAGCGTTGCCGTTTTGTTAACGGTCACAGCTTATCTCCTTCGGGGCTTTGCATATCAAGAAGTAGCAGCACTTTCCCACGCGGCTTTACATGCATTTGCTTCAGGAGTAATTTGAGTGAGTGGGAGTTATCACAGCTGCCTTTAATGTAGTATAAATCACTTAACCTGCTGAAGATAAAGTGCTATTACCAACGCCTTAATTGAGGTATTATTGAATATAAGGTAAATGTGACTCAGGGCAGTTAAGAGGGCTAGTGCAGGGATCTACAACATAAACAACTCCACAGCCTTTATTTTCCCTCCAATATCAGTTTAAAGCTCTTGGAAAAAAAAGTGCTTTCATAATCACGCAGCATTGAAGCGGATCTAGGCCTGGGGTGACGGAAAACCTGCCAAGAACAACAAATGTTCCCCCGCCCTTTGTGCTCGCTGCTTTCCATATTCAAACTTTGTTGGCACTGTAAATAATTAACTTATAACATCCTGTATTTCAGTATATCAGATAATAGGCAAATGTTTTTGATGCCTGGATTCTGTTTCATTCTCTGGCGCCAGTTGCGTGTTTTGATGCAACCTATTCTCAATATTCACATAACAGAACGGCATTTGTTTTTTGTTTGAAAATGTGGTTAAACTGTTTGCTAAGTTTTGATGGAAACCTGGCCAGTGAGTTGTTAGCAATCTAACCCAAGGGAGATTACTCCTCTAAACCTTTCAGATGGTTTCATTTAAACACGTTTGAGGCCCAGAGAGGTTTAATTATCCAATTTCTCCCAAGGAAAGGCCAGAAAATGAGATGAACATTTGTACAACATGGGTGTTCTTTTCTTTGTTTCTCTTTCCAAATTAAAGGGGACCTATCATGCAAAATGCACTTTTGTACGTCTTTTATACATGAATATGTGTCCCCGGTGTTCCAGGGAACTCACCAAGTGGCCGAAAACACAACCCTGTCTCTTTTCCTCCGTACCCAAATCTCTAAAAACGGGGCTGCAACGGATCTGATACAGACTGATACAGATTTGAAATTGTTCTGACGTCAGAAACGAGGAGCTCCGCCTATATGGGCAACTCTCCATCTATCAGGGGAATGAGAGGTTGCCGTGGCATGGTAACAGCATGGTAACAGCATGGTAACATGACCCTCGTGGCTCGCCCCTCCTCCTTTGCAGGGGGGCGTGGTCAGCTGCAGCTCATTTGCCACAGAATCAGCCCTTGCAAAAACAGCTGGAATAAAGCAAATAGAGCGAAATGAGGCATGGATAAAATGCATGATCTGTTTGGTATTTTGAAAAAAAAACTTCACAGACATGTTTTATATAGGTATGGCCCTACGATATATTATTCAAATATAGCATGATAGGTCCACTTTAAGCAGGACACATATTGTTGATATTCTTTGTAAACTTTGATTAAAGGTGGGGTAGGTAATTCACTTCAGAAACACTTTCTGTTATATTCCATGGAATGCTCTTAACATCCCGATAGCAATGAATAAATTAAATGCTTTGACAATAAACACATACAAAAATGTCATCTGTGGAAGCCGTGGCGCTGTAAAAAGCACGACCAATCATCTGAGCCGGCCCGGCTAAAATAACTGGATGGCCTACCTGCCTGTCAGCCTTCCATCTGTGCACAAACTTATCTCGTGCCCTCATTGGTCATGTGCGCATTCGTGTGTGTTGGAGGAGGGGCTCTGTAAGGAAGTCTGAAGGAAGGGGCAGATTTTTTCCGGTTGTGTACTTTCAAATTCTAGCGCGCCCGAGCTGGTTTCTCCATTCTTACCTACCCTGCCTTTAAACTGGATATTCATGCATACAATGTAGGATTTGTACTTGTAATGTATTTAGTCTTTTACTTGAGTAGATCATCTGAGTTTTTCCGCCACTTATTATCCGTCCTGTCCAAATTCTTGTGTTTTCCAGGATTATTAACAGCAGCTCTGCTCTCCAGGTACGCAACTGTGCGTGACTTATGGTAATAGCCGCTGGCAGGAGAGAAAATAAGAGCAGTTATTAAAATGAATGTGCGGTCTAGGAGGAGTTTGTACTGGGCTTTGGTGCATTGGGACCAACATCTATCCTTGTTCTCTGTCAGTGTGTGTGTACTGTGTGTGTGTGTGTGTGTGTGTGTGTGTGTGTGTGTGTGTGTGTGTGTGTGTGTGTGTGTGTGTGTGTGTGTGTGTGTGTGTGTGTGTGTGTGTGTGTGTGTGTGTGTGTGTGTGTGTGTGTGTGTGTGTGTGTGTGTGTGTGTGTGTGTGTGTGTGTGTGTGTGTGTGTGTGTGTGTGTGTGTGTGCGCATGTGTCATCCCTGCTTAATCTCAAGTCCAGCCTCCTTTCCATTCTGGCCTTTTCAGATGTTTCACTTGTTGGGCACGGATCAGAGTGTCTTACTTGTCCATCGAGCTGATGCCAGCTTCCCCTCCAGCCTGCGTTGTGTCTCAACATGGTTCGCTAAGCTTCAAACAGACGCCACACTGTACTGGAGCCCCGTTCCCTACTTTGAAGTGGGAATCCTTGCACTTAGCACGTTCTAACGTCATCATAGTTTGGTTTTGATGAGATCCAAATGCTGAGGCTGGCTGTCATGCTGTCTCCTTCTGAGCTTCACACTTTATCCCACTGTTTCTCCCCAGTAAACATGACCAGACACTCATTTGACCACCTAAGCTGCAGGAACTGGGTGGTGATGCTCCCGATGTGTCTGTATGTCTGTTTGCATTAAAAGCAATTGGTCCCATTTAATATTCTCCGGGCTGGGGTAGGAAGTGAACATTTAACAGTACATAACTCAAACCTCAGCCACTTTTGAGCAGTAGCCTTTTCTGGGAAATGATTTCAAATGTGTTTGAACAATTTTTCTAATTAAATAAACTTGAACGTAATTGGATAAAATGAACGTAATGTTTGTGTTTAATCTTCTGTGTGTTTTCATAGCAGCTTGTGATTTAAAAGCTAGTTGGAAGTCTTGGCAGAGTTATATAAGCAAAGAGTTTCCATAAAATATCTCAGATCTACTTGATGGATCAGCCTAGAATTTGGTACAGACATTGATATTTCCAAGACAAACAATCCTACTGCCTTTTAATGATGCTCAATTTTCATCTCGACGACATGGGATTGCTTGCCTTGTTAAATCTACAGTCATGAAGAATAAACAAAATAACACTAGTTCATTTCTGTGTGTCTGCGTATACGTTTGGAAAGTTCAAGCACAAGGAAACACAAAGTGAAGAATCACATGTTGTTTTGGACAGTTTGAGTCCAGGCACATTTGTAAAATAAGTTGGGAAATAACATTTGTCATGGCTATAATTGATTAAGCTTACAGACTGAATGGCGTGTATCCGACAGTAGCAAGAAGTGGTAGGCGTTTTTTCCAGCTCATTCCTGCCTCTGTGTGTAACTAAGGTCTGCCATGATTTCTGTGAACAAATTAGCTTCAGGTTCAAACTGTCATTTCCAAGTTTATGCTTAACTGCATTTAACGGATTTCTGTTACATCACCTTTCTGTTTACACTGAAGCTGCGGGTGAGCGTCTGCAAACAATATTTTATCATTCCAACAAGCAAAGATAAGAATCTAACAGTATTACTCACGCCTTTGAGCTAAACTGCAGAAGCTACTTGTTGCATAAGCCAGGCATGATCTGCCCGTCATGTTTTCCGACTGTGGGAGAAAGGCTCTCCTGTAGAGGGAAGTGTTTGGGTTTTCCATGTGAAGCTTCCAAGCCTCCCGCAGCAGCAGTGTGGTGGCCGAGGCTGACACAGGCCTCTTGAGGAGCTCCAGGATGCCATTAGTTTGAGTGACTGGCTGTGGCTGTGGCTGTGTTTGGGTCTCTGTGCCTTCCACTCTGAGCAGCATTGGGCCTTTCTTTTTTAAACCTGATGGGGCATTTAAAGGTCACCTATTATGCAAAATCCACTTTTTCATATCTTTTCTACATCAACATGTCTCTGCAAAGAGATTCTGAGAGTTTCAGCGAAAAAGATTCTCTCTCTTTTTGTCCTGATCCATTTATATAAAAACTGAGCTAATCAGACTTCGGCCACTTTATGATGTCATAACGATTTTTTGGCTTGTGTAACCATTAGCCAATCAGCAACCAAGGTAACCCCCCCCCCACATTATCACCTAAATCTCCTCCTAGAGCACCATTGTGTTATTTTTAACCAAATATCTCTCAGAGGGGCGTGGGGAGGGGCTCCTTATTTTCATCTAAAGTAAAAGACAGGGAAGCAGCACTTTGGAAACAGGGCTGAAACAGAGGGGATTATGGGTAATGCTGCAATGATCTGTTTGGTGTTTGGAGCCAAACACTTCAGAGACATGTTTTGTATCTGAGACCTATAGTATATTGATGAAAAACAGTATAATAGTGGACCTTTTAATATAGAAATAGACCAACAGCTGTGTTACTTCAGATAACAATGACATTAACAGCCTCTAAGTTTATATATGAGTTCTTACTGCAGTGGCCTTGGTTCAAATCTAACTCACGGACCTTTGCAGCATGTCATCACCTCTCTTTCCCATTTTCTTTTTGTCTATCGTTAAAGATATTTACAGTGATGGTATTATATAACAAAGGTAGAATTGTATCCGACAGCTGACATGTCGGACATTGTAAACAGCAGGGCTCGACATTAAGGGCTGCCCGATGGCCCGGGGCCATCTAGTATTTAGCTCGGGCAATGAAGCCTCACCTGCTGGTTGCCCGATCGGGCAATCTATTATGCCAGTATCATGCAGCTTGCGGATCCAGTAATGAGTGACCCGACAGTAAAACTAAACACATCTATAACTAGTTTAGGTAGTTTGAGAGGTCATTAAAATAGCTACGTGTGATATTCTAACCTGAAGTGTGTGTTTTGTCCGCTCACCGCTGCATGTGATCATGCAGAGCTGCGTGTCGACTCGTCAGCAGCAGCTGATCTCTCTCTCCCGTCAGATTAGACTTCACTCGCGTTTATATCCATATCAATCAGATCCAGCTAGTTCTAGCTAATGATATGACTACCTGCTTATTAAAAGACACCTAAACAATAAGTGTCGCTATGCAACCGGGTGAGGCCACAAAGTATAGCGCAGCATTATACATTTGTTTACATGCCCACCGGAACCCCGAGGCATTACCAACAGATCAACGCACAATCAACCCAGACAGGACATCTCTTTCTCCATATTACGTGTTAGACATTAGAATTTACTATTATTGTCTGTCACATACTCTTCTTGTCTGTCACATAAGTGGCGCAACTGAAGCGGTATTGCGCTAAAGGGAAATTATTGTGACCGAAGAGATTTAGATTTGCCGGCTAACGGGAACTCCGACGTCACCATGTTGTGTGCTTCGCGGATGCGCTCGGCTCCTCTCGACTGCTGCTCGGGTCTGCTCGGTCAGCTTCCGGATGAGGAGGCATTCATTCGACCAACTTACAGTAGATAACATTACAAACATTTTTAACAGGGGCCATAATAGTGTAAATAATGTTTGTTTTGGCAGTTATAACTGAATGTAATGTTTTCTACTTTTTTACATCTGGGAAGGCATTTGCCTTCATCAGATGGAAAGTGTCTTGACCAACAACTTAAGTATTTCTTATAGCTATGCAGGGCATGCAAGCGAGCAAACAAAAGCAAACAAACAAGTGAAATGAAGAATAAAATTGAAATTGTACAATATAATATTGTGGTGGTTCATCTTATAATTCAGTCTAGAGAATGCACCAGACAGCATCTAAGACCTGGATAAATCTAAATGTTCTTCGGGGAGGCCCCCCAAACCCTTCGTGCCATTTCGTCCGCGCTCATTTTTCAGGGCAATCTCTATTGGGCTCAGGGCCATCTGTAAATTAGCTTAGATGGCCCACAGGGCCATCTCCCAAAATCATTAATGTCATGCACTGAACAGGCGTGTTGTAGAATTTAATTGAATATATCCGCTTATCACTCCTGATATCAGTGACAATATGTAAACACAAACAAGAAACAGAGCAACAACTGAGGTAAATATCTGTCTCTTAAGTTGCTTTATAAACCACTATGCTCACCAGCTAGTAGCAAAGTGTGTCTTTCTGCTTCATGGTGGGGAGTGTTTTGGTTTTTAAAGCTTATTTTCTAAAGCCAACTGCCTGGTGGGGACAAAAACAGTGCTAGGAAATTGTTGAGCGTGAACTAAGACAGTAAAGTTGTGACCCGGACAGATCAACAACGAGCTGAATGTCAATTCAAAGCTCTCTGAACCCTTGGGGATTATGGGATAATTCATTGTTAATGAATCACAACAAGCGGCTGTGAGTGTCGTCATTTGATACATCGTTATCGTGAGTACTAGATATCAATTCCTCTTTAATTAAAGGATTTCTCTTGAAATGGAGTGTATTGGTATTTTACTTAAGCAATATCATTGGATACCAAAGTCTTTCTGATTTCTGAGGCTTTACATCAACATGTTAACCTCACTGATCCCGCCATCTCAGTACCTTTTATCTCGGTGGGTGAGCAGTGCAGATCATAGCAAAGCCAACTGCTTTTTCTAGTTTTCAGTGTTCAAATTTCCGTTTTATATGCAGAACGTGCGCTAGGCCAAGCATGGTGCGGTGCGGCCTGCTGTACAAATCGCCGAGGGGCTTGTTGCTGTGTGGATGGAGAGCCGCCGTACAGGAGGCTACAGTGCGGCTGCTGTTTGTGCAGGTGTGCTGCAGTATGACGTCCTATTATGAAATGCTGGACCTTCATAGACATTTTTGTTTTTTCAACCATTTGGTGTTTTCAAAAAAGCCCCCGTTTGAGAGTCAAGGAAAGCAGAGTGATTTCCGGCTGGGGGCTCTTCTGTGGTTTTGCCCCCACCTCCACCCCCCTTGCTAACTGGTGAAGCTGAAGGCATAGGGGCAGCATCAGCGTTTATTTATAGAGAGGCTGCTTTGATGTGTGGACTGACAGCTGATATTTCCAACATTAAGCTGTGGGCAACTTCTGAACTCTCAGAGAGCCACCTGTGAGCTGCCTGGTTTCATCTCTCACAGATGGAGAGCTCTACTGTAGCCACAATATGTTCATCACAGAGGCAGACGTCTTTATTTGGGGTAAAATGCTCTGTATGATCAACTCCAATTGGTAAAGATAAACCACTAAAGACTATTTTAATTTGTTCTTGAGTTGTAAATTAGAAAGATAAATTGAACCCCCCCCAAATTGGGGTTTATAGGCAGTACTGTATAATCAATAAGATTAGTTGTAGTTAGATCTGCAACAAATAATTGTTCTCGATCAACAGAAAACCGTAACTGTTAATATGATAACTTTATTTATATACTTTAAGTAAGAGCCATGGGGATTAAAAACAGCATTTATTAGAGAACACAAAACAAAAAGTAGAACACAATTATAAGATTGCAAAAACTAAATATGTAAATAAAAACAATACATGGAAAAGAAAAACTGATTAAAGCCATCTTGTGAAATAAATTGTCTTGAATAAAGATTTTGATACTTGGTAGTCACAGCTTCTTAAAAAAGAATGTAGTGATTTTCCTTTCTTTCACATTATCGTAAATTGAACAAATGATCATAAAAATAATCATTTATCAGTTCTTGTCCAAGTTGTAAACTTATCTAATTTGTATTCATATTAAATACTGTATGTTCTAGAAAATATAAATAATATTAGTTAAATGTATTTTAAAAAGCCATCTCCAGTTGCTGGTGAAGTTGTCCAGAGTAATCCCACAAGCCCTCATGTTGTTTTTTTAAATATTTATAAATGGATGCCTTAAAATGCATGGTTGGACATGTTTCCCCGTCTACAAAAAGGGTCGAGTAGCAAATAAGCGTAATTTGGCAGCAACTAAAACAACATCTGCTCGGTGCAGTCATGTTGATGTTGGCGCAGAGCTCAGCGTGGTTTGTGTAGTCCGACTGCGGGCCTCATGGGAGCTTCCCCTTCCTCTCACCCCCTCCTCCACCGCCTCCCTTCTCCCCTTTTGCACTTTATGAAGCAGTTAAGTTATTTTACATCATGTCTGCTCCCCACAACCACCCTCCCCCTTTCTACAAATTTCTCTTGTCATTATGAAAATAGTCCTGTGTTGCAGCTTTGCACGCCAGCGTCTGGTGATAGAATAGCTCCTCTGTGGACGTGGTGTGTTCAGAAGTGTGTGTTAAGGTGTGTGTTTCATGGAATAGGAGAAGGGAGATGAGTGATTGCTCGCAGGTGACTTCAGCACGAGTTGCTGGATAGGAGTGGTTTTGAGTGTGACAGGAACAGTTTCCAACGTCAGGTGTAATTATGAGAAACGGCCGGGGTCGCAGCTCAGGTGTTTGTGTAAAAGTCCTGAAAGGAGTACAGATCAATACCAATGCAGGAATAGGCTATAATGTATACTCTCATGTCTGTACTCTGTACTAGAAGTAGAAGAGACACTGAATCACTCTGTAATATAACGGCCCGTCCACACAGCAGCTTTGAACAAATCTTGAAAATCTTGGAGGTGGGCGTGTCTGAAAGCTTGGGGATTTTTTGCGACCAACAACCAATCACATGAATCTCCCGCCCCGACATACAAAGCAATAGCAATGTTAAAACAAAGTAAACTGGATATAAAATCCCCAAACAGGCGAAAACCTACCAGTTTCACCCACTGTCTCTGCCACCTCCCCCCATGCTTGGTTCCTCCGGTTTGTATCCCGCTAAATAATTACTGGTCGTAAAGAACCGGGTGATTTGCTACCGTAATTTCTCCTTTGGAATATGAGGGAATGAACTGCGGTATGTCTCTCCCAGCTTACACGCGGTTTGATTGGCTAGCGCTTGTACTGTCAGATTTGTATAAACAGGATTTGATTGGCTGACGCTTCCACCTCATCTTCAAAAGTTGAACATTGCTCAACTTTTGAATCCTGAAAATCCTGGAAATCTTCGCTTTGCTTCCCCACAATGCAGTTCGGCGAAAAGCGAGGCAAAGTGACGTCACCCCATTCAAAGTGAATGGGCAGAGAAGCGTTGGGAGATTTTTTTAAAGCTGCTGTGTGCACGGGCCGTAATAGTCCCTTCAACCAACACTACTGAAACAAAGCATGTGCAACTCTAACAAATATAGTTGCACATTTTATAATCACGATGTTTCTCTACTGCAACTCAATAATAATATTTTTAAGCACCATCAACACATATGTTTTATTGTCCACTTTAATCTGCAATAAGTGGTCACATTTGTACTAACTGAGACACCAAGCACGCCTGTCATAAACATATATATCAGAACAAAAGGAAAAGTCTATAACCATGCCAATATGCCTGTATTTAGTAGACTATATAAATGTTCTGTAGTTTAGTTAAACTATAGAAAAACTATATATATGTTTGTCAGAAACCTATTTTTCATGACATGATAAAGGACTGACGTCATTAAACACTGACTCAATATTGATATGATATTGTTGACCAAAGACAACACAATATTATAGCTAAACCAATTAGTATCTTATATCTCTTAAAGTTAAGTATAATTGTAACGTCAGGTGATATTCTTTTTTTGGTTACTGTCTTGAAGCAACATTCTATACCCGCAGATTCATTACATTTGTTACACAAGAGACGAGCAAAACATCTGATAGATTGATTTAAGAAATTATAACTTTTCTTGCAAGTATTTCCTCTGCTCTTGCGCAATAAGTCATTTTAAAACCTTAAAAAACTTTAAAGTTGTCCATATCCTAGGTATGCCATGGCTGCATTGCACACTTAAAATCTAAGCGTTATAACTTTAAATGTTAGGTACGTAAAACATACTAAAAGATAAGGAAACTTTTGACTTGCTGCTGCCAGTAAATCATTAAAAGCCTGTTTTAATACTTAGGACATTTGATCTGTAACACTTCCTCTCATGTATTACGACTGGAAAATGTCACAAAAATCCCCGAGCTAGCTGCAGAAAGAAAAAGCAGCGGCATGATCCGACCTGTTAGGTGAGCGTGTATGCAGTGTTTTTTTTCTCTTTCTAAATCGATGCCAGTTCCTAATAGTCTTTAATCCCTATCCATCATCTTGGCAGGCCCTTCCCTCAATCCAGCTCTGTGATTGGCTGAGAGCCAGTGGCCAGACGGTACTCCGAGTTCACATCCATTGTGATGTAACAGTGGGAACTCACCTGAGGGCTCCCCTTTGTCTCAACTGAGCTGCTTTCGAGCTGTGTGAGTCAGCATGCTTTGCATTTAGTGATTGATATCTACGGCACACACACAAATACACACCCTTCAACCTTTCATTAGCGCTCACAAGCCTGCTTTAAGGTTTGCTTGGGCTGTTCTGACATGTCAATCACACAAGCTAGCAGGCATGCTCATGCACACACACACACACTGACACACACACACACACACACACACACACACACACACACACACACACACACACACACACACACACACACACACACACACACACACACACACACACACACACACACACACACACACACACACACACACACACACACACACACACACACACACACACACACCAACTTTGACAAGTGACAGGGGTGGACACACACACTGTAGGCTGTGCAAACTGGTATTGCAGGTTTTGGGGGTTTCACCAGCAGCAGCAGTGAGTGTGTGAATGGCTGCCCAATGGTCGGATGAGTAAGCAGGTCTGTCTCATTGTCTGCGAGTTCATCACTGACCTCATTCTTTAATTTCCCTGAAAAACAACTTGGTCAGGCTCACATCGAGCCAACATTAGCAGGTCTAGACAATGACTGTGAAAACCAGCAGGACCTAGCGGTGATGCAAATTACATAGAAGCCATTCATTTAGATTTAAAGAAATAAAAAGATTCAGTGGAGCTTCTGTGGAATATAAACTTTTAGTGAAAGCCGACAGCAGTGAGTAAGATCCGTATTGGCCTCAGTTGTTTCCATATTAGGTTTTTACGATCCTTCTCCTTAACGATTAAATATAATCAGGACTTCAAAAAAGTCTAAGTGAAACAAATAAAAAATAATATTTTGTTTAAAAATCTAATTGAATTAATGGAACAAAAGAATAGAAAGCTATGATAGCAGTATGGTGACTAGCTTGTGTTTTCTAATCATTTCTACATTTGAAAACAAGTCAGATTTCCTGTGTATAATCTTTAAAGTTAGTTATTTTCGGTCGACTTTGTGGTTTGACCCAACCACCACAGCTCAGAAATGTAAATATGTACCGGTAATTAATTAACATGTTAACGTGAGTTAGCTTGGAAGATTTGATTTTAATAACTCTAGTGTATTAAAAGCCTCAAGTTAATTCGTTGTTTTGAAAAACAGAATGAGAACTTCGGATTTAAATTCCCATTGCTTTGCTAACGTTTTGCTAAAAATGGATTTAGCAGGAGGAACAATTACAGCAAACTACAGCTATGGAAGGACATGGAAAATAACACACACACACACACACACACACACACACACACACACACACACACACACACACACACACACACACACACACACACACACACACACACACACACACACACACACACACACACACACACACACACACACACACACACACACACACACTACCCTCCCTCCCTCGTGGTCCTGTCCAGAAGGTGCCACAATGTGACCTTGACTGGGGAATCTGGGATGCTGGGAATGTGAGCGTACGTGCGCTGGTCCTCCGGGACGGCGTGAGGCCGATCTGTGTCAGTGCGTCTGTGATCTCTGCGAGTCGGGGCTACTGAGGGTGACAGACTGGACCAGACTGGACCGCGGGTCACTTTCCACCACACTCCCAAAGCCCTTTGATGTCCGCTCTTCCCTCTCACCGACAGTTGGTGCCTTTCTACATCCCACATTACACTGGCAGACCACCCATATCTGAAAAAATGTGGTGGCAGGTTGAAGTTTTCTAAAGAATGTGGCCCATCTGAGTGTCCCCCGGCCCATCTGGACCCCTCTAAACCTGGGAAACCCTGCAATGATCGCAGTCTGATGCGTTTCTGGTGTGTGGCCCCGTCATTGGGGACAGTTGAGAGCCTCTGTAAACTAATTCCAAAGTCTCAATATCATCTAAAGAAATTCACATGTGCTCACTTGTATGAAGTCAATAAATTCCTCAGAAATGTATATGCACTTGTCTAGTATGACAAGGAATTTATGCAACTCAAAATACATTTTGGCTTCGATAAGATCAAGTAGTTCTTTGCCTTGTTTAATATTTAGCACACACTTAGAACAGTCAGCGAAATAAAGGTTGATTGATTTGTTTGAGCGGGTTAAAGCGACTATCCCCTGATTTTTCCTGGTTGGTTTGCTCTACTTTAACCCCTATTCACTGTTACTCACCCAGGACAAAGTCTTCATGAACTTGTTTATTCAGACCAACGGCAGGTGATTGGCTTTGATATGTAAAGCATTTGATAGTGTTTATGAGAGCTTGTCGGAGCAGATGTGAAATGTTAAGGGCTGTTAAAAAGGTAGATGATAGGTAAAGGGCCTATCTGAGCAGATAAGGCAAAGGGAAGGGCGGGAAGACGGTTATCTGAAACAACCAACCTGACTATTTGGGTCATGCATCTGTCTGGGTCAGTCAGTGTGTCTGTACTGTGTGTGCATGTGTGTTTGTATTTTATTTCTAGCATTACCTGATATGACAGTTTTTGTGCTTTTCACTGGAAGTTTGGAAAAGTCCATTGTTTTCATTATTGATGTTTTTTTTGCATAACTGTTGACCACAACAATTGTAGAAGCTACAACATCCGGTATATGTTGTCTTGATCCCTGCATTGTTTTGAAAGCTAATCTTCTGAGTCACGTTATGAGTTCTTTCTCATGTAAAAAAGCTCTACAATTGTCAAAAGGTGCTGATATTCCAGCCTTTAATCGATGGGAGCATTTAGGATAATGGATGTCACAAGAACCGATGATTTGATTCCAAGTCGATGACAAAATTATAAAATGTCACATTTCAAAACTACTTAGTTAGTTTGAGGCAACACAATTACTTGGTTAGGCTTAGGAAAATATAGTTTTGGTTAACATAAGTTATTAGTCATTCACCTAATACAAAGTGAAAACCTGGCAACTTAAATGTGTAATCAGTAATGTAGGTTATCTTAAAAAACTTCAGTAAATGATTGTTCAACCACTAGTAAAGCAACTAGTTACATCTTGAAAACCCTTAATATGAGTGACTTTATTTTACTAAATTGTATGCATGTCACTGTATCTTGGAGCCTTTTGTTGTTCTGAAATATGTGTATTTTCTTTTATTAGTCAAAACACAAAATGATTGCCCTGCTGCCAAACCCATTCATGTTGATTCTAGGAAGAACATTAAGTGAGTGTATTATCTCAAACACATAAACTACTGTACTAGACATGTAATGAGTGTATTACGGTATGAGTCAGAGGTCATTGTCTGGGCTCTTAACTGTCACCATTGTTTTGTTGTGGCTCCTAATGTGTGGGTCGTATGGTTAAGGCTTTTTTCATAGTATCACGAGCACCTATAAGCCTTTTATGGGGAGTGCTATGTTGGTGATGACAACAGGTTTCAGGCACCTTTTGAAACAATAAAACACAATCCAGGATTTTTGATTGACAGATCTATGGTTGTGAAGTACAGACTTATCGAGCACCAAAACACTGCAGTCGTTTATACTATTGTGAGACAGGATTTCACAACACTGGAAGGTTATCATGACAACAATGGTTTTATCTTTCATTGAGGTGATTCCCAGGTAAACGAAAGAAACATGGCATTCGCCGAACAAAGTAATCTAGCAGGAATGCGTTATTGGATGTATTTTATTGGCCATTAATGCATCTGCCAGGAGACTTTGTACTGCTTTATGGCAAATGTTGAGACAGGGTGTGCAGACCATTTAAAATAATAATAATCATTTTAGTAGGTATGGGTTGCTTCAGGTACTTGTGAAAGGGTTACAAAATATGATCTTGGAAGTGTAATTTAGGTAATAGTTTGAAGGCTTATCAGATGGAAAGCACTGAACAGCTGTTTGAATAATTCAATGAAGGATTTTACAACTGTCGAGAGTTATAAACAGGCCCGTCATTTCAACTTTCTTTGATGTTCTGAAGTCAACAGGATTGTGTCATGTATTATTATTATTATTATTATTAAATAATCTACCAAGAATGTATGCGTGCACATAGTGTATATTTTTGCCTTGTTCTTTGCCTGAACTAGGGCAAATCAATTTTAGACAGTACTTCATGTTTAGAGCTGGAGTGCGATTTACATTAGTGATGTGTCGGTCGCGAACGAGCCGGCTCAAACGAACGACAGCAGGGTCGCTGCTTCAACGTCACGCCAACTTAAGATCCATATTCAAACATACAGATTCAAAGTTGTACAAGTTGAAGCGTTTGTTTTAACAGTTTGCAGGAGGCAGGTACTTGCTTTCAAGCAGAACATGGGGAAAAACAAACTTAGCGGGAGTGTTTACGTGTTCGGTGTAATGACGTAAAACGGCCTCGACAACTTCTGTAGTCCTATTCAGCCACTTGTTAACAACCATCGTTTTTCAGACACGTAAACTCTTCAAGAATCACCAGTGGGGTCACTGCTGCACTGGTATTTAATGTCGTAGAACAAAACGTGATCCGTATCTTAAATGTGTCTCAACCACAGACCTTATTTCAACCTATTTTCCAAAATCCTATGGAGAAATTGCATTACTTTTTTATCGAAGGAACCGGAAGTGGTAACATGCTAATGTACTTCCAGGTTTTAGGACGCGTCACTGTGGCACTCTATAGACTGAATATATACAAACACACCCAACATGTGACCATGCTGCATCAATCAATACATTAAGGTGCATTACAGGGATCTGCATAGCTCCGAGAGTCACTTCAGCTGTGATTAAAACTGTCTTTATTTTTCCTTTAAGCCTGTGAGCTAAATAGTCTTTTGTCCTGGTTTTATAAGACAAGTAAATTACCCCACAATGTAATCCACACTTTTTCCATATTTTGTTTAGAGAAGGTGTTAAAACGAGCCTCCTGTACAGATCCCACATCACCACCACACACACTCGCACACAACCCTGTGGCTTAATAGCGGTTTTAAAAGCCTTTTTACAATAATGCTCACTCCGCAGCTTGCTCACAAAGCTGGCAGGTCAGAGCTTGTGATTGAGTCAATGAAACCATTATGTTCCCAGACTGCAGCCAGAGCTCATAACCTGCTCAACCCACAGTGCTTATGGGCCCATAGGAAAAGCAGAGGAAGCTCAGCACACCAACATCGGCACCTTTAACGTACACCTACTTAGACGAAAACACTTTACGTTGAAAATCCAAAAAAGCTTTTGGGTTTTGAGTCAAAAACTGTACAGTCATGTTCAGGCCCTCTGGGGTTGTTGATTTTCGCTATACACCAGATGTTCTAGTTAGTAAGATAACAAATATAAACAACCTTATTTTAAGTTAGATTGTTGTTAATCGTAGGGCAACACATGTAATGCCTGGCCTGAGGGTGGCACCAGAGTAAAAGACAGGGGTCTTCTGTTGGTAATGATCCACTGCATGGGAGACAATCCCGGTTTTTATTGAAAGGTTAAAATGAAGTAACTGCTATGCTTTTCATCTGAGCTGGGGAAGTACGATTGTGCTTTCTTGTGTTTATAAAAACTTTTACACAAACCGTATTTATTCATAATCACTATCTAGAGTTTCTAAGTTCAATTCAGCTTGATTTGGTTGCTCTTAAATAATATTATTAAACTCTGTTTATAATTTTGCCATTTCCTTTACTGTAACACAGTGTCCAACATATGAAGGGCCAGTAAATACAATCAGCTTGGTGCTCTATTGGGTCATTGCTCAAAAGAAACCTGTCAATGGCATACTCCTTACCCAGACTCGCCTATCTTATTATTCTTCCCATAGTGATTTAAGCTAACGAAAACTAAGTTTGCACAGCGATGTTCAGTGCAGAGACGGTGACAATGTCTATTTGTTTAAGAGACTTCAAGCTAAATCAACAAGGTTGTATTCCTCAGGTATCTGATATTTCGGATTTCTGAGTTTCGGCTCCCAACCCAGTTTGTTCTCAGGCCAAGTTGTATGGCATCTTGGCATGAGAAGATATAACAATCCGCACAAAGATATAACAATGCTTTATCGGATGCGTTTTCAATTGGCATGTTTTGGTTTTGCATGACTGAAGGCTACACTGATGATGATGACTAACTGATCGCTTTGGTAAACTGACATGGTTGACCTTTCTACCTCAGATAAAGAGCAGTGCACACTCATAATCATACACATATATTTACTAGGGTTGAATTATTAGTTCATTGTAAGACTTTGATAGCACCACCACTTCTTCCATGCTACCATGCTAATGTTAGCTAGCTAACATTCACATTTAGCAGGAGATCAGCATGAAGCTAAACCTCTGGGCAGTAAGAGTGCTATAGTTGAACACATATTTCACCAAAGTGTTTGGCTACATTGCTCTCTCTATAGCAGGGGTGCCCACACCTTTTCAGCTTGGGAGCTACATTTAAAATGACCAAGTAAAAATGATCTACCACCTACATTAAAAATGCTAAACATATATTTATTTATATATACACTCAGTATACCTTATGTTGGTGTACCTTGCATAACTGCATGAACCCGTATGGCACAATACAACTCAGTACATTTTTGGTCATTACGTCAATTTTATACTCTTTCTTTAGTAGAATTGTATAAATTGGAAGGCTAACTAGGTAATCAGCTCGCCGGTGATTTGCAGCTGGCGCGGTTGACTGTGCATGCGTAGTGAACTGCGTGTTAGAAAAGATCTCAGACTGGTTTACGTGTACGTCAATCAAGTGGCAAATCCCATAGTAATAATGGATAATAGGCTAACTCTTTTTTTCAATGCCATGCGATCTACCCACACTACCGTTGCGATCAACGTATTGGGCAAGTAACAGTTTGATTAGCTCTATATGCCAGAATATTACTCATGGATCTATAGACTTAGGAAATGTATAAATATTGTTTGGTTCTGCCAAAAATAAAAGGTATAAGATTTTGTGAAGTTCAGGTTTGGATAAACAAAGAGTTTTCTTGAATAGCAGATTCAATGCCCAGTGGTAATCCTAATTATAATATTAGTCATTTAACATATACGCTGTCTAGCATACACCACTATGTATTATTCTCACATATTTACATACAAGACAGACACTTCAATGGCAGGACGATACACACACAACCATGGCACAATGGCAGTCCCCAGGGTGCAGGAGCATTCTCAGGTAGATCCGGTGTCTTTTTTCTGTGCCTCTACATTCATTGCAACGTATAATCAGGTCATAACCTAGTTCGTGTTTTTATGATATAATCTGCTCAACTGCAGGCGAGTGCGTGTGAAGAGTATAGAGTGGCAGGGTGTCATCGTCACACGGGGGGACACTGCAGCTCTTCCGACTCAACCTGAGCGTGGGCGAGTTGTCCTTTTATGTAAAGTATACACATTAGCGTCTATGTAATTACAGAACTAGTGCGGTGTATAATTTGAGTCATCACAGAGAGAGTGAATGAAGGAAAGCCTGGTGTCACTGCAGTGTGGGAAAGAGGTGTGTATTGTTGGGAGGATTGTGTTGTACACCAGGAGGGGGCAGTAGAATAGTTCCCACATCACTGTCAGGATGCAGGTCACACTTATCTCCTCTGTTTCCTTCTCTTTCTTCATATCTTTGCTTTTCTTCCTCTCTTCTTGTTTCCTTTTATCCTATTCAGCCTCCCCTTTTCTTTTCACTCGCTGCTTTCTCTTTTTTTTTGTATCTCTAAGCTCACACAATGGAGATATTTTCAGTACAAACACCTCTACTGCTAACCTAATTACTGTACATGTTCGTAGGCCCACTCTCAGAAAGATGTGAGGTCGGCATGTTTCGTAGGCGGAGGATGGAAGAAGTGAGTTGACTACAGTATAGATGGAGGGATGAATCAATTGTGGGGGTAAAAGATACAGCGGAGAGGATATGCTGTATTTGGTGGGAGAGTGTGTGGGCTGTAGGTGAAGTGTTCACGTTCCCGTTGTGTTGACTTTGAAACACAAGATCACATGGTGAGGGTGGACGGCCAGAACCGGTGTCTGGCCAAAGCTTTCCTTTTCTCCACGAGCGATGCTGCGGTCTGGGGAAATCTGAAAAGTGTGATGGGGAAGGAATCTGTCTCTGTTCAGTTGTGGTCATTTATGAGGAGAAGGCTGTGAGTGTTTGTGGCTCTTTGTATGTGTGGGTATTGTGCACTATTGAACCTTGAGATTTAAGTAAAAGGAACAATTAAACAATGTGAAGATACTTGCTTCGAGTAAAAGTCCTACTTAAATAAAGGTGGATAGTTAAGCAAACCGTGCTTAACGTTTTAGATGTGAAAAGTACACCTTTTGTACTCAAATGCAACCTGTGATTTATGTATCATAAATGACAGTTTTTGTAGTAATAATGATGCAGCAATTGGTTTGCGGCACTTTTACTTTAGTTACATAAGTTTAAACTAGTTTCTACTACTCTTTATACACGTAATCTAGTCTAGTGGTTCCCAAACTATGGTGTAAGGCCCATATAAAGGGTCACAATATTAATCAGAAGGGTCATCAACTAATAAGTAGGAAAAAGAAAGGTATGCAACATACATTTTAATTGATGTGTTTGTCTTAACTTGTCTTTTTGATGGAACTGCTGGAACAACTAAATATAACTTTTATTTGTCAAAAGCCACAAACCAAAACGGTTGGAAACCACTAGTTTAATCTAGTTTAAACAATATGTTGTGTTTCACATGATCATCATGCCTGTTTCAGTTCCTCATACAAGTAACTGGTAATTACAGCTGTCGGTTAGATGTGGCTGAGCGGGGAGTACAACATTCCCTCTCTCTTGTAGTGAAGTATAAGTAGTGCAGCCGTGTAAATTGAATACATGTACTTCGTTACTTTCCACGACTGGGTGTAATTCAGCTTTGGAGGCACGTACTGTAGGCCTGTCAAAGTTTAGAGGGCAATTTCTCAAAAGCGAGTGGTGGTGTGTTTGTGTCTGAGTCGGTGGGTGGGTGGGTGCTGGTGGTTTTTGGGGGGGTGCTTGCATCCATTCCCTGCTGGATGGTGAAAAGTGCAGCGCAGCAGAAATGCATTCCAAGGTGGGGGGAGAGCTGCATGGGTTCCACGACTATCAGGTTCTTTCGCTGGGCTGCGGGTTTGGCTCCATCGCAGCTTAATGGCAGGAAAAGAGGGGAGAGTGTATAGATGATTAGTAGTGAAGGGGCCAAACCAGAGAAAAATGTTTTAGCCCCAACCTTTTATTGTTTATAGATAAAACGCTTCGCCAGAGCCATTAAAAAGGCGAGCGAAGGGGAGAAAAATAACAACCTTGGACCATTAAGAACAAAAACTGATTCACTTTAAGAAGAAAAAAGTGCCTGTTATGTGATGTTCAGTGTGTCTTTGCATGCTGATACATGTGTGTGTGTGTGTGTGTTTAATGTGTAGCTGTGGAGAAGCCTGCAGCAGGCCCTGTAGCCGGTCTGACTGCTAATGAACTTGGATCGGCGTCCGTGAGCGTTGGGGCTGAAAGGGCTCTTTCTCCCGCTCGGCCACAGCCACTCAGCTGTCACTAGCTGACCTACAGCTCTCTGATTATGTCACTGTCGCTTAGAAGGCTCCGCATTCATCCATCATTAGGCTACAAGTCTGCACACCCCAATCAAACGGCCCATTAAAACCTTCTACTGGTCTCTTTCAGTTTGTTCCCCGGTCGCAGCTGCTGCTCTGCACCAAGAAAGCCAGTGTGCCAAAATCATCCTATTTTTTTCATCTTATTCTTGGATCAAATGAAGGTGAAGTGTAGAAATGTTCAAAGGAAGTGTTAAATATGTATAAAAACCTAATGATGAATGTCCAATTTCTGCTCTTACACCAGTCTACAGTTCGGCAGAGATCAGCGCTTTGCCATTGATCCTGTCAGAACATTTATGCACTTACGTATTTCAATTTCATGAAAGTATATATTTTTTTCTACTCCATCACCATATAGAGGGACATGCTGTACTACATTTATGAGACCCCTTTAATTGCTAGAATCAGATCCAACACAAAGATAATTTGTTTAGTGGTTTCCAGTGATTTTGGCTTGAACCCTTCAGCAAAGGTCACCCTACACCATTTCAAAGTCTTGAGATTGATTTACTGTTTACACTACACAGCTTTATGTCTTGTAATCGGGAGTCTTGAAGTCGTTGTGGGTTTTCAGATTCCATCACTTGCCGAAAACCTGGGGTCACACTCTCACCAGGAGGTATCCCCAATAAGTACGTCTGGTCCCCAAACTGCATTTTGTCACAAAAACGCTTGCGACAAGTGACTCGGGCGCAGTCAGGGTTGTTGTTGGAACACAAGTTCACAAAATAGACACTTTAACTAGTCACTATATTGTGGTCATTCATCCGAAAAAGTGCTAGTACTGTAAAGTTATTTACCTGTATTCATATAATAGCCGCTTTCACACCAAGTACTTTGCCGTACTTAGTTCCCAGTACTTAGTCCCGCCGAACTCTTTAGTCTCGAAACTGTCCTAGTAAATCGCGTTCACACCGGAATAAGTCACTGAGGGAGGATTACGCAAATGAAGCTGCTGAATTCACTTCTTCTTCTGCTTTGGGTTTACTGCAGGCCGCAAACAACTTCACGGGGACTCCGGGACTTCGGGTGGCAGTAAATCGCCACCCGAAGTCCCGAGAAAATCGGCAGAAACGCCGACACCTCCTCATCACTCCACTGCTCCCACGTTTTATTTTGTGTTGCCATAAGTTAGTCTCTCTCCGTTGGTGCGCTATGCTAATGCTAATAATGCTAATGTGAGCAAATAAAATGGCGGGTTCACAAAACCTTTCGGAGTTTTACGGGGCGTGGTTTGCAATTCGCCCAGCCAATCAGAAATTGGAACCTTTTCCTCCCCAGGAAAGTACCACCTCTCTAGCAGGGACTGAAAAGGGGTGAAAAGGTTCTAGTTCCAGATCTTTTTGGTGTGAACGCAAAATTCCAGGAACTTTCGGAACTATTCCTGGGAAAAGTACTCTGGTGTAAAAGCGCTTAAAGACACATCAACATCAGGCATCTGGTCAAAGTACAACATTTTCTACTTCATGAATCATCTCACGCCCCTACAGATTTACTTTTTTGACCCTTTTGAAGGGGACTCAACCTATAGTTTGGGAACCACTGTACTATGCCTAAGCAGCTATACATGAATACATCAGATTTAATAACCTAATAATGCAACATACAATAAAACATCAATCATAAATCAATCTCAACCGGTATTTTGCTGCTAAATAAAAAGTTATCTTGAATACTTTAGTACATTTTCCTGGTATTACTCATATACATTTACTCCAGTAAGATTTATAACATAGCAGAGTATTTTGATATTGTTGTGTCAGTACTTGTTATTTGAATTAGGATTTTAATACCCTGCCCTGCATGCTGTGCGTGTTCGCCTCTTGGATTTGGAGGAATCCATTGAGCGGCGGTCGTCAGGAGCAACAGGCTTCGGGAGGAGGAGGAGGAGGGGTCTGGTGTCCACCCGTCCACACCTCCCTCTCTCTCTCTGCCATCCTCCCCTCCCTCCCCTCACATGGGCTTTGCCTTTGGCTGAACGCTGGGATTCTTTCACAGAGGCTGGCGGTTGCCAAGAGAGAGAGAGCCCCAGAAAAGCTGGGCAAATGTATGTGGGTCACTGCGAGTCAGAAGGGGGCTTTTCATTCTCCTCTTCCCTCCTGTTTTCTCCTCCTTTTTGTTCCTTTGTTCTTTTCGGGCTCTTTGGCTCGCTCCTTGCACCCCCACCAGTGGAAAGTACATTGATTTGTGTCAATCCCGTTCGTTATTCCCCCCAACGAGCCGCTAAGACAAGGCCCAATAAGATATGGAGATGTGTCCTATTGACTTATTAACTTCTCTCTGTGCGTGCACACACATCTCTGAGCGTCTCTTTGTGTGTTTGGCTTGTCTTCCCGACCCATGGACAAACAAACGCTCTGCGAGAAGGGGACGGACTCCACTAAAAAGGATCTAGAGCAGATGTTTTGTTGGCTTCAGTCTCACTTCCTTTCACCAGCTCTCCACTTCTTCTTTCCCTTCCTCTTTCCCTCTGATGGATGCTGAGTGGTTTGAGCTGTTTTTGTAGAAGCCCATTGGTCGACTGCAGAGACGCGGGAAAGTAATCCAGTCTTTTGACACGGCAGGGACAGATCATGAGGACAGCTTGTGCTGTTGGCTTTACATTAATGTGTCTCTGCCTGCCATATGCGCTCTATCCCTCCCTCTCTCTATCTGGATGTTAACCACTATATTAGCTTTCATCGCACAATCAGAAAAACAACTCCCAGGGAGAGATGTATTTATATTCAAAGACTCAAAGGTTATACTGTCATATGTAAAATAGAGTTGTTGTTGGCAAGGAAATTCTCAGGCTCTGCCAACAGTGCAACATACGAAATACTTATGACATCAAATAAAAATAAATAGTGCAATATAAAATGGTGCAAGTGACAGATAGTAGGTGTTGTTTCTATAGAATATATAGTAGTGAAATGCAGGTATAGGTAAATAAGAATAAGATAAAATACATTTCGGTACGGTAGAACACATACTGCACACTGTAATGAATAATACATGTGTAGGATAAACAGATGCACAGTTGAACAGTGTATAATAAACATATGTTAGTGGTGAGCTCAGGAGATTGACAGCCTTACGGCCTGTGGGATAAAACTGTTGCCGAGTCTGGCCCGTGATGTTCATCAGTGCCACTTCAGTTAGCCTATCAAAGCGCTTCCTGCGGTCACATCTACAGAAGTTTCAGGTTCAGAGTATATTGTGTTTTTTTTTATTTGACATGTGTCGTCTCCTTTTTTCGAGGCAGTGAAAGTGAGTTTGTGCACAAGAGTTGACCGCCTCAGTTCACTGTTTCACCCTCTTTGTGTCTCTAGGCTTCCCAAGGTCGAGAAAGACCTTTTATCAATGGGGTAAAAAGTCTCGATATCCCAGATATCCACATCAGAGCGCTCGCTATTATTTCATTAGATTGATATCAGGTTGTCTGACACCACCCTCTTTCTCCCCCGTTCGCCCTTCTGCGGCAGAGTTTCTCATTTCAGCAAAGACAATGGCCTGTCTATCCTGTGGTACTAAGTAAATGTCAGGTACTGTCTACCCTCCTCCTCATGTATTCACTGAAATGCTCTAGGGGCTGAGGGCTAGATATCCATCTACTAGGGTCTGTATACATGTGTGTTACATGGTATAACTCTAGTCGAGTCAGTGGATCAAGTTTCCCTACATGTATATGGTTTACAACAACCTACACGAGCTCAAGGATAGATTTCAGATGTCTTTTATTGAATTGTATCAGTGAGCTTTTCAGCTTGTGTTAGCTAAATAAGCAGGGATGTAGGCAGGAATTATGGAGGCTTTTACCGAGCCCATTGGTCAATTATCAGACAAACCTTAGAATGAAATGATGAGCTTTATGAGCCAGGTGAGCCACCCGAGCGCCCCATGTACGGAGATTGAGTCCTTTCACAACCAGCCTGGTTCAAATCAAACCCAGGGCCATTTGCTGCATGTACTATCTGTCCTGTCCATCTATTTAAAGCAAAGAGGCCACAAAGGTATCTTTTAAAATAAGAACATACAAGCTTGGGGCTCTAACCTAAAAGTAAATGTTCACCTCAGTGGAGCTGAAATGATACTCAAGTAATCACTCGGTTCAGTTTAAAAGCCATAATATCTTGCTACATTACTAATGGTATTTTATTTCATTGTATTGTATAGATTGTAACACCTCGCTATACAAACACATCTACTACTTCTAATACTTGCACTAGCAATTTATAGTATTTACAATGGGTTTTTTTCTTTACTCACCGTATTACCACATTGCTATACTTTGTCAGATCAAGTCTGACATGTTTCTTGCATTGTAGCAGCTGCATTTGCCATAATATAGACTAGATAAAAGAGAACGGAACATTACAATCACAAGACAATCTGTTCAATACCATTTAATAGGGATGCACCGAATATTGGGCCGCCGAAAATTATCGGCCGAAAATGGTTAAAAAGGCTCTTTCGGCTTTCGGCCGAAAGGGTTTTAACACCGAAAAAATATCACCGAATGTCAGAGAACAGGGTTACGTTGGTAAGCTAACGTGTTGTTGTGATGACATAATCAAAACGCGGCGACAAGCACGGCGCGCGACCATGCTACCGGCTGCCTCACAGCCAACATGTCTGCCGCTTGGAGATATTTCAAAATATCAGAGAAAGAGCTGCGGATTGCGATTTGTAAAACGTGTTCAGCTGACATTTCTCGAGGGGGTGTAACTGCAAAGACTTTCACCACTTCGGGATTACTCCACCACTTGAAATCAAAACACCTGGACAAATATGCGGAGTAAGATCAAATCACAAGCAGTGACAGCGAGAGACTGTTCAGCGCTGCCTCTCGTGTGCTTGATGAGAAGAGGAACAGACTTATGGCTGATAAAGCAGAGAAGCTACTGTTCATTAAAAAGAACCTCCCTCTTTTCCTTAATAAGTAGACAAGGCTGGTTTATCATAAGCTTATCTAGTTCTACATGTCTACTCTATACCCACTTTCCTGAACAATTTTCATTGTGAGTTATAATTCACCATCTCAGGTTATCATTAGGGGGAAATGACAGCAGCAGTGTTCAATATATTGTACTTTCGGTATCTAAATGATACAATGTTGTTTACATTGCTCATGAGGACAGACCACCTTATTTGCAGATTCTTGTAATTGTAATTGAATTTGTAATTGATTGTGGATTTTGTATCCAGTTTTCACTTTATGTATCTTTATACAATGTTTACTACTTTGCTTATGAGGACAGACAGCCTTATTTACAGATTCTTGAAATTGAATTGTAATTTCATTTGTAAATAGTTACATTCATGTGGATTTATCCATTTTGCACATTTGTATGCATGCACTTATAGGTGCATTTGTTGTTGTTGAAGGCCTGGCTGTTAAAGTCTTTATTTACACTATTTTGTTGCAGGCCTACTGGCCTAGATGTTTATGCAGTTTTAAAGCACCTTGGCTTTGTTCTGAATGCACTTTGTTGTAGTTATCCTACAGAGAAAATAAAATGGACTTGACTTGGAATTAATGTACTGTATGCATTCAAAAGTGCTGAATACATGTTTTATGGACCCATAATAGTGATTATTATTTAAGTTAAGTTTTGCCATAATCATGTCTTTTTCCATAATCAGGCAGCTGAACAAAATTGGTAAAAAATGTATACATTATATATATTTCTATCAATCATTTTCGGCCTTTCGGCATTCGGTTTTCGGCCAACTGTTTCCTATTTTCGGTATCGGTTTCGGCCAAGAATTTCCCATTCGGTGCACCCCTACCATTTAACATACATTTGACCTGGGAATTACTTACTTTACTTGGTTTTTCATTTAACGATTCAACAAACAACTGCATTCAATCTGACTTATATAAATCGTGCAACCCTGTATCTCCCGATTTGATGGTAAAACTTCACATGAACTGTTTAGAACAGGGTTGGGGTAAGAAACAATGTTGTTGGCTAGCCTCAATATGTTATTATGTTAGGCTGATTCATGTGAGTTTCTCATAGCAGGGTTATTAACCTACAATCTTTGAGCAGATTTTCAATTGGTGGAGCAGTTTTGACTTTAAAGCGTTGCACAAACACTTTTGCCATATACCGGTAGTTCTCAATTACAGATGTGAAAAATAAAAGAATAATGTCTGCACTCGCTCTCAAAGACCTAAAGCAGCGTCATGTATGGTACATCGTTTGTGAAATATAGTGAACTTATAGTTGAGAATATTACTTTGTGTGTGGAAAACAAGATTGTGATGTGATCTTTTTGTACTTTCAGGTACAGACTGGTGGTGTATAAGTCCCGGATGGAAAAAGCAAAATCCTCGTCATCATCTTCCTCCTCCTGCTTTCCCAAAAAAAGGTCAGTTAAATGAAAGAGACGTGGCTTTAATATAGATCGGGGTTTGTTTCTCCTGGAGGGACTGACGGCATGTGTTATGTTATATCATTAGGGTAATAATTCCTCCGATATAAGACACCTCTGGCACTCTTCAGCCCTTTCATAACCCCCCCCCTCTCTGGACATCTGGCAGACATACGCCTCGGGCTCATAGTGAAGGGACGATGTGGGGGGGGGCAGGGATTGATTCCATAACTATATGGACTCAACATTTCAGTATAGAGAGAAATATGGCTCGTTCAGATGTGAGCATTTTTGTGCCATTTTGTCTGGAGCTTATACCCTAGAACTAAGCCAGAACCTTTTTCCACCGTAGAACTATGAGGGGGGGGGGGAAAAAAACAATAAAACTCTAGTCATCTGATTTCCTGTCTCTCATCTGAGCTTTTTCATACTCACTTCCTGCTCGGCTGGTTTCCACCAGATATTTCTAGAAGCCCTGTCTTAGTGGTGATGACAACAGCATGTGTGCCGCAAACTTGTTTTATACTTCAGTGTGATACGAACAATAGATCATACGTATTGTGACTGACTTGTTTATAAAGTGTTTAGAAGGCTAATTGCTATCAGACATCATCCGGGGGTCTGCTTGAAAGGATATAAAGACAAAAGGGGTGGGGGTGGGGAGTTATGAAAGAGATATGGGATAAGGAATTCCTTCATGATTTATAAGATGACAGACATTTTATTGAACGCACCAGGAGGAGGCTCAGAGAGCCACATCACACAGAAAATATGGAACAGTTTTAGATATATATCAGAGGCATGATTATCTCCACAGCTATAGAAAAAAAAGCAGAAACGGCCATACGTTATCACAACTTTGCATTATCTTAACCTTCCTCTCAGCATCCCTCTGTGGCCCTGGCAGGAAGCTGGGCCACCTCCAGTGGAGCTCCATTCACATCGCCGTTTATTTTCTTTCCAGTGCTCGTGTCCAGGGAGAGCTTTGCGAATGACCTAGTTTTGTCAAGACTCAATAGGAATGCTGTGCCAGACAGGTGCGGGGGAAGAAGACGCCACATAGCGTGAGAGTGGAGAATCCCTCAGTTTCCAGAACCTTTAAGATTAAATAAAAGTAGTATACCATACTTTAAATTACTCCTTTAAAAGGTAAAGGCATGCATTAAGAAATTGCTGAGTATTGAAAGCAAATTCGCCGTATGCCCGAAAATGTTCCCTTTTGAGTGTTAGAGCACAAATGTTCAGGAGCGGGAAATAAAAAAGCTCAAATAAAGTCACATTTGTACTTAAAGTTCAGTACTTACGTACATTTATTCGGTTACTGTCCACCAGTTTGCAAGTCTCTGCACTTTACTAGGAAGCGTGGTGGTGACCAGAGATCGATACATTAAGAAAATCACCAACTGAATTTCTGTTTGATCGTGATTCCTAGCATTTGTGCCGTAGAAAGCCAACAACTCTAGATTTCCGGCTCTGCATCAAGCTCTTTGACGGATAAATTAAAAGTTTATGGTGCACATAAACGAGGGTGGGAAAAACAAGATCTGCGGATCATAGTCGGGTCTATTTTGGTCGTTTTGGTATTTTAATGTTGCCATTCTCATCAGTGATGTTCTGTTTAATGCTGCAGGGTACACAGCAACCTACCTCATGGAAAATGTGCATCATTACCACACTCAGCACAACAAACATGCCAGCACACAAGGACACATAAGGACACACACACACACACACACACACACACACACACACACACACACACACACACACACACACACACACACACACACACACACACACAGACGTAGGATCTGTTAGTGAAGCCAGACATAAAATAGTAACTTTGTGCAATGCTAGCATACCATTTTTCAAATGTCTGATCCATCACTTCCTGTTTTAGTTAGAGTGGAGGCGGTGGGTGCTGCGGGTGAGGGGGGGGAGGCGGGCGTTTTTCTGGGCAGCTCCGTCTAATGAGCAGCTCTTTCACCGAACCAGACAGTTTATGGGGTGGCTGCCAGCCTCATTAAGAGCAGCTCTTAATTGCCCTTTTCTAGCCAAAACCCAAAAGCTGAAACATCTGCTGGCCAATGAACCCTGCTCCTCCTCCCATGTACCCTCTTCCGCCCTTCATTCTCCTCTGGCACTTGTTGAACGTCTCTACCACCACCACTGACTTCCATAACAACAACAGCATTTAGGCAGTGAGCCCCCCTACAGAGCTGAACAATACACTTACATTGACTTATTTTGCGCTATATAACATAATGTGCAGCAGGAAAGCAATTTTAAAAATAGACTTATGGACATTATGTTGATTATAATTATCATTAGGATAATAAAAACAATAATGTTAGGCCAATTAAATACGGAAGTTTTGATTGTTCTACTATATGGAGTTATATTCTCCTGGTTGAAAGAATCCTGTTGGGAAACAAACAGTTTCTATATCACTGTTATGTTCACATAAATGTAGTGACCATTATCTTAAGTAAACATCTACAATCTAATGCAGTCCAAAACAATAGTTCTGCCAGAAAATGTATTTTGACAAAAGTGCTAAAGTTACGTTTTTGTTGACATAGTCGTTGTACATGTACACCTTATAAAATAAGTGATTATGAGATGAAAAATAATATTTTTGAGGACATTAGAGCCTGATTAAATAGTTTTTATTATGCTACTCTAATATGATTATGTTAAGGTTAAAGCTAATTATCTTTGGGGAAACGCACAGTTCTGTATTATAGTTTAAATACACTTAGTGACTATATAGAAGGTGACATCTACAATGTAATGCAGTCCAAACCAACAGTCCTGCCATAAAGTTTAACATCACAAAATCATAATTAAGCATAGCTTTTGGTAATATTGTTTTTAATATGTGAAGTTAACTATATTAGCTTATTCTTGATGTAATAGTTAAAGTAGGAGTTGAACCAGATTGCATCCAGCCCTTACTTTTACTTGGTGTTAACAAACATGAGGGTTTCTGAGAATTAGAAACACCTCTAAATACAATGCAGTCCAGTACATCAACACCACCAACTATGACCTCAGTGCTAAAGTATATACTTGAATAAACACCTTTATGACAGTAAAAATGAATATTATAGTTATCATAAAAGTAGACTTTATAGCAGAACTGTTGTATTGGGTTGCATTAGACTGTACAGGTGTACCAAATAAAAATGTTTCTCGCCAAAATTGCGTTTCCCGCGGGCCCAATGAAGCTCGTGAATGCATTGCTACATTTCGTGATGTGTTTCCGTAACCAACTCTTGATCACTGGAATATCTGTTTTCAGTCAAAAAGCTCAGATAAATCCACTGTACACAAAGATAGAAACTAGCTGGAGAATTTAGCAGCTAAAACGCCAGATGTTCCACTGATGGGTTGGTGGAGAACAAAATAAAGTTGAAAGGAGAGTGAATATTGGACTAAAGTTAATCAGGTGGACTCAAACCCAATCTATGAATGATAATGTAGCTTCTTGTTGGCTAGATGTGTACTTAATAGTAAATAGGCTTTTTTTGTTGCTAACACGTAAGCCTAAACAACTTCTAATGCTAATAACATGTCCGAGTTGTGTTTTAAGCTTTCAGTGCTTCCCCCAAATGGTGACAAAAATGTATAAATGCTTGTTCAATCTCTGTCTGCACGTGTCCTACACCTCTGAGATGTTTAGTTTTCCAGAAAGTACAGGCTGTACCAAAAAACCATCTGTATTTACAAGAAGAAAAAAAAAGGCGTAAAGTTTCAAGTAATTCATTATCTTATGTGAAAAGTGTTGGAAGATAAATATCGTAACACAAATACAAGACTCGATGATTTTGATCTATAGCACCGTGAACTCACGTAGCCATGGTTACTCATACTTTCCTGTATCCGAGCTGAGTGGGAGGCTGTGGGAGAGTTAGCTTTTTGATAAGTGTCCCAGATACAGACTGCTAGACTGCCAGAGGAGACTGATAAGACAACTTCTCATTGTCCGGTGCCCAAGGTCACTAATTCCCTGTGTGTGACAGAAACGTTGATAATGAGTCGCTGTGCGGTCAGAGAGGCCTTCCTTCCTCCTGTGCGAGATACACAAGAGGAAAGAAAAGAAAGGCTTTCTGGGCCAGCAGACCATGATCACTGTTAAATAAAGCAGAGACAGTCATGATTGAAGTTGTGCAGAGGCTATCACTTCAGGGACTTGAATAACAGGAGTAGGGACATTTGAAAAAAATACTTTATTAGTTACATAGCTTGTTAATAGCAGTGGTCTGGTTTTGGTCTGACCCTTTTTTAACAATCATTAAAAATAAATGAAATAACTTTAACAGAAATAGTTTCAAATAAGTTTTTTAACATTGCAACTTTGAAGTGTCCACAAACCGTTCCCCACATCAATAATAGATGATTTGACCTATTTCCAACAAATCTCAATTCTTCACATTTATATTTGATTGTATATGTTGGATTCATACTGAGAGTCTATCAGTTGAGTGTCTTTTTGTGTGGCCTATGTTAAATGAACTACATGGGAAAGAAAAAAATGATATATCATCGTTCTTGTTCTTTCACATTGGAGCAATGCTTGCGCTGGACGAGTTTGAAAGTACCCCAGGGCTTCAACCACATATCCCCTCTGCCTGCTGAAAAAACCAACATGAAATGCTTTTTAATGTTTGACCTCCGATCAGTGTTTTCTCGCTGTATAGTGGGAACAAGCAGAAGAACATAAAAATATACAACGGGGAATATGGTTACCCAGCCCTGAGACAGATTTGTTTGTGTGGCCTACATGTCACAACAGTGCGTCCTGTTCCCTGTCACAGCCGTGTGTGTTTGGGTGTGCGTTTGGGTGTGTGTTTCCCATTTGATTACCTGGCTGGGAGAGATGAGACAGGAGGGGAAGTGTGGGAGTGGGTCTGGGAGAGCGTGTGCGGCAGAGGTTTTCTCAACTTTGGCAGGCTGTGGACAGCTGGACCATCGGTTCGAGTTTCTCCTCACAGCGAGGCTGAAATTTCAGCCCCTGAAAATTGAGGGTAATAAACGATTGGGGCTCTCAAAACAACTTCTCTGTGTGGTTTATTTTCCCGCCCTTCCTTATTTATCTTGTCCCGGTGCCTTCGCTCCGGCCTCAGCTCGGCTCCGACGGACGCTGGTATGATAGCAAATGTGATTATGTCAAAATATTTTACTCCAAACATAGTCGAATGGTAAAAATCCCTCCGCAGCATTAGTATTATGTTGAATCAGCAGGGATCACAGCTGTTCTGGGCACAGTGTGGTTTACATGGTTAGGATTATTCCCTGACCACAGAGGCTGTGTTCCTCCTGATCTGGAGTCAGCCATCCCAAAGTGTTTTTCAAAGCTTTTGGGGAAGTGAGAAATGCTGATGAGACAGTTGTGTGTAGCAGCGCTGGTGCAACTAAAGTGAGTAACAGGATGAAGCAAGGCTCTGGCATGGCCTCGGACATGACTGAGGAAGTGGGAGCAGTTTAGAGATGCATCTCAGTTTGAGTCATTGTTAAGTCACTCTCCACTAATAGATATTGTCAGTTTACTTTGTATGTTTTGTTGCCCTACCAACCGCCCGTTTTCGACAGATTCTGCTTTCAACAAACTGAAACATACCATGATGATTACTTTGTGATAATAACAGCTGTAATAGAGACTGTAAAGAAGCCTGCATGTTCCCATAAGTACCCAGATGGTCCTTGTATGTCTTCACATTAGCGTGACTCCGTATCCAGACGTTACTCAGGACTCACAGGTTCCTGTCTCTGTTGATTCTGGTACAGTCCTTCAAGGACAGCCTTCAAGACTGATCCTTCAACATTAGTGCTTTAGTTAGTGCTGAAAAGACTAGTTCTTTTTTTGTGAACTCGGAAAGTGTACAAGACATTTTTTTTTTTAATCAACATTTTATAGGTTCAACAATTAAAGCTGGAGTGAGCAATTCTGGAGAAGCATTGTTGATTTGAAATGTGTCAGCACCCAAACAGACGGACTCTCCGTCTCACTCCCAATGCCTTTCTCTTTATACATCCTTGGCATTTCCCCTGTCCTGTGCACAAGCAGCTGTTGCTGATTGGCTAAAATATTTTTTCCATTTTCAAAGCCAGGCCAGGATATCAACACTAGGTTGTTTTGAATCATACACAGCTTGGCCAGCAAGCGTATCGTGAGGACATTCACTACATTTGACCAAACATTTTTTGATTACTATTGCTTTCTTCCCCTTTTTTTTTATTAAATGGGAGAAAAAATTGACGGATAATGCAATAATCTAGATTAGATTAAAACAACAATGAAGAAAAGGTTGTAATGACCCAACATTGTTTTCAAAACAATGTTGGAATATTTTGCTGAATCCGTATTTTTTCCTAAAGTTGCGTGGCAACCACACTGTAACGAGACTCCAGGAAGTCACAGCACCCAAACTGTGACCCTCCTTAAACCACAACATGTTGTTTTCTGTTTGCGAAAGGCTTAACCAGTGAGATCATTAATAGTGTTATTATTAGGGAGCTTAAAACGTGTTGGTGTGTGTGTTGTTTGAACTTTGAACTGATCCAAGCTAGCGGTTTCCCCCTGCTTCCAGTCTTTGTGCTATGCTAATCTAAGCTAATTGCTTCTTAGTTCAAGCTTTGGGCGTGGACTCAATCTCCTAATTCTACGTTTCTAAAATTCTAACGCTTTTCCTGAAATGTTGTCTTCAAAAGAACCAAATTGTTGTTGCATGGTTGCAAAGTGAAAAACGACACATCCTCACTGAGAGCGTAGAACTGAAATGACTCTTAACCTCGCTGCTGCAGATGTCAGGTGATTTGTACAGAACGTCCCCATGAAGGAGGCAGGAGCAGTCAATCAGAGGAGCAGAGGTTTCACAGCCCAGCTGTCAGAAAGCTGAGCTTACCTCTCTCCTTACTCAGCAGAGCAGAAAAAAACACACACTCTTGTCTCTTCATTTCCTCGCTCTTTCTTTCCCCTCCACCTCCTCCCCCCGTTCCCTCTGTGATGAATGGTATGAATTCTCCGCGGCCTCCCCGGGTTTCTCTCTGAGGCGCTCGGCAGCTGAACAAACAACACGCTCCCGACTTAAAGGCACAATCAGGAATTTATTTGAACCATGTACATCTTGGGTTATATTGGCCCTGAAGCGCTCAAGAAGGAACATGGAAAATAGACTTTTGTATATATGTCATAACTTTGATTTTTTTCCTCTGTAACTGTAAACAAACTCAGATGAAGCAGCTCATTTATCAAAACTCTGTTAATGAATTTTAATGAATGCAAAACCTAAATAAATCACTTCATAAACAAAGCCAGTAATGGGAAAAACGTCTCTCGGCTCTGTCTCTGAAACATGTGGGACCAGACTCAAAGAGGTGGTGGTGCTGGTGGAGGAGGTGGTGGGGGGGGGGGGGGGGGGGAGGAGGAGGAGAGGGAGTTTTGTTGGTCAGGTCTGGAGGGGTGGTCCTGGTCAGGATTCAGACCCAGCTGTTGTGGCCTTTTTATCCATTCCACAGCACCAGAGGTTGTGGTGGAGGCTTGGATGAGTTAGAGAGAGTCTGCAAGACAGGGGTGGGGGGAGGAAGAGGAGATGGATGAGAAGCAGATGGAGGGCGGGTTTCTTTATATATATTTTTTTGCTATCTGCCTGTGACGCAGGTTGAACACTCCAGGTGCATTGTGGGTAGCTCATATGAGTAAATTCCCAGCTTCTTGTGGCTCCGATTGATCTGAGTATGGCATTCGGTGATGCAGCTGTATGCCGATGATTGACTTAAATAAAAGTACCGAAATACTTAAGGAGAAGTACAGATGTATTATCTGCAAATAGACTTAGAGTACCACAAGAAAAAAGTTATCCTAAAACAGGTAAATGTGTAATTGTGATGATATATTACCATTTACGGCATTTTTAGATCGTGAATAACGATACATCAATATGTAAGTTGCCTTTTACTTTTGTAGTTGCTAAAGTTAGAGCTAGCTTAAACCACTTTACAAACAGTGCAGTAGTTTGGTCCAGTGGTTCCCATCACACAGGTCTGAACCCCTCGAACTCTTAGAGGGACATTTTTGGGCATTTTTCAAGCATTGTTTACTACTTGGTGTTTTGACCAATCTAGGCTCCTAACAGTTATTCAAATGAAAACAAAACTCATAAACAACTGAAATGTTACAAGGATCCCCAAGTAGACACTGCTTGTTGTAACAGGTCACGTCCATAACATTTGAAAACACAAGGAGTCATCTGTAACAATGTGCTCATAAGTTGTATGGTTAATCTTACTTCTACTCATCATAGTGGAAAGGGATAGTTGCTTGATCAGGGACAGCTGTGCTTTAATCTAAATGCTAATGTTGGAATGCTAAGATGCACACAGTGACAATGTTAGCATGCAGATGTTCAGCAGGTATGGTGGACGCCATGGTTCCTGAGGGTCTTTCTCAATGTCGAGGAAGGCTGCTCCAGAGCCACTATTTCAAGCATACTACGTCATCGAGTGCTGCCGAAGGACTGGTCCAATGTCCAGCATACTTGGAATTCTACCGAGGCCGGCGTACTTCGTAGCGAGAAATTTCAAGGCTGCACATGTGTCTTAAAATCCCCACAATGCTCTGCGCACAGACCAATTTCCAAATCTTGGGCGTAAATCGCATTCCATTTAAGGCGGGGCCTCGAATATGACGCACACCTGCACATCTGTTAGCCTGTTCCACCATTCTTCATTTTCCGAGGCAAGGAAGGATTCTTGCCTCGCTTCTGAAGCAACTGACTCGGAGGTACATGTGCTACCAAGCAAGCGTCCTCGACATTGAGAAACACCCTGAGTGTTACCATGCTCACATTTTCTAATTGGCCCAAAAGAGTGCAGTTTAGGCTGCTGGGAATGCCATTAATTTTGCAGGTGTGTGGTTGTTAACCAAAGTATTTGAACAAGTCAACTTGAGGAAAGTTTGATTCATCCTCTGGGGACCATGACTGTCTTTACAACATTTCAGCTAACTCTATTTAATAGTTGTTGAGAACGTTTAGTCAAATTGCCATCCCTGAGAAGTGCAATATTTCCTCCTAAGATCCAGTAAATTAAAAATGAAGTGGATACTAAATACGAGTAAAAGAGCAAGGTTTCTTTCCACTCTGCTTCCAGGCAGAAAGGTGAGGCTGTAGCTGCACAGCGAGATGATGTGAAATACACAGTAGAGCGCTGGAGGCCTGACAGCTCTTTAACGATCTGCAGGCTGTGTTATTCGACTGGTCTTCTCTCCCCCAACCCACCCATCCATCCATCCACCCACCTCTGCACGCTGCAGCAGCCAGAACATTCCTCACACATCTGGCCCCGAGTCTTTCCCAAACGCTCCCTCTCCTACCACTCTGCGCCGTAATTACCCACAAGCCCTGTGTTCTCCTTTTCTCTTTTCTTTTTATGATCCTTAGCCCCCTCCTCGGCTGAAATCATAAAAGCATGGAGCGCACAAACGTCATTTATAGTCATGATTTAGAAGGAAAGAGGCTTTCTGGTGTCCACAGAGATGTGCCATCCAGAGATATGTTTTTTTTCTTCAGCCAAGTGAGTGTTGCCAGAACTTATAAAAGCAAGACAGACATAATGAATCAGTTACCCAGTTTGAACCGTTATTTCTTCTCTCCATTGTTGTTTGCCCCTTGGAGATGTTTGTGCTGTTTTGAAGGAGCTGAGTCAGACAGGATCCAATGAGTGGGAGTGGGAACAAACAACATTTCCAATGATATTGATTTCTTATGGGACTGCCTTGTGTGCGTGTTCTCCAGCTGTGGAAAGTAACTTCGTACTTGAACTCAAGTACACATTGTTCATACTTGTACTTGTCAATTTTATGCTATGTTATCATTTGTTTTTACTACTTTCCAAAGGCAAATATTGCACTTTGCACTCCACAATATTTTACCACTTACTTTTGAAGTTGAGATTTATTATTCAAAAAACATATTATAAGAAGCTTAAAAAGCAATGTCTAACGGCCCGTCCACACAGCAGCTTTAAAAAATCTTCCAACGCTTCTCTGCCCATTCACTTTGATGTCACTTTGCCTCGCTTTTCGCCAAACTGCATTGTGGGGAAGCAAAGCGAAGATTTCCAGGATTTTCAGGATTCAAAAGTTGAGCCAATGTTCAACTTTTGAAGCTGAGCTGGAAGCGTCAGCCAATCAAATCCCGTTTATGCAAATCTGACAGTACAAGCGCTAGCCAATCAAACCGCGTGTAAGCTGGGAGAGACATACCGCAGTTCATTTCCTCATATTCCAAACGAGAAATGACGGTAGCAAATCACCCGGTTCTTTACGACCAGACTATTTACCGGGATACAAACCGGAGGAGCCAGGCATGGAGGGAGGTGGTAGAGACAGTGGGTGAAACTGGTAGGTTTTCGCCTGTTTGGGGATTTTCTATCCAATTTATTTCGTTTTAACATTGCTATTGCTTTGTATGTCGGGGCGGGAGATTCATGTGATTGGTTGTTGGTCGCGTTGCTCGCAAAAAATCCCCAAGCTTTCAGACACGCCCACCTCCAAGATTTTCAAGATTTTTTCAAAGCTGCTGTGTGGACGGGCCGTAACTGGGGCTTCTAGAAATGTTTCGCAGGTCTACACGTTTTTAGTAGCTAAAGAAATATCCCCTCCATCTGGTTACATTTCAATAACTTTTTGACGTCCAAAAGTAAAATCATCCCACAATTCACTTATAACAAGATTCACAGAAAAATCTATAAAAAGAACATCAAATGTCAGTTTTTTCTACTTAACTCTCAAGTGAATCTTCTATGAGATGGGCTGATGTAATAATGTAGCAGTCAGAGTTTATCATTCTGCAGAATGAGTCTTCAAACTGTCAAAATGTTATGTGCATTTTGTTGATTACACCTCTGCCCTGAATAGGATTTTGAAGGAGAACCTTTAGCTTGTAATGGAGTACTTTTCCACTAAGCATCTGATCACTTCTTCCAGCAGTGTGGTGTGAGAGCGAGCGGCGCGGGGGGTCAAAGGTTGACGGCACGTGGGGTCGGTCAGCGCTGCTGTGTCTGCGGTGAGCCACATGTCTGAGCGTCCACGGGAAGTAAGGGCGCATGCAAGGGGGCTCGCATACAGGAAGGCGCTTTGTTGTTGCTCCCTGCCAGGAAAGAACTATTGTTAAAAGTACCCGGTCTTGTTTTTTTATCTGAAGGCACTGTTTACTCCTGCTTTGTCTGTAATCTCAGGCCCCTCGCTCCTGTACCTCCCCCCGCTGGCACCCCGCCACACATTTGTCTTGCAGCCCTTGTGTTTTCCAGATAGTGGCTTACTTTCACACTGTGGGAACAATTGTTGCGACACTTGAGTGCCTGCTATCTGAATTGGATTAAAGGTTTGTTTGGAGCTTGATAACACCCACTAGAACTGATATGGTGGGAATACATATGAGTAAAAGCGGCCTGTGACAATACCTGTACATGCAAAGGTGAAAAGGGAGGGAGATTATAAAGGAATGATTGAAAGTAAAAGTCCCTTCAAGAACGAGTTCTCAGATCCCTAAAAGCTGTGTTTAAAGCAGTGACCTTGCCATTGAAGTTGCACTTACATCTTGTTTTTATTCTGATTAACCAAATCGTCCTGCGAGAAAGAAACAAGACACTTTCATTGTGCACTTAGCAAACAAAGTTTACCAGCTAACTGTTGCTAAACAGATTTATGACGCAAGGACTGAAGGAGTGGTTCAACAACTACATGGTTCATTTGTTTCAGGAACATTTCATTGTTGCATGTGTCTCCTGTTAGTCTGAACTTTTCAATGCCAAAGACTTCTCACAGTTTGGTGTTGCAGTGATTCAAGTGTCTGGCTTTGCAACAGGCTAATAGCTAGCATCCTGTCTATAAGTTAGCATGCTAACAGCTCAATATGGTCGTCTAAAACGACAATCCAACATTTGATGTATTTTGTCATAGTTCTTCTGTTGTGTTTTATAGTCTATTCACTTTGTTTTAGGAAACCCCACCACTTAAATAAAATTTAAGTTTTCTTAAAATATATTGAATTGAAAACAATAGATAATATCCAAAGAACGTTTATAGCTAACAGTGCGTTCTCCCCCTGAGATCCTCCCCGATGACATTCTTTCTCTTCACCGTCGGACTGTACGCTCAGCGGCCCTGCTCTCCATGCTTAAATCCCCCCTCAGTCTGCATTCAATAGAAATGGAAATGTGAGGCCCTCCCCTCCCGCGGCTCCTCCGTCTCCTTGCTCCACTCCCCCAGAATGAGCCAGGATGTTTTGAGAAGTGGGATATTGCTCCTAATGGATTCCAAACACCACAAAAGTTTATTAGGAAGCAGGGCATCGTAAAAAAAGTAGGAGGTGGGGGTGGAGGGAAAGTAGGAGAGGAGGAGGAGGAGGAGGAGGGAGAGGGAGAGGGGTAATGTGTGGATAGTTTTGTTTTTTAAGAACATTCATTCTTTACTCCTCTGCTGCAGGAAATGAACATTAACACTGTTAGTCTAAATGACTGGAGTTGTATTTTTAGTTCAGTCAGGCGCTTTCTTTGTCCTTGTGTCCCTCACTTTCATTAGTATGACTGATGCAAATCAAATAACGACATCTGCCTTGTTATACTTAGATGCAACCTCTGAAATAGCTGTTTCTACTAACTGTGGGAAGTGAACATAGGAACTGTTTCATAGACCACATAGACTGCTTCGTGTGCAATGTCTTTGATCAAATTAAAAATAAAACACAATTTCCAAACAAATTGGAGTGAGCCTTTGAACAAAGGGAAGCATGCAGCAGTGTTTACTAGAACACCTTAAAGGGTACGGCCAGTGAGACACTTTACTGTCTTATGGCTGCAAATCATGAGAACACACCCAAACTAACAATGAATTGATCCAGAGTCTGATAACACAGTAGCCTATTCCTTTCTTCCATATAGAGCTACTGTAAATAATAACATTTGTATCCATCCACCACTGAAAATAGTCCCAAAACCAATACAACATATTTTAACTTTTGCTAAAAACTACATTGCCAGATGATTCAGGAAATATCTGAGCCTTTGTGAAAGAATTCCCAAACACATGGATGTTATTGGTGTTTGTTTCCGTCTCTGAATACCAATGGTGACCTCGTCAGACAGCACACATGGCCGCCACATCCTTAACACGACTCTCTAGGGAACAATACTTGTTCATCAAAAGTGCATATTAGAAACCAAAAAAGAGCTGGGTGAAAGATAAGATAGGTTTGGCCTTTTGGGACGATGTAACTTTTTACTGTCGGGTTGATTTCCCAAATGATGAACCTTTCCCTAAAGTATTCCTTTAACACGGTTATGTATGATTGCTTTATGCATCTTTTAGACAATCAGTATCGAAGTAAAGTCAAATCTTGAGTATTTTGGTGCCTCCTTTTAGCGCCTGTAGACTCCCAGTGAAAGCGAATGGAAAATGTGGAATTAGATTGAATGCCTTCGCAGTGTGTTGGCTCGTGTGCTGAAGCAGTTTTCCTTGATGTGTGTGTGTGATTGTGTGTATTCATGGCCTTCTCTTGGCCGGGTCCATCCTTGCGTCAGAGGCCTTAATCTGGTCCTCTGTGCACAAAGCCTCCCTTTGATGTGCTGCTGCTGCTGCTGCTGCTTCCTGCCATGTTCGAATAAAGCTTCACAATCAAATTCAGTCTGCTTCCACTGAATGCATTAGTGCTTAATAGCGTTATTGACCAGTGTAGAATAACTCTACAAGACCCTCTCTCAATTCTTCCCAGTTCTTCTTATGCCCCCCGGCTTCAGCCTCAGAAGTGAAGCAGTGAGTTGAAGAGGAACAAATACCCTCCAATGACTTCGCCCCTCAATGGGTGATACGAGGCTCTTCAGAGAAAAGATGGGATTGCATTTGTGATTTCCTGCTTGATCCTTTAATCCTTTAGTCTCTTTTCTTGGGCAACAAAACCAAAAATGTAATTCCTCAATTCCTTATTTCGCCCAGCCGGTAGTTTGAAGTCGCTTGTTGTTTTGCAGAAGTCCCCTTTAACGAGGCAGTTTCACGTCTGCTTTGACATTTTTGGGAATATGCTTTTCTGTTTTTTCAAGATTTGGACGGAAAGATTGGAACTATTCTCCTGTATGTCAAATATTGTTTACTTAGCGCAAAGGCTACAAATGTAATACTTTACAGTACAGGACAGTACAGTACACTTACTGCTAGCCTTGGTCCATCCAAAGATAACAAAATCATTACCAGCACATCAAAAGATCACCAAAAAAGGAAGTTATAACTTGTTGATAGGCTCTTTCTTGGCCCGCATCAATCACTTACACGAGTCTCTGCATCTCATTTGGATCACTTTATATTCAAATTTCTTTATTAGGATAAACCCCTTGAGGTGAATCACCTCGTTTTCAAGGGGGTCCCAAGAAAACAAATAACAAACAAGTACAACATACAAACAACATTCACACACATACATCGGAAGAAATAACCAAAAAATTACAAACATTCAGCCTAAGCATACAGCACATGGTAATACATTATAGGCGGTTACATTGAATGCATATCATTGGGTAGAGTAAAGTAGAGTAGCTGTACTATATATACAAAATCATAACAATAAAGACTTAGAAATAAAGACTTAGAAATGGGCAATAGGTGGGTCATCTCATGAGGAGATGGTGAAATAAGATGGAGCCTCAACAACCCTTAAACAATAAATAAAGTACTTCAGGTCATACAAAAACATTCAACCTTGAGGTGAGACGACAATGCACGCTTGAACAAAGTCAGAGTAGGGAGAGATCTGATGGTAGCAGGTAAGTTATTCCAATCAGCAGGAGCTTTAAATTTGAAGGCTCTTTTGCCAATGTCCTTTTTAACTAGAGGAACGGTGAAGAAGAGCTGAGAGGTATGTCTAACTTGGTGGGTTGATGTAAAACGAAAGAGATACTGTTTCAAATATGGGGGATAATTAAAGTTGAAACTTTTATAAATGAACTCAAGCCAGTGCAAATGTCTTCTCAAATCAGGAGAAGGGAGATTGAGGTTTAGGTACAGTGCACAGTGGTGTGTATGGAAATCACAACCGAGAATAAATCTACACATTCTATTGTAAGCAATGTTTAGCGGGGCTAGAACAGATTTCGGAGCATTGAGATAAACAACGTCACAATAGTCTAATAAGGGAAATAGCAGTTGGGTAGCAAGTTTTTTCCTAACTTTTAAGGTAAAACAGTGCCGAGAGCGGTAAAGAGTACCGAGACCAAAGTTTACTTTATGCAGTATATGATCAATATGAGGTTTGAATGAAAGGTTAGAGTCAAGCCATACCCCTAAATATTTAAAACTGTCAACTCTATGCAGAATTGTACCATCATTGCAAGAAATATCACATGAGCCAGTCAAAGATTTGAGTTTGTGTCGGGTACCAAAGATCATAGAGAAGGATTTAGTTTTGTTCAAAAGTAACTTGTTCTGGAATAGCCAGTCTTGCAGGAGGGTGAAATCTGACTGGAGTGAAACTTGAATTTGAGAGAGATTTGGTTTTGATGTGTAAATAACGGTATCATCTGCATATAGATGAACATTACAGTTTTGAAAAATGGAGGGCAAATTGTTTATATAAATGGTGAAAAGTAGTGGTCCAAGTGTAGAGCCCTGAGGTACTCCACTATGCTGTATAAGGAGATCAGAACTTTTCCCATTCAAAATAACACACTGTTTTCGATTATGTAAATATGAGCTAAACCAAAGTAATGCACTTCTAGAAAGTCCAATAGCATATAATTTATCAAGTAGTAAATAGCGATCAACAACATCAAAAGCTTTGGTAAGATCAATAAAGATGGCACCAGTTAACTCCCCTCTATCAGCTGCAGAGAACACATCATTTGTGAATTTAAGTAGGGCAGTAGCTGTAGAATGATTTGATCTAAAACCAGATTGAAGGGGTGTGAGAATGTTGTTAATACTAAGGTATAGTGAAAGTTGGTTAAAGATGATTTTTTCAAATATTTTGGCAACAGAGCATAGGATGGAGATAGGCCTGTAATTATTGCAATCAAGCTGATCACCACTTTTATGAAGAGGAATAATACGTGCATATTTCCATATAAGTGGTAGTTCGCTGGAGACAAGTGACAGGTTGAATAAATCAGTAAGAGGGTACATAATAATATTGGCGGCTAGCTTGAGAAAACGATTTTCAACCCCATCAAGTCCAGCACCACTGCTTACCTTTAATTCACAAATTACTTTCTGCACTTCAGTTGGTCGTATTTTCCGAAAGGAAAAAGAACTGGTACAAGGTGGCATATTACCAGGAGAACTGGTAGTCGGTTGACTGTCAGGGAGAAGCGAGGAGCAGACAGACGAGAAATGATTGTTGAAGACCTGGGAAATAGATAGTGGATCATGTAGAATATTGCCATCAAGCTTAATTTGATTAATTTGATTAATTGAATGTTTTTCAGAGATGTTAGTAATTGTTTTAATTTTTCTCCAGAATTCTTTGGGATTTTTAAAGTCACCAGTCAGGCATTCTCTGTAGTAAATAGCTTTGGCATTAGAAGTTTTAGTTTTGCTTAGATTTCTCAGTTTTCTATATATTTCCCAGTCAGCATTGTCTCTTGTCAGATGGTATGTTGTCCATGCTTTGTCCCTTTTCCTAAAGAGGTCAATAAGTTCAGGACTGATCCAGGGGAGATGTCTACCCTTTACCTTAATAGTTTTCCATGGTGCATGTTTATCTACTACTTTTGTGAACTCGGAGAGAAAAAAATCCCATGCATCTTGAACATAAGGTATTAACTGAAATCTGTCCCAGTTAATAGCAAGTAAATCATTCAAAAATAAGTCAAGATTCAGTTTTTTATATTGTCTGATACTAATCAACTTAGGGGGCACTTTCGGAATTTTAATTTTCCACACACAGTAAACAACACAATGGTCACTAAAACAGTCTGACATGATACCAGACTTGGAAAATCTGTCAGGATGAGAAGCCAGTATCCAGTCAAGAAGAGTTTGAGACCGGGGTGTAATACGAGTAGGCTCTTTAATAAGTTGAGTTAGGTTTAGATTATTTAGTAGATTTTTTTCTTTAGAGCATGATTTATCAAGCCAATTTTTGTTAAAGTCACCAAGTATTATTAGTTCGCCTTTCTGAGAAATAGAATTGATGGAATTGATGGTGGAGATTATATTATTAAAGGAATCAGCAGGGGATGATGGTGGTCTATATACACTTCCAATGATCAGTCGCTTGTTTTCATGCAGTGTGATTTTAACAAAAATACATTCAAAAAGATAAGCTTCAACAGGGGGAGTAATCAATTCAGAAGCGAGCTCTGCTAACACAAAAATGGCCACACCTCCACCCAATGAGACTCTGTCAGATCTGTATAAATTGTAATTTGTCAAATTAATTTCATTATTTGATATATGACTACCTAGCCAGGTCTCCGAAAGTGTGATAATGTGTGGCTTATGCATAATGACCCATAC